>NC_069502.1:1007389563-1007706230 GCF_027579735.1 Bombina bombina | reverse complement strand
TTTATGACAATTTTGAGAGGGGCCTGGAATCTCCCTCACTTCCCATTGACTTACATTATAAACTGGGTTTCAATTTACAACGGTTTCGATTTACAACCATTCCTTCTGGAACCTAACCCCGGCGTAAACTGAGGGCTACCTGTACTAAGCAATTCTTCTGACATGTACCTCACATGACTAAAAAGTGCTGGAGACCAGATTGTAAATATAACTCGCTAACTTGCTAAACCAAGTACTGCCCTATTAGCCTGCAGAAATAGTTTTGAATCTTCCTTGAATAGCTAATAAACAGTACAGAGATGCTGGACAGGTCAGGTGAAATGTTTCCACAGTTTCCACTTCCCTCTCTTTCTGAAGCAAAACCCTTTGACACAGTATTAATGTGCTATGGAAATTAAAACTACTGTCATCTGCATTTCTAGTTTAGGAGGATCTTCTTTTTATGGTCGTCTGTTCATGCACTGGCCAAGCACCTGTCAACCCATTTGTTATCTTTCTGTGGCACGGGTTCAAAACTAAATGCAATCTTTATTTAATGTTTTCCCTATATTTTCCATATGAGACATGTCTTAGATGTTAACTATATTTTTAACGGAACACTAATGTCAAAATTAAACCTTCATGATTCAGATAAAGCATGCAGTTTTAAGAGACTTAAATGATTGTGATTGGCTAATGGCTGTCACATGATACAGGGAGCCAGCAAATTGACATAACTTTTGAAAATTGTCACACAAACGTACTCCTCATTTAAAATTCGGACTGTTCCATATCAATTTTTTTTATTACACACTTGTTTATTATGCAAATGTCCTGTATCTTATGGTCCCTAAATGTTTTTTTATAATTAAAATATAGATACATTTCTAATAAGAGAAAAACCTAACAAGATAGGAAAAAAGAGTGAATGATTAAAGGGACATGCCACCCACATTTTTTCTTTTATGATTTAGAAAGAGAATGCAATTTTAAACATCTTTCTAATTTACTTATATTATCTAATTTGTTTTATTCTCTTGATATTCTTTGATGAAAAGCATATCTAGATATGCTCACTAGCTGCTGATTGGTTGCTGCACATAGAAGCATTGTGTGATTGGCTCACCATGTGCATTGCTTTTTCTTCAACTAAGGATATTTAAAAAATGAAGCAAAATAAATAATGGAAGTAAATTGTAATGTTGTTTAAATTTCTATTCTCTATCTGAATCATGAAAGAAAGATTTTGGGTTTAGTGGCCCTTTAAGCTCAATTATATTAGTTAAACAGTTTTTTGCATACATGGGGGGAAAAATATCAAAAAGCTAATTTAAGCAGGTGTGATGATATACTGTTTTTATCAATTAACAAAATGCAAAGTGAATAAATAATATTTGGTGTGACCACCTATTGCTTTCAAAACAGCATCAATCTTTCTAGGTACACTTATGCACCTCTCTTAACAAAGGAAGGTTGCTGAAGACAGTTTTTTTTTTTTCTTCAAAAGTCATCCACCATATGAAGGCAGATGCCAGATCATTACAGAGGGTGACTCTGTGTGTGTCACTGTCTGTAATGATCATCTGCTGGTGTCGGCAGGAGGTGTAGATGGGGAAAGGGAGGGGGAGGAAGTGGGATGGCGCTACAGAAAAATACATAAAGGAAGAGGGAGGGATGGGGAACTACACTACAGAAAAAGGGTGGGGGGTTGGGGGTCTATTGCAAGGGGGTGACCACTACACTACAGAAAAATGTTTTTTTAAAAAAATAATAATAAAAAAAAGTGGTTTATAGGTACTGACAGACAGCTACCATTACCTAAGATGGCGGACAGTAGTTAGAGGGGAGAGGGTTAGAGAGCTGTTTGGGAGGAATCAAGGAGGTTGGAGTGTAAGGCGGGATCACTGCAGAAAATATTAAAAACATTTAAAAATATTTAATTTAAAAAAATGCCTTAACTCTTCATACTCACAGACTGTCTGAGGGAAGAGAGCTGTTTGGGAGGGTTCAGATGAGGGATCAGGGGCTGAAAGAGGGTAATATTTACACTAAAGCTAAAATTAATCTTACAAGCTACCTGATTAACCCTTTCACTTTCGATAATAATAGAAATGGCGTGCGCTGCTGCAATTACCAGTATTCTAATTACCAAAATGCAATAGCAAATCCATATACATCTGCTATTTCTGAACAAAGGGGATTCCAGAGAAGCTTTTACAATCAATTATGCCATGATTGCACAAGCGGTATGTAAATAATTTCAGTGAGAAATCCAAAGTTTGTGAAAAACAATTGTAATGCTCGTGGGATATTATCAGACCTAACTCGGCCAGTAGTCTTCTTATCCCAGCGTCAAGCTGAAATGAAAGGGAATATCCCAGAGCAGAGAAAGTTAAAGTTCGCAAAAGAGGTAAGCAGTACTTACAATAGGCAGGGTGGTCTTTAACGGCAACAGGCAGGGAATCAGCGACTAGGTTGTTAAAGGGAAGACCACTTGAAGGACTGATGAGCAACAGGATAGCCTTTGATGGCAACAGATAGAGAAAATAGCAGTCCAAGGGTAAACCACTAGAATGGTCAGGTAGGGAGAGTTCAGCAAGAGTAGGGCAGTCCAAAGGTTCAAGGGATTAACAGGCAGAGTGGACAGGCAGGCAATGTTCAGCAACAGAATAATGATCCAGAACTTCAGGGGTAAGCAAGCAGAGTAGTAAGACAGGCAGAGTTCTTTAACAGAGAGGCAATCTGGTACTTTAGGGGTTAAGCAAGCAGAGTAGTCAGACAGGCAGAGTTCATACATTGTGAGGCAATCAGTACTTGAGGGGTTAAGTAAGCAGAGTAGTAAGGCAGGCAGAGTTCATAAACGATATAGCAATCCAGTAAACAACAATCTATCATACCCAGCAGCACACAAGGTAACACCTATACTTGGGCAGTGATGGATTGCAAAGGAGCTACTTACATAGGTGCAGGATTCACACCACAGGGAGACCGGTCCGGCTTCAGAGAGGAGCATGCGGTGATGACATCAGTGCTGCATGCAACAGGAGCTGACACAGCCCCTGACAATGAGCAAGGTAGTAGACGCCGTTCCCCTAGCAACAGCTAGAGCGGCATGGCGTGACATAGCCCCCCTCGCAAGGGTTCCAGAGTCGGCTTCAAAGGATGAGCAGCATGAAATCTGGAGACCAAAGATGGAGCATGCACATCACGGGCAGGAACCCAGGAACGATCCGCCACATAGTAACCCTTCCAATGTACAAGATTTTGCAGTTGTCTGCGCCTGTATCTGGATTCCAGGATCTTAGCAACCTCATTTTCAGGGTCACCATGGACTAGGAGCAGAGGAGGAGGAGCTTTTAGTCGGTAAATCTATTCTTGATGTAAGGCTTGAGTAATGTGATGTGGAAGACTGTGTATGCACAGGGTTCTGGGCAAGGCCACTCTGTAGGCAACAGGAGACAGTCTTTTCAGGACTTTGTAAGGACCGATTAACCTAGGCCCTAATTTGTGACAGGGTTGACGTAGACGAATGTGTCGAGTAGAGACCCAAACACGTTCACCTACCGAGATGGCACATACAGAAGTTCTATGATGATCAGCACATTTTTGTATCTAAAGACAGCTGAACATAACTGAGGGAGAATATGTTGCCAATGAGTGGTAAGTTCAGTAACGTGTCAGTCTGTAGCAGGAACCCCTGTGGACTCAGCAGAAAGAGGGAAGACACAAGGTTGATACCCTGCTGCAGCTTGAAATGGAGAACATCATAGAGAAGAGTGCCAATGAGTGTTTCTTGCCAGCTCAGCTAGGGGTAAAAACTCAGACCAGTTGGTATTGAGAAAATTGACAAAGGCTCTAAGGTAGGCCTCGAGATCCTGGTTTACTCTCTCAGTTAGTCCATTGGTCTGAGGGTGGTAGCCAGAAGACAAGGAAACAGTGGTTCCAATCAACTTACAAAAGGCTCTCCAAAAGGTAGAAATTAATTATGGACCTCTGTCGGAAACAATATTCGCAGGAATGCCATAAAGTCATACCATATGCAAGAGGAAAAGAGACGACAATTCTTGGGCAGAAGGCAGTTTCTTTAGGGGTACAAAATGAGCCAGTCTGGAAAACCGATCCACCACAACCCAAATAACTGTATGGTGGACAGAACGTGGGAGGTCCGCAATGAAGTCCATTATTATGTGTGTCCATGGATGTTTGGGAATAGGCAATGGTTGGAGCAAGCCAGGAGGCAAGGTTCGGGGAATTTTGTTGGCAGCACAAGTCGCGCAGGCTCTCACATAATCCTGAGTATCAGACTTCATAGTAGGCCACCATACATTTTGGGAAAGACGCTTAAAAGTCATTGTCAAACCAGGATGTCCTGAGAGCTTACTATCATGAGCCTAGGATAGAACAGGAGTGCATAGGTTCAGAGGTACAAAAAGGATATCAGAAGCCACAGGGGCTTCAGGAGGTTTTCTAGACTGGGCACATCGCAGTCTTTGAAGAAGGGCGGTATTCAGTTTAGCAGTCACACAGGAGGGAATTATGATGTGTTCAATAGGAGCTTCAGAGGAATCACTAGAGTGAGGAAACTGATGGGAAAGGGCATCAGCCTTCTTGTTTTTGGTACCAGGAAGATAAGAGACCACAAAGTTAAAGAATAAGGCCCACCTAGCCTGTCGAGGATTAAGTCGATGAGCAGTCTCTAGGTAAGTCAGATTCTTGTGGTCAGTGAGAATCTGAATGGGATTGGCGGCGCCCTCCAACCAATGACCCCATTCAGTCAAGGCCATCTTTATGGCTAAGAGTTCACAATTACCCACATCGTAATTCCTCTTTGCATGAGTAAAGCGTTTAGAGAAAAAAGGCTACAGGGTGTAGCTTGGAGATTAAAGGATCCCTTTGGGTTAGAACTGCTCCAGCCCCTATCTCAGAGGCGTCAACCTCTAAAGTGAACTGTAGGTCAGGATCTGGATAGCGGAGCACAGGAGCAGAATAGAAAGCCCTTTTTACACGAGAGAAGGCATTTATGGCTTCAGGAGGGCAATGTTTACAGTCTTTTTTCCGTTTTGTCAAATCAGTGAGTGGAGCGACTGTTTGAGAAAGTTATTTATAAACTTGCGGTAACAATTGGAGAACCCAATCATTCCTTTAATGATGTAGGTTGAGGCCATTCCAAAACTGCGGTGAGTTTAGCAGGCAAAACCTTCCTTCAAGATAACATAACCAAGGAACTGGATCTGAACTTGGTCAAACTCACATTTTTCTAGTTTCGCTACCAGGGAATCATCTCTGAGACGTTGAAGTACCTGTCTTACGTGTTTATGATGAGTGGAAGAAAAAATAAGGATGTCATCCAGGTAGACGATGACAGTGTGATTTAGGAGGTCACGGAAGACATCATTGACAAATGCCTTGAAGACTGAAGGGGCATTACACAGCCCAAAGGGCATTACAAGGTATTCGTAATGCCCTGATCTTGTGTTGAAGGGGGTCTTTCATTCGTGGCCTGGGAGGATATGAATCAGATTGTATGCCCTACGTAAGTCCAGCTTGGTGAAGAAGCAAGTATTCTGGAGTGAGTCATACTGTTCAGTAATCAAAGGAATGACAACAATCAAAGTAGTAGATGCCAGATAGAGCGGTGTGGCGTGACAACAATATTTTTATAAGATCGAATTTGGTGGGAAAAAAAAAGATCAATACTTTGGGTTGTCTACTTAAAAAAAAAAAATTCTTTGACAGCTAAATAAAAAAAAAAAAAACAAGGCTCTATTTCTGTTTAAATTGAGTGATAGCAAAAATGCTAAAAATTCTTCAGTATTTTGGGCAAGTTCTTCTCTGAAAGTGCCGGTTTTGAAGGGGTTAAATTCAATTTTCACTGATAACAGGTACCAAAAATTCTAAGGTGTCTTAACAGAATGATAATACATAATTTGCCAATTAATATATATCTTTGCCATACTGTATATGTACATATCTTTGAGAACATTTCGGCTAGATTACGAGTTTTGCGTTAGAGGCTATGCGGTGCTAATGAGCAGTTTTCTCTCACCGCTCACTTACCTGCAGCGCTGGTATTATGAATTTTTACAAATTCGTCGTTAAAAGGCAAGAAGTGAGCGTTGAGCAAAATTTTGCTCATTACCGCACTCCAATACCAGCGCTGCTTAAGTCAGCGGTGAGCTGGTTGTACGTGCTTGTGCATGATTTCCCCATAGGAATCAACGGGGAGAGCCGGCTTAGAAAAAGTCTAACACCTGTAAAAAAGCAGCGTAAAACTCCTTAACTCAGCCCCATTGATTCCTATGGGGAAATAAAAGTTATGTCTACACCTAACACCCTAACATGAACCCCGAGTCTAAACACCCCTAATCTTACACTTATTAACACCTAATCTGCTGCCCCTGACATCGCCGACACCTACATTATTCTTATTAACCCCTAATCTGCCGCTCCGGGCACCGCCGCCACCTACATTATACTTATGAACCCCTGATCTGCTGCCCCCATTGTCGCCGCCACCTACCTACACTTATTAACCCCTAATCTGCCGCCCCCAACGTTACCGCCACTATAATAAATATATTAACCCCTAAAACGCCGGAGTCCCGCCTCGCAAACATTAGTTAAATATTATTAACCCCTAATCTGCCGTCCCTAACATCGAAGCCACCTACCTACATTTATTAACCCTTAATCTGCCGCCCCCAACGTCGCCACCACTATACTAAATGTATTAACCCCTAAACCTAAGTCTAACCCTAACCCTAACACCCCCTAACTGAAATATAATTATAAATCTAAAGAAAATTGCTATCATTAACTACATTATTCCTATTTAAAATTAAATACTTACCTATAAAATAAAGCCTATGCTAGCTACAATATAACTAATAGTGACATTGTAGCTAGCTTAGGATTTATTTTTATTTTACAGGCAAGTTTGTATTTATTTTAACTAGGTAGAATAGTTACTAAATAGTTATTAACTATTTAATAACTACCTAGCTAAAATAAATACAAACTTACCTGTAAAATAAAACCTAACCTAAGTTACATTAACACCTAACACTACACTATAATTAAATAAATTAACAATAATTAAATTAAATTAGCTAAAGTACAAAAACACTCCACTAAATTACAGAAAATAATAAACAAATTACAAGATATTTAAACTAATTAAACCTAATCTAATAGCCCTATCAAAATAACCCCCCCCCCAGATAAAAAAAAACCCTAGCCTAAACTAACTACCAATAGTCCTTAAAGGGACATTAAACACTTTGAGATGGTAATATAAAATGATAAATTGTATATAATAAAACAACTCTGCAATATACTTTCATTATTTATTTTGTCCTCTTTGCCTGTAATTCCATTCTGAAATTGTGAGCTTTTCAGTTCCTGTTAGAAATGGAAGTGCAGAACACTGTTAAATCCAGCACAACCATTGGCTGCACACTCTAGTGACCTATTTATAACTGACCCTAATTGACCCTAATTGGCCACAGCAGAGAAGGTAACACAAGTTACAACAACAGCAGCTTCCAGTGCTTTTTCCACTTTTTAAACAACTAATGAAACTTTAAAAAAGACATCTACATGTTAGTCATGGACTAATCTTTTCTTTGAATGCATCATTCTATCTAGCATGTATTTAGTGTTTAATGTACCTTTAAAAGGGCCTTTTTGGCATTGCCCTAAAGTAATCAGCTCTTTTACCACACAAACAACCCCCCAAATAAAATACTATATAAAAAAACCTAAGCTCCCCATTGCCCTGAATAGGGCATTTGGAAGGGCATTGCCCTTAAAAGGGCAGTTAGCTCTTTTGCAAGCCCAAACTCTAACCTAAAAATAAAACCCACCCAATACACCCTTAAAAAAACCTAACACTAACCCCTGATTGCATCAGCCAATAGGATTTTTTCTACCTTAATTCTGATTGGCTGATAGAATTCTATCAGCCAATCGGAATCTAAGGGACGCCATCTTGGATGACTTCACTTAAAGGTACCTTCATTAGTCTTTAGTCGTAGGATGAAGAGGATGCTCCGCGTCGGATGTCTTGAAGATGGACCCGCTCCGTGCCGGATGGATGAAGATAGAAGATGCAGCCTGGATGAAGACTATTGCCCATCTGGAGGACCACTTCACCCGGCTTGGATGAAGACTTCTCCCGGCTTCATTGAGGACTTCGGCACGGCTTGGATAAAGACTTCTCCTGGTAAGTCGATCTTCAGGGGGTTAGTGTTAGTTTTTTTTAAGGGTGTATTGGGTGGGTTTTATTTTTAGGTTAGAGTTTGGGATTACAAAAGAACTAACTGCCCTTTTAAGGGCAATGCCCATCCAAATGCCCTATTCAAGGCAATGGGGAGCTTAGGTTTTTTATATAGTATTTTATTTGGGGGGTTGTTTGTGTGGGTAGTGGGTTTTACTGTTGGGGGGTTGTTTGTATTTTTTTTTTTTACAGGTAAAAGAGCTGATTACTTTGGGGCAATGCCCCGCAAAAGGCCCTTTTAAGGGCTATTGGTAGTTTAGTTTAGGCTAGGTTTTTTATTTTGGGGGGCTTTTTTATTTTAATAGGGCTATTAGATTAGGTGTAATTAGTTTAAATATCTTGTAATTTGTTTATTATTTTTGTAATTTAGTGGGGGGGTTTTGTACTTTAGCTAATTTAATTTAATTGATTTAATTGTTGTTAATTTAGTTAATGTATTTAATTATAATGTAGTGTTAGGTGTTAGTGTAACTTAGGTTAGGTTTTATTTTACAGGTACTTTTGTATTTATTTTAGCTAGGTAGTTATTAAATAGTTAATAACTATTTAATAACTATTCTACCTAGTTAAAATAAATACAAACTTGCCTGTAAAATAAAAATAAACCCTAAGCTAGCTACAATATAACTATTAGTTATATTGTATCTAGCTTAGGGTTTATTTTATAGGTAAGTATTTAGTTTTAAATAGGAATAATGTAGTTAATGATAGTAATTTTCTTTTAGATTTATTTAAATTATATTTAAGTTAGGGGGTGTTAGGGTTAGACTTAGATTTAAGGGTTAATAACTTTAATATAGTGGCGGCGACGTTGGGGGCGGCAGATTAGGGGTTAATAATATTTAACTAATGTTTGTGAGGCGGGAGTGTGGTGGTTTAGGGGTTAATATGTTTATTATGGTGGCGGCGACGTTGGGGGCGGCAGATTAGGGGTTAATAAATGTAGGTAGGTGGCGGCGACATTGGGGGCGGCAGAGTAGGGGTTAATAAATATAATGTAGGTGTCAGCGATGTTGGGGGCAACAGATTAGGGGTTCATAAATATAATGTAGGTTGAGGCGGTGTCCGGAGCAGCAGATTAGGGGTTAAAAATGTTATTATAGTGTTTGCGATGCGGGAGGGCCTCGGTTTAGGGGTTAATAGGTAGTTTATGGGTGTTAGTGTACTTTTTAGCACTTTAGTTATGAGTTTTATGTTACGACGTTGTACCATAAAACTCTTAACTACTGACTTTAGAATGCATTGCGGATCTTGACGGGGTAGGGTGTACCTCTCACTTTTTGGCCTCCCAGGACAGACTCGTAATACCGGTGCTATGGAAGTCCCATAGAAAAAAGACTTTACCAAGTTTACGTAAGTCATTTTGCGGTAAGGCCAAAGAAGTGTGCGGTGACCCTAAACCTTCAAGACTCGTAATAGCAGTGGGCGTAAACAAGCAGTGTTAGGACCTCTTAACGCTGCTTTTTTACCCTAACACACAACTCGTAATCTAGCCGATAGTTTTCAATTTTTTTACAAATAATTTTTTTTTTTTTTTTTTGAATAATTTTTTATTGAGGGTTTTTCATAATGACAACAAAAAAACTATGGCATATACATATTTCAAAACATAGCAACGATTGTCGCAATAACAGTATAACAGGCAAAAAAAAATAAAAGATAAAATATATATAATGAATGCCAAAATACATCTGAAAACCTCATTTTGTGTTTTTATATGATAATATGGGTAGCTATTATCCCAGGCCATAATGTTAAAAAGGCACTCTGAAAGAGCACTGTAGCTACCATATAGACCCATTTTATTCTGAACTAGTTTGTACTTGAATGCTTCGTATTGTTAAAGTCAGGGTCATAATATCAAGAGCTTCATAAAAAAACAAGGGGGGAATTAGGGAATTGTCAGCGGGTAAGCACCGCTTATACAAATAATTTTTCTATATAACAGTATTATAGCATACTTAAATTATTTGAAGGAAATAATAATAATAGTGATATAATGAATACTAAACAATGATGGAGGATTTTAAGCAAGCGTTTATGAGTAGTGGCTATCTGAGAGGTATATAAGTTGAGAAGGTTAATAATTTATGGCTTGGGAGAGGTAGTGGCAGTTAGTGCGTATGTTCTGGTATGGTCAGACTAGGGAGCATATGGGGTAGTAGGAAGGACATGCAGTGTGGGGGATTTAATAGCTAAGGGTGGAGAGTTAATTGCTAGGTCGAAATACTAAGAATGGAATATAGCCGGTTTATAGCAACCGATTACTAAAGTGTCAGGGGCCCGTATTATATAATGAATCTGGACCACCTAGTTGGATTTACAAAAAAAAAAAAACAAAGATAGCTATGGCTTGGAGAGAACAGAAGCCACTGATGGGTGTGTGTTTATATGGTAAGGCTAGGGTATATGCGGGACTATAGGGAGTAACTACAGAACAGAAGACTAAGTGCTCATAGTGGAGGGAATGAAATAGATTACTGCTAGTACGGATTACTGAATAAAGAAAATAGTGAGGTGATGGCGTCTGTTTATTGAGGCGGTAGTGGCCTGCGTAAGGTCAAGAGATGATACTAAGTTATGTAAAGGAACTTGTAAGGAATGGAATTGAAATCTATACGGGGTATCCAGATGTGGTTACGTAATCAGACTGTCTCTTTTGTATGCAAGAGGTAAAAATATAGATATTGTTGCACTAAATAAAATCTGTACGTTGAGAATCACTCACTCCAACATAAACATACATTTGTTTTGTAATACTAAAAGTGGCTCTAGATACAGGTCTGAGAAAAAGCCTATACACAAAATACTTTCAGTATGCTCCAATATCAACTATGGCATGAGCATTATAATAGTAATAGCCACGAGTGTGCTTACATGGTCAGGCTAGGATAAAAATAGGGCCATAGAAAGTATATATAGTATAGAAGACTAAGTCCTCACAACGATAAGAAAGGGATAGTTTGCCGCCATAACTGATTATGGTACATGCAAAGAAATGGGGTGGTGGCGAAATATTGTCATGGCTAGAAGGAGCTGTTAAAGATTAGACTATAATACCAGGCTACCTAGTTGAACAAGCAAGAGATGTCATTGTAATCTACATGAAGTAACCAATAAACTTATGAGCAGAGCAATAAGGCTAGATATAATTTTTCGCTAAATATATACTATATGTAGGGGTACAAATAATCACCCATGTTTAAACGCTAAAATAGATTCTATTTGCAGACCAGATAGAAAAATTATATAAACACTACATTTATGCATGCTCCACAATAAAAATAGAAAAACATAGTTAAGGGTTAGTTTACCTATAAAGCAGATGTGACTAATACAAAGAGTAAACCAAGTGTAAGGGGTAGTCAATGAGGTACAATCAATATGCGTAGAGAAAAAGTAGAGATGGTAGCTCTGAATGTTACATCTAGGTATGGGTTCTATTGCATAGGTGGCCATTGGGTAATTACAATTTCCATTACATTAATTGCTCAGAGTAACATTACTTAGAAATAATATTTTAAAAACTGGTCCCTAAATCAAACTCCTACTAAAGCTCCATAGGTAACAAGCTATACTTAGAAAAATAGAAAGAGAAACTTGTGCCTAAATTGTATATTAACAGGCAGTGAATATTAGAAAGTCCTTATTTGAAATCTACAAAACGTTCATAAAATATCAAAACGATTAACTTGTATGACTTGTTTCTGGTCTTCCAAATGAGGAAAAGAATGGATATATGTCCACAAAAGTGTAAGTATAAGTCTATTAGTGGTTTCACATGGGCTCAATCTTTCACCCAACACCAGACCGACCTGCCTTTGATGGTCTTCGACACATAATAGAGTCCCTCCAGATCCATAGTAACTCTTCTCCGCCAAGAGAAACTAGTGAGCGTTTTAGAGCAGTGAGAGGCCACCATTCTCCCTTCCCTACCATGTTATCCTCTTCAGGTAAGTAAGAGATACGGGCATCTTTCCAAGCCCCGCCATGGGAGTCAGCCCCCCCACTACCGCTGCGGGTCGTGCTTGAGGGGATGAATATCAGCTGCACGCTGGAAACTTCTGTAGAGATACGGGTAGGCAGACTAAACTGCGCACATTCCTCTATGGATGCAGTGTTAGTTGGGCAGACACACGCCTTATGTATAGGCTCCATATATGCAGCTGGAAGTTGGTCCGTAGTCGGCAGAGCTGCAAGTGACTCAGTTGTATCGGGTTCCTGATGAGGCTCACTCTCAGCTTCTTCCTCTGCACGGCCATTTTTAATAATGGCGATAAGATCAGTGTATCCTGTCTCAATCTTTCTTTCAAGTGTCAGTAATAAAGAATAAATAGATGCGTAGTGATCCTCCATCACTAGTCGGTAGTAATATATTCCTATTTTACCCGTGGAATCCGGGGGGGGGGGGGTAGCAGCAGATGATTTAGGATGGTCTTCTTCTGGCAGTATGGATATTCTAGATTTTCAGAGTTCCCAACTGTGGAAGCTTCACAAAATTGGTTCAGGCAGACACGCTAGCAAGATATAATGCAGATGTATATTTCCTATAATAAGAATGTCAGGGTGAAATGCATATTATCGGCAGAATACAAATATTTTGTCAGGAGCCTCTGAATTTGCGACCAGCCATGTCTGGTGCTTAGGCACGCCACGTATAATTTTTATTAGACAGTGTTATCATAAGTGTAACTGTACTTTTAAATGTATTTTTGATATGTTTTATGCAACTTTAAATAAAGCATAACAGTTAACCAGAGCTCTAGTTGCGCTATCCCGAAGTGCGTAAAATTCAATTGTATGCAAACACCCACGATAAACCCCTTTTCACTTGCGTGCAAAAGTTATCGTGCCACTCGTAATCTAGCACTATGTAAGATTTGCTTCAAACTTTCAGAATTACAAGGGTTTTCTCATACACACCTGTTCATGGAAGCATGTAATGTACATTAGCCTATTTTGCTGATTTAGCAGATAGGACCTTTTCTAAAGTGTTTGTCATGTACTTCCAATAGCACATCCTGAGTCTACCTGTTCTGTAGACAGTAAACATCAAATTGTAACTTATAAGTATGGTCCTTTAGTCCTAGGGGTCCATTTATTAATGTGCGGATGGACATGATCCAATATAGCTGATCATGTCCGCCGCACATCGATAAATGCCGTCAGCATACGCTGTCGCCGTTTATCATTGCACCAGCAGTTTTTGTAAACTGCTGGTGCAATACCACCCCCTGCAGATTGGCCGCTAGCAGGGGGTGTCAATCAGCCCGATCGTATTTGATCAGGCGGATTGCTGTCTGCCACCTCAGAGGTGGCGGACGAGTTAAGAAGCAGCGGTCTTAGGACCACTGCTTCTTAACTTCCGCTTCAGCCGGAACTGAAGCGGAGTGGGTCGGTGGCAGCATCCGCTGCTTCATAAATAGACACCAATATGTGTTGTAATTTTATAAATAAATTGTAATTATTAATATTAAAGAAAAAAAACCTCTTTGAAACATAAATACTATCAAACCTGCCCTTGTTGTTGTTGGTCGGTATTTTCATGTAATGTCAGGGCTTGCACTGACTGTTCATCCTTGAGGAAATTTTAAAAATGGTCATTGCAATCAAGAGTTATAACTGAAAATCAGACCTACTAAAAATGAAGAATAACTGCATTTTTTATCTATTTACAGCACACTACACAATTGTTGTTTTATATGCTCTTCTACTGTATATAAAACTATACATGTTGTTTTATTTATATGCACTTAGGCCCAGAGATTTCATAATGCTGAGGGATTATTCAAATGTGGAACAGATTATATTCTAAACGTTTTTTTTAATATGTTCTGTATATAAAATATTTACTCTTTTTACTCTTCATATAGATGTTCTGATTACTGCAACTGTATTCCAAGGCTAGTTTAATTTAACCAAAGAACTGCTTGTTTAAATTGTATTTGCTTTGCTTCTAAATATATTATTTATTTATCAAAGATGTTATCAATTTTAAATAATAAAATGGTGTCTGGTGAACTAATTTCTAGGTCCTATCATAAGTTATCTTCCTAAATCTGATTAAAACTAATCTAATGTAAATATAATGGCTGTTTAATATCTGATAACTCAAAAGTCAATGAACAACAGTGAGCAAAATATATATTTTTTAAATCATATTTATTAGGCCATACATTTTATGTGTATGACGGGCCATTCTATAAGCCGATGAACAACTGAAAAAAGACAATTAACATTTCATAATACTTGGGCCATTATTTAATAGATGATATTATTAATAAGTTTGAGGTTTTATATTATATCTTATTTGAAATATGCCTAACTCTGTACTGGAACAACTATTTTGAGCCATAGGAGCCTATTTATCAAAGGTCTTACGGACCTGATCCGGCAGTGCAGATCAGGTCCGCAAGACCTCGCTGGATGCGGAGAGCAATACGCTCTCCGCATTTTACATTGCACCAGCATCTCACAAGAGCTGCTGGTTCCACGCTGCCCCCTGCAGACTCGCGGCCAATCGAGGGGGGTGTCAATCAACCCGATCGTACTCGATCAGGTTGAATTCTGGCGATTCCTGTCCGCCTGCCCAGACTCGCCAGAAACATGGGCCCACAAGCTCTGTTCGGAGCTTGATAAATGGACCCTATATTGTAAATAAAAAGTGCAGATTTAAAAAATGATCAATTTGGAGTCAATTTGCAAACATTACTAGTGAATATTTTTTTTCAAATTTGTCAGAGAGATTGTATAAAATAACAGGGTTTACCTTTTTTCTAAAAGGAATGTGATGCATGTTTTTGCGTCAGAAGTCCATTTGTTTTTGTATTTTGTGCATGTGCAAAGAAAAGAAGCTATAAACATTCTTATCCTCATTAACTGCATATACGTTTTTTTGCTAGTTTGTTGCATTTTTAGCCTTAAGATTCTGATATTTTTATTGCCTGCACAAAATATTTTCTTTAAACTCATCATCATTAGAAAATTTATAAATTTTTCATTTTTATTTAGATTATTTTGACTAGAGATGTAGTTTAGGGGGGGAAATACCTATAACCACCCAGACAGCCTCCTATGCTAATCAGCATTATAAAAAAAACATTGATTTGATTATATGGTTGTTAAAAATATATATATTCTTATGACTGTGTTGATTAATGAGATCATGTACTGTATTTTATTATGAATATTTAAAATAAGTGATGTTAAAATGTCAGAATTAGAAGTAAATTCGATTTTAAAATTAAAATTTTTAGCAAATGTTGCAGATGTTATTAAGAGCCAGGATAGCCTAGGAACTTGGAAGATTAAGTGGCTACAATTGTAAGTGTTTTGGGTTCAGGTTTCATTGAAGCTTAATATTATTTTTAATAGTCAGCAATTAGAGATTATAATGAAAGTTCCCAAACTACAAATATTTGTGTGTGTTAGTGTCTGATTTTGTTATTATATTTTACTTATTTTTCCATCTAACCCACAAAATTTGTTCCAATACAACGCACAAGGGCTATGTCCATTGAAGTTGAAACAGTTCAGAGGAAATTTCTGATTCTTCTCTGATTCCACAGGGAGCATTTTCCATATATACAATCAACTGCTCATCAGCAGTTAGAATTAAAGTGTCAGTCTGCTAGTTGTAAATACAGTCAGTTCAAGTGCTCAGTTATTTTAAAAGGATATGAAACCCAACATTTTTCTTTCATAATTCATTTTTCTTTCTAATTTACTTCTAATATCAAATTTGTTGTCGTTCTCTTGGTTTCTTTTGTTGAAAAACATGGACGCATGCTTAGGAGCCGGCCCATTTCTGTAGCTCTATATGGCAGCAGTTTTGCAAGAATGTTATCCATTTGCAAGAGCACTAGATGGCAGCTGTATTTCTTGCCATTTAGTGCTCCAGGCACCTACCTAGGTAGCTCTTCAGCACAGAATATCATGGGCAAGGATAGGCAAGGTGTCCGTACACAGACACTGGTGTCCGTGACTAGCCCTTGCAGTGTCCGCCACAACCTTAGTATATCTTTTCTTTCTGATTAAATAATAGGAATAAAAAAAATATATAGTGTGAATAAAGTTAGTGGCTTGTCAAGAGACTGATAGCGATATTGGATGATAAGTTATGGAATAAATAAAGCCTGTGTGAAATACTGGATGTCTATCTGCATCTGTATAATAACACCCAGCTATATACAAAGACACAGTAGTGACACTGGCACATGGGTATAGTCAGAGGAGGGCTGGTTATAGGATCAGTGGTATCAGCATCAGTATAATAACACCCAGCACTATATAATGACACATTAGTGACACTGGCACATGGGTATAGCCAGAGGAGGGCTGGTTATAGGGTCAGGGGTATCTGCATCAGTATAATAATACCCAGCACTATATAATGACACAGTAGTGACACTGGCACATGGGTATAGCCAGAGGAGGGCTGGTTATAGGGTCAGGGGTATCTGCATCTGTATAATAACACCCAGCACTATATAATGACACAGTAGTGACACTGGCACATGGGTATAGCCAGAGGAGGGCTTGTTATAGGGTCAGGGGTATTTGCATCAGTATAATAACACCCAGCGCTATATAATGACACAGTAGTGACACTGGCACATGGGTATAGCCAGACAAGGGCTGGTTATAGGATCAGTGGTATCTGCATCAGTATAATAACACCCAGCGCTATATAATGACACAGTAGTGACACTGGCACATGGGTATAGCCAGAGGAGGGCTGGTTATAGGATCAGTGGTATCTGCATCAGTATAATAACACCAAGCACTATATAATGACACAGTAGTGACACTGGCACATGGGTATAGCCAGAGGAGGGCTTGTTATAGGGTCAGGGGTATTTGCATCAGTATAATAACACCCAGCGCTATATAATGACACAGTAGTGACACTGGCACATGGGTATAGCCAGACAAGGGCTGGTTATAGGATCAGTGGTATCTGCATCAGTATAATAACACCCAGCGCTATATAATGACACAGTAGTGACACTGGCACATGGGTATAGCCAGAGGAGGGCTGGTTATAGGGTCAGTGGTATCTGCATCAGTATAATAACACCCAGCTCTATGCAAAGACACAGTAGTGACACTGGCACATGGGTATAGCCAGAGGAGGGCTGGTTATAGGGTCAGGGGTATCTGCATCTGTATAATAACACCCAGCACTATATAATGACACAGTAGTGACACTGGCACATGGGTATAGCCAGAGGAGGGCATGTTATAGGGTCAGGGGTATTTGCATCAGTATAATAACACCCAGCGCTATATAATGACACAGTAGTGACACTGGCACATGGGTATAGCCAGACAAGGGCTGGTTATAGGATCAGTGGTATCTGCATCAGTATAATAACACCCAGCGCTATATAATGACACAGTAGTGACACTGGCACATGGGTATAGCCAGAGGAGGGCTGGTTATAGGGTCAGGGGTATCTGCATCAGTATAATAACACCCAGCACTATATAATGAAACAGTAGTGACACTGGCACATGGGTATAGCCAGAGGAGGGCTGATTATAGGGTCAGGGGTATTTGCATCAGTATAATAACACCCAGCGCTATATAATGACACAGTAGTGACACTGGCACATGGGTATAGCCAGAGGAGGGCTGGTTATAGGGTCAGGGGTATCTGCATCTGTATAATAACACCCAGCACTATATAATGACACAGTAGTGACACTGGCACATGGGTATAGCCAGAGGAGGGCTGGTTATAGGGTCAGGGGTATCTGCATCTGTATAATAACACCCAGCGCTATAAAATGACACAGTAGTGACACCAGCACATGGGTATAGCCAGAGGAGGGCTGGTTATAGGATCAGTGGTATCTGCATCAGTATAATAACACCAAGCACTATATAATGACACAGTAGTGACACTGGCACATGCGTATAGCCAGAGGAGGGATGGTTATAGGGTCAGGGGTATTTGCATCTGTATAATAACACCCAGCGCTATATAATGACACAGTAGTGACACTGGCACATGGTTATAGCCAGAGGAGGGCTGGTTATAGGATCAGTGGTATCTGCATCAGTATAATTACACCCAGCACTATATAATGACACAGTAGTGACACTGGCACATGGGTATAGCTAGAGGAGGGCTGGTTATAGGATCAGTGGTATCTGCATCAGTATAATTACACCCAGCACTATATAATGACACAGTAGTGACACTGGCACATGCTTATAGCCAGACAAGGGCTGGTTATAGGATCAGTGGTATCTGCATCAGTATAATAACACCAAGCACTATACAAAGACACAATAGTGACACTGGCACATGCTTATAGCCAGACAAGGGCTGGTTATAGGATCAGTGGTATCTGCATCAGTATAATAACACCCAGCGCTATATAATGACACAGTAGTGACACTGGCACATAGGTATAGCCAGAGGAGGGCTGGTTATAGGATCAGCGGTATCTGCATCAGTATAATAACACCCAGCGCTATATAATGACACAGTAGTGACACTGGCACATAGGTATAGCCAGAGGAGGGCTGGTTATAGGATCAGTGGTATCTGCATCAGTATAATAACACCCAGCGCTATATAATGGCACATGCTTATAGCCAGACAAGGGCTGGTTATAGGATCAGTGGTATCTGCATCAGTATAATAACACCAAGCACTATACAAAGACACAATAGTGACACTGGCACATGCTTAGAGCCAGACAAGGGCTGGTTATAGGATCAGTGGTATCTGCATCAGTATAATAACACCCAGCGCTATATAATGACACAGCAGTGACACTGGCACATAGGTATAGCCAGAGGAGGGCTGGTTATAGGATCAGTGGTATCTGCATCAGTATAATAACACCCAGCGCTATATAATGACACAGTAGTGACACTGGCACATGGGTATAGCAAGACAAGGGCTGGTTATAGAATCAGTGGTATCTATATCAGTATAATAACACCCAGCACTATATAATGACACAGTAGTGACACTGGCACATGCTTATAGCCAGACAAGGGCTGGTTATAGGATCAGTGGTATCTGCATCAGTATAATTACACCCAGCACTATATAATGACACAGTAGTGACACTGGCACATGCTTATAGCCAGACAAGGGCTGGTTATAGGATCAGTGGTATCTGCATCAGTATAATAACACCCAGCGCTATATAATGACACAGTAGTGACACTGGCACATGGGTATAGCCAGAGGAGGGCTGGTTATAGGGTCAGGGGTATCTGCATCAGTATAATAACACCCAGCACTATATAATGACACAGTAGTGACACTGGCACATGGGTATAGCCAGAGGAGGGCTGGTTATAGGGTCAGGGGTATTTGCATCAGTATAATAACACCCAGCGCTATATAATGACACAGTAGTGACACTGGCACATGGGTATAGCCAGAGGAGGGCTGGTTATAGGGTCAGGGGTATCTGCATCTGTATAATAACACCCAGCACTATATAATGACACAGTAGTGACACTGGCACATGGGTATAGCCAGAGGAGGGCTGGTTATAGGGTCAGGGGTATCTGCATCTGTATAATAACACCCAGCGCTATAAAATGACACAGTAGTGACACCAGCACATGGGTATAGCCAGAGGAGGGCTGGTTATAGGATCAGTGGTATCTGCATCAGTATAATAACACCAAGCACTATATAATGACACAGTAGTGACACTGGCACATGCGTATAGCCAGAGGAGGGCTGGTTATAGCGTCAGGGGTATTTGCATCTGTATAATAACACCCAGCGCTATATAATGACACAGTAGTGACAGTGGCACATGGTTATAGCCAGAGGAGGGCTGGTTATAGGATCAGTGGTATCTGCATCAGTATAATTACACCCAGCACTATATAATGACACAGTAGTGACACTGGCACATGGGTATAGCTAGAGGAGGGCTGGTTATAGGATCAGTGGTATCTGCATCAGTATAATTACACCCAGCACTATATAATGACACAATAGTGACACTGGCACATGCTTATAGCCAGACAAGGGCTGGTTATAGGATCAGTGGTATCTGCATCAGTATAATAACACCAAGCACTATACAAAGACACAATAGTTACACTGGCACATGCTTATAGCCAGACAAGGGCTGGTTATAGGATCAGTGGTATCTGCATCAGTATAATAATACCCAGCGCTATATAATGACACAGTAGTGACACTGGCACATAGGTATAGCCAGAGGAGGGCTGGTTATAGGATCAGTGGTATCTGCATCAGTTTAATAACACCCAGCGCTATATAATGACACAGTAGTGACACTGGCACATAGGTATAGCCAGAGGAGGGCTGGTTATAGGATCAGTGGTATCTGCATCAGTATAATAACACCCAGCGCTATATAATGGCACATGCTTATAGCCAGACAAGGGCTGGTTATAGGATCAGTGGTATCTGCATCAGTATAATAACACCAAGCACTATACAAAGACACAATAGTGACACTGGCACATGCTTATAGCCAGACAAGGGCTGGTTATAGGATCAGTGGTATCTGCATCAGTATAATAACACCCAGCGCTATATAATGACACAGTAGTGACACTGGCACATAGGTATAGCCAGAGGAGGGCTGGTTATAGGATCAGTGGTATCTGCATCAGTATAATAACACCCAGCGCTATATAATGACACAGTAGTGACACTGGCACATGGGTATAGCCAGACAAGGGCTGGTTATAGAATCAGTGGTATCTATATCAGTATAATAACACCCAGCACTATATAATGACACAGTAGTGACACTGGCACATGCTTATAGCCAGACAAGGGCTGGTTATAGGATCAGTGGTATCTGCATCAGTATAATTACACCCAGCACTATATAATGACACAGTAGTGACACTGGCACATGCTTATAGCAAGACAAGGGCTGGTTATAGGATCAGTGGTATCTGCATCAGTATAATAACACCAAGCACTATACATAGACACAATAGTGACACTGGCACATGCTTATAGCCAGACAAGGGCTGGTTATAGGATCAGTGGTATCTGCATCAGTATAATAACACCCAGCGCTATATAATGACACAGTAGTGACACTGGCACATAGGTATTGCCAGAGGAGGGCTGGTTATAGGATCAGTGGTATCTGCATCAGTATAATAACACCCAGGGCTATATAATGACACAGTAGTGACACTGGCACATAGGTATAGCCAGAGGAGGGCTGGTTATAGGATCAGTGGTATCTGCATCTGTATAATAACACCCAGCACTATATAATGACACAGTAGTGACACTGGCACATGCTTATAGCCAGACAAGGGCTGGTTATAGGATCAGTGGTATCTGCATCAGTATAATAACACCCAGCACTATATAATGACACAGTAGTGACACTGGCACATGCATATAGCCAGAGGAGGTATGGTTATAGGGTCAGTGGTATCTGCATCAGTATAATAACACCCAGCACTATATGACACAGTAGTGACACTGGCTCATGGGTATAGCCAGAGGAGGGCTGGTTATAGGGTCAGGGGTATTTGCATCAGTATAATAACACCCAGCGCTATATAATGACACAGTAGTGACACTGGCACATGGGTATAGCCAGAGGAGGGCTGGTTATAGGGTCAGGGGTATCTGCATCTGTATAATAACACCCAGCACTATATAATTACACAGTAGTGACACTGGCACATGGGTATAGCCAGAGGAGGGCTGGTTATAGGGTCAGGGGTATCTGCATCTGTATAATAACACCCAGCGCTATATAATGACACAGTAGTGACACTGGCACATGGTTATAGCCAGAGGAGGGCTGGTTATAGGATCAGTGGTATCTGCATCAGTATAGTAACACCCAGCGCTATAAAATGACACAGTAGTGACACCAGCACATGGGTATAGCCAGAGGAGGGCTGGTTATAGGATCAGTGGTATCTGCATCAGTATAATAACACCAAGCACTATATAATGACACAGTAGTGACACTGGCACATGCGTATAGCCAGAGGAGGGCTGGTTATAGGGTCAGGGGTATTTGCATCTGTATAATAACACCCAGCGTTATATAATGACACAGTAGTGACACTGGCACATGGTTATAGCCAGAGAAGGGCTGGTTATAGGATCAGTGGTATCTGCATCAGTATAATTACACCCAGCACTATATAATGACACAGTAGTGACACTGGCACATGGGTATAGCCAGAGGAGGGCTGGTTATAGGATCAGTGGTATCTGCATCAGTATAATTACACCCAGCACTATATAATGACACAGTAGTGACACTGGCACATGCTTATAGCCATACAAGGGCTGGTTATAGGATCAGTGGTATCTGCATCAGTATAATAACACCAAGCACTATACAAAGACACAATAGTGACACTGGCACATGCTTATAGCCAGACAAGGGCTGGTTATAGGATCAGTGGTATCTGCATCAGTATAATAACACCCAGCGCTATATAATGACACAGTAGTGACACTGGCACATAGGTATAGCCAGAGGAGGGCTGGTTATAGGATCAGTGGTATCTGCATCAGTATAATAACACCCAGCGCTATATAATGACACAGTAGTGACACTGGCACATAGGTATAGCCAGAGGAGGGCTGGTTATAGGATCAGTGGTATCTGCATCAGTATAATAACACCCAGCGCTATATAATGACACAGTAGTGACACTGGCACATGGGTATAGCCAGACAAGGGCTGGTTATAGAATCAGTGGTATCTATATCAGTATAAAAAAAACCAGCACTATATAATGACACAGTAGTGACACTGGCACATGCTTATAGCCAGACAAGGGCTGGTTATAGGATCAGTGGTATCTGCATCAGTATAATTACACCCAGCACTATATAATGACACAGTAGTGACACTGGCACATGCTTATAGCCAGACAAGGGCTGGTTATAGGATCAGTGGTATCTGCATCAGTATAATAACACCAAGCACTATACAAAGACACAATAGTGACACTGGCACATGCTTATAGCAAGACAAGGGCTGGTTATAGGATCAGTGGTATCTGCATCAGTATAATAACACCCAGCGCTATATAATGACACAGTAGTGACACTGGCACATAGGTATAGCCAGAGGAGGGCTGGTTATAGGATCAGTGGTATCTGCATCAGTATAATAACACCCAGCGCTATATAATGACACAGTAGTGACACTGGCACATAGGTATAGCCAGAGGAGGGCTGGTTATAGGATCAGTGGTATCTGCATCAGTATAATAACACCCAGCGCCATATAATGACACAGTAGTGACACTGGCACATGGGTATAGCCAGAGGAGGGCTGGTTATAGGGTCAGGGGTATCTGCATCTGTATAATAACACCCAGCACTATATAATGACACAGTAGTGACACTGGCACATGGGTATAGCCAGAGGAGGGCTGGTTATAGGGTCAGGGGTATCTGCATCAGTATAATAATACCCAGCACTATATAAAGACACAGTAGTGACACTGGCACATGGGTATAGCCAGAGGAGGTCTGGTTATAGGATCAGTGGTATCTGCATCAGTATAATAATACCCAGCACTATATAATGACACAGTAGTGACACTGGCACATGCGTATAGCCAGAGGAGGGATGGTTATAGGGACAGGGGTATCTGCATCAGTATAATAACACCCAGCACTATATGACACAGTAGTGACACTGGCTCATGGGTATAGTCAGACAAGGGCTTGTTATAGGGTCAGTGGTATCTGCATCAGTATTATAACACCCAGCGCTATATAATGACACAGTAGTGACACTGGCACATAGGTATAGCCAGAGGAGGGCTGGTTATAGGATCAGTGGTATCTGCATCAGTATAATAACACCCAGCACTATATAATGACACAGTAGTGACACTGGCACATGGGTATAGCCAGAGGAGGGCTGGTTATAGGGTCAGGGGTATCTGCATCTGTATAATAACAACCAGCACTATATAATGACACAGTAGTGACACTGGCACATGGGTATAGCCAGAGGAGGGCTGGTTATAGGGTCAGGGGTATCTGCATCAGTATAATAATACCCAGCACTATATAATGACACAGTAGTGACACTGGCACATGCGTATAGCCAGAGGAGGGCTGGTTATAGGGTCAGGGGTATCTGCATCAGTATAATAACACCCAGCACTATATGACACAGTAGTGACACTGGCTCATGGGTATAGTCAGACAAGGCCTGGTTATAGGATCAGTGGTATCTGCATCAGTATAATAACACCCAGCACTATATAATGACACAGTAGTGACACTGGCACATGGGTATAGCCAGAGGAGGGCTGGTTATAGGGTCAGGGGTATCTGCATCTGTATAATAGCACCCAGCACTATATAATGACACAGTAGTGACACTGGCACATGGGTATAGCCAGAGGAGGGCTGGTTATAGGGTCAGGGGTATCTGCATCAGTATAATAATACCCAGCACTATATAATGACACAGTAGTGACACTGGCACATGTGTATAGCCAGAGGAGGGCTGGTTATAAGGTCAGGGGTATCTGCATCAGTATAATAGCACCAAGCACTATATAATAACACAGTAGTGACACTGGCACATGCGTGTAACCAGACAAGGGCTGGTTATAGGGTCAGTGGTATCTGCATCAATATAATAACACCCAGCGCTATATAATGACACAGTAGTGACACTGGCACATGCGTATAGCCAGAGGAGGGCTGGTTATAGGATCAGTGGCATCTGCATCAGTATAATAACACCAAGCACTATATAATGACACAGTAGTGACACTGGCACATGGGTATAGCCAGAGGAGGGCTGGTTATAGGATCAGTGGTATCTGCATCAGTATAATAACACCCAGCGCTATATAATGACACAGTAGTGACACTGGCACATGGGTATAGCCAGAGGAGGGCTGGTTATAGGGTCAGGGGTATCTGCATCTGTTTAATAACACCAAGCACTATATAATGACACAGTAGTGACACTGGCACATGGGTATAGCTAGAGGAGGTCTGATTATAGGGTCAGTGGTATCTGCATCAGTATAATAACACCCAGCACTATATAATGACACAGTAGTGACACTAACACATGGGTATAGCCAGAGGAGGGCTGGTTATAGGGTCAGGGGTATCTGCATCAGTATAATAATACCCAGCACTATATAATGACACAGTAGTGACACTGGCACATGGGTATAGCCAGAGGAGGGCTGGTTATAGGGTCAAGGGTATCTGCATCAGTATAATAATACCCAGCACTATATAATGACACAGTAGTGACACTGGCACATGGGTATAGCCAGAGGAGGGCTGATTATAGGTTCAGGGGTATCTGCATCAGTATAATAGCACCAAGCACTATATAATAACACAGTAGTGACACTGGCACATGGGTATAGCCAGAGGAGGGCTGGTTATAGGATCAGTGGTATCTGCATCAGTATAATAACACCCAGTGCTATATAATGACACAGTAGTGACACTGGGACATGGGTATAGCCAGAGGAGGGCTGGTCATAGGATCAGTGGTATCTGCATCAGTATAGTAACACCCAGCGCTATATAGTGACACATTAGTGACAGTGGCTCATAGGTATAGCCAGAGGAGGGCTGGTTATAGAATCAGTGGTATCTGCATCAGTATAATAACACCAAGCACTATATAATGACGCAGTAGTGACACTGGCTCATGGGTATAGCCAGAGGAGGGCTGGTTATAGGATCAGTGGTATCTGCATCAGTATAATAACACCAAGCACTATAGAATGACACAGTAGTGACACTGGCTCATGGGTATAGCCAGAGGAGGGCTGGTTATAGGATCAGTGGTATCTGCATCAGTATAATAATACCAAGCACTATACAAAGACACAGTAGTGACACTGACTCATGGGTATAGCCAGAGGAGGACTGGTTATAGGGTCAGTGGTATCTGCATCAGTATAATAACACCCAGCGCTATATAATGACACAGTAGTGACACTGGCACATGGGTATAGCCAGAGGAGGTCTGGTTATAGGATCAGTGGTATCTTCATCAGTATAGTAACACCCAGCGCTATAAAATGACACAGTAGTGACACCAGCACATGCATATAGCCAGAGGAGGGCTGGTTATAGGATCAGTGGTATCTGCATCAGTATAATAACACCAAGCACTATATAATGACACAGTAGTGGCACTGGCATATGGGTATAGCCAGAGGAGGGCTGGTTATAGGATCAGTGGTATTTGCATCAGTATAATAACACAAAACACTATACAAAGACACAGTAGTGACACTGACTCATGGGTAAAGCCAGACAAGGGCTGGTTATAAGGTAAGTGGTATCTGCATCAGTATAATAACACCCAGCGCTATATAATGACACAGTAGTGACACTGGCACATGGGTATAGCCAGAGGAGGGCTGGTTATAGGACCAGTGGTATCTGCTTCTGTATAATAACACCCAGCACTATACAAAGACACAGTAGTGACACTGTCTTGTGGGTATAGCCAGAGGAGGGCTGGTAATAGGTTCAGTTGTATCTTCATCAGTATAATAACACCAAGCACTATAAAATAATGTTTTTAATTTCAAATGTACCTTGGTGTCCTTCACTAAGGTCTGTACTTTGGAAAATGTCTGCCACAGCCTTTGTCTGTGCCTATCCCTGATCATGGGAACAAAGCAAATTTGATAATAGAAGTAAATTGGAATTTTTTAAAAAAATGATATGTTCTGTCTAAATCACAAAAGAAAAGTTTTGGGTGTTGTATCTCTTTAAGTCAGAAATACATTGGATACACTTAAGACTTGTTTACTAATAATATACCAAATATTACACCAGCCACACACATATGTAAATATGATTTAGGTTAAATAGTTTTTTATTAATCTCCCTCCTCCATCCCAAAAACATCATAAGGTTTACATACAGGTTATCTTTAGTATACATCACAACATTAATTACAGATTTTATGTTTCATAGAAAAAGTCTCTTAGCCCGGATAGTTTCCATACAAAGAACGGTCTATCTCTCATTGGGTCTTTTAATAGTCTGCATATGTGTTTTCTTGATTTTTGTCCTAAGATCAACCTTACTTTTTCCTTTCAAAGACTTTAACCAACGAAGGTGGCATAGTCTTGTTCGTAGAGTGTGGAGGAGTGATTTATTTTCATTGTAATTTCCCTCTAATAATCTTCTAAAAACTCTTTGAGTATATCGTCCAGAGTAGGGAAAGTCTTGACATGGGGGTTTGGAACCCTATAACATACTAACAATAAAACCAACAGAGAATGGGGGAAAAAAAAACCAAAACAACATAACCAAAAAACAAAAACTAAAAAAAAAGAACATACATAATAGTAGCATGAAATTTCAAGTTGTCACTGTACATTTCAGCTTCTATCTAGATAATCAATACTTCTATATCTATCTGAATATCTCTTTTCTCTTTCTTTCTCTATTATACATCAGCAGATTGGGTCATGTCTCTATCTCCCTTCTCTTTTCTTCTCTCCCTGAGATAACTTATATCCTCATCAATTCCCCAGCCTTTGGTTAGGTAATAATTTACTCCCGACTGTTGCTACTCTCTGTTATCCAGTAAAACCAAACCTTCTGAAACGTCTGCTCTGTCTCTTGTATAAACGAAGTCGACTCATACATCAAATATACCATCTGAATTCTAGCCAATACCTCCGTCCAGGCTGATATTTCCGTCTTCCAATATTTGGCTATGGCTATTCTAGTTGTAGTGCATAATATTCTAATAAATGTATTAATATATTTGTTCAAGTGTGGGACCTTCTCATGCAGTAATGCTTGAGTTGGAGTAAGGGTAATCTGCTCATGTAAAACTGTGCTCAATAGGGAAGATAGCTTCTCCCAGATCCCCCTAACCTTAGGGCAGTCCCACCACATGTGGATATATGACCCTACCACTCTGCAGCCTCTATAACAATAATTGGAGCTTCCTGTCCCCATGTGGGCTGTCTTTGTTGGAGTTAGATACCATCTAAATGATGTTTTCAAGATGTTCTCCCTTAAGTCTGCACTGATAAGGCCTTTACTAGCCTGATATACTGTGTGGTTCCACTGCCTTATCTCAAACTCACTATCTATGTCCGCTTCCCATTTTAACATCAGTGAGGTCTTAGAGTAGGTTTTAGCTTCTTGAATTGAGACATATAGTCTGGAGATTGCTTTTTTGGGCCTAGTAGAGGCTATACATAAATGTTCTAATGTGGTCTGTCGTGTGTGTTCTTTGTTTCTAGCTAGATATGTGCGTACTGTTGAGGTTATCTGGAGATACAGGAACCAATGCAATGGGAGAGGTTCTAATTTTTGCTGGAGTTGTGTGAATGTTAATAGCTTTCCTTGAAGTAACATATCTGCCACTCTATATAACCCTTTGTTTTCCCATTTATTGATGTGGTGTTTAAATTCCTCGTTTATTATATATTTAAGAGGTATTACTAATGAATGTTCAGGGAACAATTTCCTTGACTGATGTGATGAAGTCCACTGTTGTTTAGTAAGCAGTGTAATCTTGTTTTGATATGTATCCTGATCTTTATAAAGTTCGGCATTCCAAAGAATACTGTCCGGAGTCTCCTGCCCTGCCATTTCCGCCTCTAAAACTGGCCAGAGAACATCAATTTGTCTCCTGCCCAGAATGGAATTTTGAGCTAGCCTTGCCGCCATATAATAGTCTTGTAGATTAGGGGCACCTACTCCTCCTGCTTGCCTATGTCTAGTCAATATGTGGTGTGGTATTCTCGGATGTTTGTTGTCCCTTAAAAACTTATGGATATCTCTCTGAAGACTATCTAGATCTGTCGGGTTAATTTTAATTGGGAGCACTCTAAATAGGTATAGAATTCTGGGCAGAATTGTCATTTCAACAGCCGACAGTCTCCCATACCAAGAAAATCCCATTTTCCTCCATTTCCCCAAATCTGATCTAATTGTCTTAAACAGGGGTAAATAATTTGCCGTATATAATTTGGATGAATGAGTTGTTAATTTGATTCCCAAATATTTTAGATCTTCTGGTACCCATTTAAAATCAAAATTTGCTTCGATTAGTTTAATGGTATGTTTTGGAATAGACAGAGGAAGCGCCTCACATATTTCAGCATTCATTTTATATCCAGAAATCTGAGAGAATACTTGTATTGTTTGGTATACAAAGGGTAATGATTTCAGGGGGCTTGAGATGGTGAGCAGGACATCGTCTGCAAACAAAGTGATTTTGTGGTGCACCTTCCCTATCTCCAATCCCTTTATGTCTGGACAATTATGTATATAAGCTGCCAATGGCTCAATACACAGAGCAAAGATTAAAGATGAAAGCGGGCATCCCTGTCTCGTTCCATTGAGAATATACACTCTTTCTGATTGGTGTCCTATGGCTCTGACATGTGCCGTGGGAGTCGAATATATACCCTCTTCAGCTTTTAGGAATCCCCCCTCAAATCCCAGGGCTTTCAATACTGCTAGCATGTATCTCCAATCAACCCTATCGAATGCCTTCTCCGCGT
The DNA here is from genome assembly GCF_027579735.1 of Bombina bombina. Classification (NCBI taxonomy): domain Eukaryota; kingdom Metazoa; phylum Chordata; class Amphibia; order Anura; family Bombinatoridae; genus Bombina; species Bombina bombina. The sequence continues at coordinate 1,007,676,456 of NC_069502.1, read as the reverse complement.
CCAGGGACAGGACCAGAGAAGGCACTCCCCTATCACGTAGAAGGTCTATCACCGACACCATCCTGCGAATATTATCTGGGGCCTCCCTATCTTTGATAAAACCAACCTGATCAGGATGTATAATAGTGGGCAAAATATGTTTCAATCTGTTGGCTAAAATTTTGGTAACTATCTTGAGATCTTGATTGATAAGCGAAATTGGCCTATAACTAGCGCATAACTGGGGATTTTTTCCTGGTTTCAGTATTACCACTATCTTGGCTCTAAGAAGATCTGTAGGGATCTGTTTTCCTTCCATTATATGGTTCGCAAACACTACTAAGTGGGGAATCAGAATATCTTTAAATGCCTTATAATATTCTCCCGAAAACCCATCAGGTCCCGGGGCCTTGCCTGGCTTCAGGTCTCTAATAGCTGCCAGCACTTCTGTCCTGGTAATTTTAGCATTCAAGGTTACTCTATCTTGTTCCGTTATCTTTGTCATGTTTGCTTTCTGTAAGAAAGCGTCAAAGATTTCTTGTGTCGCGAGAGTGTGCTGGACCTTAGTGCCATCATACAGCTCGCTATAGAAGTGGGCAAATGTATCAACAATTTCTTGAGGATGGGAAGTTAATTGACCCTTAGTGTTTTGAATATGTGGAATGGATAGAACTTGATAATTATCTCTAATTTTGTTCGCTAGATACTTGTCGGGTTTATTGGCATATATAAAATAATTTGTTTTCAGTCTATGTGCAGCTCGTATAGATTGGTCATTCAACAGGGATTGTAGGGTTTGCCTTTTACTCATAAGTTGTGTTAGTGTGGCTTTTGATTTAGTAATTTTATGTGTTTTCTCTAAGGAGTTAATTTCGGTATTTAGTTTTTGTATAAGGCGATCATTTTGTCTTTTATATAAAACCTTTTCCTTAATTAGTACTCCCCTAATTACCGCTTTGTGTGCTTCCCATGGTGTGATAGGATTTTCTGTGGATTCTGCATTTATCTGCCAGTATTCTTTCAAGCTATTAAAAAGTTTGGTTTTAATAAGTGGATGTTTAACGCAGGATGGATCATAAGTCCAGGTTGTAATTCTCTTTGGGTCTGAGAAGTCACCAAAACTAATTTGTGTGATCGAGTGGTCCGACCATACACAAGGGTGGATGTCTATGTCTTTAATAGCAGGTTGCAAAATCTGACTAGTGAATACATAGTCTATTTTTGTATAGGAATTGTGAGCTGAGGAATAAAAAGTAGTGTCCCCATTCCCTTTGTTCAGCGCCTGCCATGTGTCATTTAGTGTATGTTGGCTGAGTAGTCATAGGATATTTCTAGCTACTACACCCTGTCGCTGTCTCTTCTTTGATTGTGATGTAAGAGTCTGTGTTGTCAATGCCTGCAAATCCACATTAAAATCCCTGGCTACAATTATTCACATTCTAGACCAACCAGTCAGCATGTCAGAGATAGTACTAAAAAATGTATCTTGTTGCTCATTGGGAGCATCTACATTACATAAAAGAATATCTACCTCTCCTATTCGTCCAAACACCAAAAGGTATCTGCCTTCCTTGTCTGATATAGTTTCTCTGTGTGTGAACGGTACTGAGGAGTGTATGAGAAAAGAGACCCCTCTTTTTTTTTAATTGAGGGCAGAATGGTAGTGCATCGGAAAATCTCTAGCCCAGTATTTAGGGACAGTATTCTCCAGGAAGTGGGTCTCTTGGAGGTAAATAACAGTAGCTTTCAGTCTTCTATAGTTAGTCATAGCTGTCCTCCTTTTTATATCAGTATTTAAACCTCTTGCATTATGCGAGATTAGCACTACTTTGGGTATCGTCACTGCCATAGGTGTAATTATGACTTTTGCTATATGTAGCTCTAGAATTTATTTCCCAATGTGATGAAACTAGTGTTATATGTAGCTTTTGTTCGCTGACCCCCCTAGATCTATAAACATTTTTTCTATTCCTCAATCTAGGGTATTTTTGGTCTCTTATGAGGCTCCAACATTTCATTAACTCAACCTTTGCAGATGTATAAGAAATTCTTGTACAGTTTTTCCTAAATCCATGCATCAAAACTACCAACAATAACAAAAATAATAACAACAAGTATTGACATAAGTTTGTTCGAATAAACATACACTAAAAAAAAAAATTTGAAAAAATTGGATTATATTCCCTTGAAATTTAAATGTGGAATTTTGTCTCGATGCCAGCAGTATCTTTTCTCTGTCCGGGAACCTTAGGAGTTTAATAATCACATCCCTTGGAGGTTGGTCATGCTTAGGCCTGGTTCTTAGGGCTCTGTGAGCTCTTTCTATTGGATAGTCAGAGTCTATTGCTGTCCCTAAGATGGCATGGAACAGTTGTTGAAGGTAGCCAGGCAGGTCCTCAGCCCCTATTGTTTCAGGAATTCCTTTGAGTCTAATGTTAGACCGTCTGCTTCTGTTCTCCATGTCTTCTAATTTCTCCTCTAACTCCGTTATTGTTTGTTGCTGGGATGCCAGGGCCTGCAAGACCGCCGTCACTTCTTCACCCATTTCCTCTGTAGCTGTTTCTAGTGAATCAACACGATTCCCCATCTCCGAAATTTCATTCTTGATATCCGTGAGACTACCTGTGACTGTAGCCTGAAAACTATTCATTTTTCCCCATAGTTTTTCAAAATTGGAAGCAATGTCCTGTTTAGATACCAATGTTTGAAGATCTGCCCTAGTCACTGGGGTCATGTCCTCAGCGCTCTCTTCATTTTAAGATTCTATCTCTTCCTCTACCTCCGCAGAGATCTGGGTATCCTAGACATTTTGTCCATAGATAGAGATTTCAACCCTTTGTCTTGCTTGTTTTTCCTAGTAGACATATTGAGTGCTGCAGCAGCAAAGCTTTATTTTGTAGGAAAAGAAGCACTATCTCTTTAGCGTGGCAGTGCAAGACCCACCTCTCTCACACCTTAGCAAAAAGGCTATGCAATTTTCCTGAGCTTTAAAAGATTAGCTGAATATAACCCTCTTTATTTAATGTCCATCTGTCTCTAAAAAGTCATCCAAGACCCTCACTCACTACAATTATATTGCTCTCATCAGGTGATAAAGTTCAAAGATAGAAGCAGGGTTAAGGATAACCCCAGCCATCAGGGTTTTGTATTATTGATATCAGAAGAATATTGAGCATTATGTTTCTGTCAGATTTCACAGACATATCACTTTAAATAACTTTCACATTTCACAAGTCAGCATGTGTCCTCTTCCTGATTATATGGAGACATATCTCAGAAGTGTGATTATGAGTAGTTATACTGCTTGTTCTGTCTCCTCTCCCCAGGGCAATTGTCCACACTGGATAGAGATGGGTAGGGACAAAGGGATATGACCCGCTGACACACAGTTCAGCAGGAAATGGAGGGGAGAGAGACTGATTTAGTAATAAATGTCTTTTTTTGTCACTACTCCTATTAGCTATTTCAGCTTGAGTGTTATGTGTGCTTACGCTGTAGATATTTCTTCTGCCTTACAAATAGCAGCTTAATCTCATGTCTGGCAACCCTGAGTGGTGTCAGGGGTTAAATATCAGTGGTGTGTTAAGAGTGATGGCGCACTTACATATTCATCGTGGTCTATACAGATGGAAGTACCAGAGGGTCCCCTTTATCAGCTTCCCTGCAGTCAATCCGCAGCTATCATGTAAAGTGTCTTCAAAATAACCCTCCGATAGCCACAGCTTCTTCACATCTCCTTCCCAGGGTAAGCTCCAAAGGAAGATCGTGGGTTTGGTAGGTTTGTTAGGCCGCAGCCTTCCCTAAAGTGCCAATGCCGGGTTCCCTGTCTTTCTACCTCCAGCTTCACAACTCTCTTTATATTGGGCCAGGAGCCAGAAAAAGCATAGACTGCAGATCCGGAGCTGAGCCCTGACCCTCCGGATCGTCTATTTGTAGTGCCTGATGTAATCGAGTGGCAGTTTACTCCTCTGTCCGGTCCGGTCAAATAAGTGTACAGCAGTCGGACACAGCGCTCCTGAAAGGTCACAGAGAGCAGCTATGTCACCTCCTATACTTGTTTAACACTTTGGGCAGTTTTCTTAGTTGGTCAGTTTATCTCACTCTGTTTTTTATCAGCATTAGGCTCTGGAGCTAAGCAAAGACACGTCTGCTCCTCATGTAAATATGATTTAAAGGGCCATAATACCCAAATGTTGAAACACTTGAAAGTGATGCAGCATAGCTGTAAAAAGCTGACTAGAAAATATCACCAACATCTCTATGTAAAAAAGAAAGATAATTTACCTCAAAAGTTTCTCAGTAGCCCCATCCCATTGTAAAGGACTTCTAAGCAGCAAATTAGTATGTCTGTCCCGGGACAGCGGAACGAGCGAGCTTACGTGCACAATGAAATCTCATGAGAGTTAAGTGAAATCTCATGAGATCACAGTAAAAGAGTTCATGACCTCAGCACTGCTGATGCTGATTGGCTGCTGTTCATTTCTTCATTTTTTATTTTGTTTTACCTGCAGCTGAGCAGCAGCTGAGTATAACATTTTACACAGAACTTACTCTGCTGAGCTGAGGAAATTGTGAGGTAAAATATCTTCCTTTTTTACATAGAGATGCTCAGATGATATTTTCCTATCAGCTTTTTACAGTTATACTGCATCAGTTTCAATTGATTTAGCATATGAGTATTATGTCCCTTTAACTCATTAAATAAATGTTTCTAAAATTGACAGATTTCAACTTCCTTCTTTCAGATTAAATTCCAGTGCTGAAATGTTGATGATATTTGGCCAAAGTCATCAAATCCATGAATAATCAAAAACTAAATATTTCAATAAAAGGTAATGCTTGTTTTGGTGCATTTTCATTTTGTAAAAACACAAATCTATATAAAAGTGCATTAAGGTGATATTGCCAATTAAAAAAAAAAAAGTTTTTATTTTAATATTAAAGTTGTTTTTATTTTGTAAAGTACATTATTTTCCTTAGTTAGTTAATCAATTTGTCTCAAAGTCCCCAACTTTCTTTTCATCCTTTTTGTTTTCACCCAAGAGTAATGGATACATATTTGCATGCTTGCAAGGATAGAGTTTTACCATATTTAAAAAGAAGCCTTCTGTGACAGTAATTGGAGGTTGTTTTTTTTATCAAGGTAAATAAATGGTAAGATCCTAAGCATATACTCTTGCGGTTACAAGCATCCTGAAAACACTAACATCAGAGAAAGGATTCAACAAACTATCTCATAGGAAATAAATTTTCGATAAACAAGCTTTAGAAATCCTTTCTTTTGTCATGTGTTATTCCCATTGAAGAAACATGAATATTCTGTTTCATATGTTTACTGCCAAGAATGCCAGCTTCATTTATTAAGTATTCATTTTACCGTATTGTTCTCCAGATTCACATTACTCACACTGCAATTAAAAAATTGTTTATTTTGATATATGTATCATGGATTCTTGTTGCAGAATTTCTATTAAATTAATAATTGCTGTATACTCAACATTCTTCCCTTCCTTAGTCTGTTTAAAAATATTGGTGCTGACCCATTCTAAAGTCTAAAAGACAAAAATAGGATCTAGCACACATTTGTTTAACTCTATAAACATTTTCCTTTTTATACACAAATGACGAAAACACAAAGGTAAGCAAATTAGTAAATCTTAATAAAAATTGCCGCAGTTATGAGACAATTTGGGGCCAGATTACAAGTGGTGCTCTAAATTTTTTTTCTTCTTCCCTTGAGCAATAACTACACTCAAATTAAAAATTAGCACGGCCAGATTAGCATGCATATTACAAGTTGAAAGTAAAAGGTTAGCGCACAAGCAAAAGACTTAAGTTTGCTAACTTCAGGACTTCGGATATTGTGAACATGCTAACTCCTTCTGCCCATAGACTTCTATAGGGTCCGCTACAAAAAACCTTATTAGTTATTGCTTGTGTGCTAACACATTAAAGATGAAAGCTTGAAAGGAATATTTTACATTCCTATCTTCTTCAAATAGAAGAAAAAATTATGTTTTAATTTTAAACAGATATATATATATATATATATATATATATATATATATATATACAGTAACAGTGAGTGCCTTTTCTGCTGGACTTTCTCCATATATATACAGTATATATATATATATATATATATATATAAGAATCAAAGGCAAGTGGAATGTATAGAAGGAGCTATCCTAATCAGTGCTAAACGGAGAGAGGGGGAAAACACAACCAACTGCTGCTATAGACCAGGTCCTATGTGCTTCAAATTATAAATGTATCCAGCGCAGAGTTGAATGTGTAACAATAAAGTGTCCAAATATGTTGCAATGTGCAAAAAGAAAACCGTAGCCACAATAAGTTCAGATATTCATATGTCAGGATATAAAGGAACACATAGTGGCATATTTATCAAGCTCCGTATGGAGCTTGAAGCCCCGTGTTTCTTGAAGACCGCTGCTCCATAACCTGTCCACCTGCTCTAAAGCGGCAGACATACATCGCCGGAAATGAACCCAATCCAATACAATCAGGTTGATTGACACCCCCTATTGGTGGCCGATTGGTCGCGAATCTGCAAGGAGCAGCGTTGCACCAGCAGTTCACAAGAACTGCTGGTGCAATGATAAATGCTGAGAGCGTATGCTGTCTGCATTTATCGATCTGCGGCGGACATGATCCGTAATATCGGATCATGTCCGCTCGCACATTAATAAATAGGCCCCATAGTCCCAACTGTTAGTCATAATAGGAAAAAACAACTTGTTTGAAATAAAGGCAGATGGAATTCCTACTTACGAGATGTGACCTCAAACCTATGAGGTAAGAGTGCGGCGGAATAAAGGGGAGGGTATAACCCACACTGGAGGATTGGATGGAGCAATCTGATAGAAAGGTGCCACTTCTCGCCACTGCTGGAAGATGAATTCTCTATAGATAGTTCCAGGAGTTCTCCGTTCTTGCGCTCAGTTCTAATACAGCTTCTCTGTGATCACCTTCCTAGAGTCATAAACTCAGATCAAGTATGATAGGAGGGAAGACACAAAGGGCACCAAAATAGTGTAAAAACGTTTTTTAATATGTATCACAAGCGCAATAATAGGATACACTTACAGAAAAAAACCTCAATTGATTATGAGGTAAGTACAGAGCCAGAACAAAGCAATGAAAGGTGCCTTGCAGAGAGTACTACAAGCACGGATGCAGAAAGTTCAAACACCGGGAGACCCGCTCGGATCCTGACGCATTTCAAAGTCCCAAAGACTTCTTCATCAGAGGATAAGCGGTAATAGTTATATATATAGAGAGGCCTGCCTCATTTTATTGCGCTTCTCTTTATTGTGCTTCGCAAATATTGCTCTTTTTTCAAATTAAAGGTTTGTGCCATTTTTCCAACACATATAAACACATAAATACACAAGAATACACATATATACACATAAATACACATAAATACACATGAATACACATATATATATACACATAAATACACATATATACACATCTATATATACACACTACCAACAAAAAGATTATGACTCACTGAATGCTCAGATGATGGTTAGCTATTTTTTTAGCAGTAAAGTATTTTTTAATTAAGGTATGTACATTGTTTTTATTTTAGACATATATTGCACATTTAATAGACTACAGTATAGTGTAAATATAACTTTTATATGCACAGAGAAACAAAAAGTATTAGTGTGACTAACTTTTTTGCAGTGGTCTGGAACCTAACCCGCAATATCTCCAAGGTACGCCTGTATATATACGTGAGAAGGTTATTCCTAGGCGCCAAACTGTGAGGCTAAGGTTTGCAAAATATTTATTACAACTCAAAGTACAAGGTATAAAAGGCAAAATTAAAATACAATACTAAAAATACAATTTAAAATACAATTTAAAAAGGCATGGATCCACGCTAGTAACAATGAGGATAAGATTGTGAAATATATATATGCACTATAACAATATACACAGGACAATTCTGGAAAGACAGCAATAACACAGATGTGCTGCAAAGTGACTTAGTGCAATAACACAGATGTGCTGCAAAGTGACTTGGTGCAATACTCCAATGGGCTAAAAATGGGGTAATAACAACCAATAAAAATCAAAAAAATGTATCCAGTGTGTGAAAAAATGTGTTCCAGGAAAAAACAAAAATAAAAGTCAGTGCAAAAAATAAAAGTTCACAACATAGGTCCAAAATGAATCCGCTGGGGTACTCCTATAGGTGTGTATCCAAAAAGTGTTAGTGTGTTAGCAAGTGTTTGCTATTGATGTCCAGTAAAAAACAAAACAAGAAAAATATAAAAGAAAAAATACGAAAGAAAAATATAAAGTAAATGAGCTGATTAGATGTCAAGACAGTGGAGTGATCTACATGTTGCAGTGTTCGTGTGGTCTACAATATGTGGGCCAGACGTCGAGGACCTTGAAAGAAAGGATACGTGAACACCTACGACTCATCGAAAAACTAAACATAGATACCGCCTTATATAGACACTTTACAACTAAACACAAGGGAAATATAAAGGATTTAACATACATGGGCATACAGAAGGTACGAAAGGACTGGAGAGGCGGCAACTATACAAAGAAATTGCTTACCGCCGAATCAAAGTGGATCTTCGACCTGGACTGTCTGCACCCCAAAGGGCTAAATAACAAGGAAGACCTCTCCCATTTATTTAACATGACATAATATTTTTATATCTCCACTAATGATCCTCTCTCCTCTAGGTATTTGTCCTCAATTTTGACTCTCTACTATAGAGGCATCTCTCCTCACAAAGAAAGAAGCAGATAAGTTTCTATGATCAAAAGGCAGGGAAGTTTCTATAAAACATCTAAAAAAAACTACAAAAAATCTGCCTACTCAAAATGTCCAACATCAGTATAATTAGACATAATCATTACTCTTTAGCCTCCTTCTCCAAGGCACTGGTCTCCATATAGAATCAATTAATAAACAAAAGAGTTACATCACTCCTTTCTATCAATATCCAGTATTGATATAAGAAACAAATTAGTAACAAGTCCTATAGAATCGATATCCAACTTGATTTAATTAAGTTTTCCAACTAATTGAAGGCCATTGGGCCAAGCATTAGGAATTAGGCCTCTTTCCAGCTATCTCATTCCATCCTCAGTCCCTGAAAATAGGCTAGAAATATTTCAAATGTTTAGAACATTTGAAATATTTGAATATTTTAACACTTAGCCAATATTTTAATACTTAGCCCATTATTTTATTATGCCAAGACACCGGCAATTAATAATCCATCTATTCAACATATCTCTGATACTAAACATATAGGACATTTATCCCTTGAATACACCCCCTTAAAGATGATCAACTGATATTAATCACATTCAGAATACTGCATTTTAAATTATACCTCAAGAAAAACAACTGAGAATCCGATCTATAAGTATATATTGTTTAATTTTAATTTTGTCTATTCTAGCCTCAATCTGCAACTATTTACCACAGATAAGGATAATTTTAAGTATGTCATTATATGACACTAGCAAATTACATATAACGATCTGAACAAAATAATAACCATTTCCATCTTGTTTATATAATATGATTTATGATTTATACAAGATCATATATAATCTCCTACCAAATTATTGTATCGTACGGAGAAAACAACTTCTATTTGATAAGTTGATTGAGTAGAGATGTTTTCTTTTTAGAAAAAGCAGATTGGCTGCACACTAAGATATAATATCTACAACATCTATGTAGAAGATCTAGACTATGTTTCTAAAACATAAGTCGGATCGAACTGCCTTTTGATCCTACATATCAATAACTTTTTAAGTGACTCTGAACTAAATATCTAAATATCTATGTAGAAAATTTAGATTCCAGCAAAAGATTATGCTTCTATAATATAAGCGAGACTGAATCGATTATAATTTGTTACTCACTCTTTAAATATCCTTAATTATCTCTCTCTGCAACATCCACCCAATCAGAGAAATCAATTTTCGTTTATTTTTCAACACGACTAGAAGACAATGTCTGATTAGCAGACACCGCTAATTAGCATTGTTACAGGACCTCTTTATATCTTATATAAGGTTTTCACCTTTTCATCATTTTAGCAATTGAAGTTTTGACAACACACATCGAAATGTCAGGACAAGAAATGTCGGCTTAACATTATGCTCTAAGAAATTGAAGCATACATATATCTTATACATTTTATAACTTGATTAAAGTTTTATTCATCTCATGAAATAGTAATACAACATATTACAATTTCACCCAGCTGACAGTTTATTAAAAACCATAACCAACGAAACATCAGTACTGATAATACACCCCTCTACACACATCCTATCACCTCGCGGCCAACTAGGTGACGTCACATCCAATGGGAGAGCCGGATTACCGGCATAATCAAAAATAAGAACTGTTTATATCACCAACTAGATAATAGAAAATGTAGCACACCGCTGCACTCCACTATATAGATTACTAAATATAATAAAAGAAAAATCCGAACTAGCTGCAATTAACGGCAACCTTTCCCGACCGGAAGTGACGTCACCAATATACGGAGATTACACTCTTAAGTTTAAGTTTAACATCTTTTAGGTCCAATATTTATGTAATATACTATCACCATATGAGAGTTCTACTAAAAGAGGGACTCGAATAAAGGGATATATTTAGATAAATATTTAGCACCGAAACCAGAAGTACTGTAATATCGCACATCCGGTCAAACAAAGCAGACAGCTATAAAAGGCCACTAGTAAGTACAATAACCAGTCTTGATAAAGGCCTAGAGGGGCCGAAACGCGTAGACAACACTGGTAAGCCTTATTTTAATTGAAGGAACATATTGTGATTTTTCTACACATTGCATTTTATCTTTCTCTTCACAGATTTTTGTTTCCTTACTTTTTTGCCTTTGGAATTGTTTTTATTGTGCCCCTTTTTTATTGTGCACTTTTTTTCACCATATCTGCCTACTCAGGCTGGCAACACCATCACCAACAACTCTTGTTTTGTTTTTTACTGGACATCAATAGCAAACACTTGCTAACACACTAACACTTTTTGGATACACACCTATAGGAGTACCCCAGCGGATTCATTTTGGACCTATGTTGTGAACTTTTATTTTTTGCACTGACTTTTATTTTTGTTTTTTCCTGGAACACATTTTTTCACACACTGGATACATTTTTTTGATTTTTATTGGTTGTTATTACCCCATTTTTAGCCCATTGGAGTATTGCACCGTCACTTTGCAGCACATCTGTGTTATTGCACTAAGTCACTTTGCAGCACATCTGTGTTATTGCTGTCTTTCCAGAATTGTCCTGTGTATATTGTTATAGTGCATATATATATTTCACAATCTTATCCTCATTGTTACTAGCGTTGATCCATGCCTTTTTAAATTGTATTTTAAATTGTATTTTTAGTATTGTATTTTAATTTTGCCTTTTATACCTTGTACTTTGAGTTGTAATAAATATTTTGCAAACCTTAGCCTCACAGTTTGGCGCCTAGGAATAACCTTCTCACGTATCATTGCTTCTAGGTGATAACTAGGTATCACCTCCCTGGGCCAATAAGGTTTAGTGGGCGCTGGGATATTTTTGTATTGACGCCTGTATATATACTTCATGTCTCAAGTCACGCTAAATATTCTAGTGTATTTTTGGCTTTCGCTCGAGGGCAACCTATAACTTTGAACTTGTACGCTATTTATTGCAGTCACAATATCCATTGAAAGTACAGGTTGCGCTAGAGTGATGTCGGCCATGCTAAACCTTCTCTGGTGAATGGGATTTACCATAGACTTGTATTGCTTATCGCATCCCATGCTATCATTAGCGCACCAGTTGTAATCTGGTCCATGATGCACAATAAAGTGCTCAAAAGCAATGAAAATCCATAATAATAATTAAAACTGAACATTACTCTTAAAGTCAGTAAATTACAAGAGTATACTATTAATATTGGACATATTTGCATATATCTATATAGAGTTTTTTTGGAGTTAGCCATTTTGCTTGAGTTAGCCAATAGAAAGGTGATTTAAATGAAGTATACAAATCTATAAACTATATGGTCTAAAGTCCACTAAGAATTCAGAGGATTGAGAAAATCATTGAGGCTATACACAAGTACCCAGATGATCTCACAAGTTGTTTGCAAAAGACTCTGGGCCTGATTAAAAGTGGCACACTAAATAAATGTTTTGCTTGCGATAAATGTGCTCAAAGTAAAAATGTATAGCGGGCGGGTTAGTGCGAGTTTTACAATTTTAAAGAAAAAAGTTGGCATGCGAGCAAAAGACTGATGCTTGCTAACTTCAAGACTTCAGATACCACAACTTTCTCCCCCTAAACATCTATGGAGCACTCTGACATTAACTTGATTGAGAAGGGATTTACTGGAGGAGTTGCAGATGTGGTTCTATTGTAAAGAATGGATAATATTTCCATATAAATTGAGGGGGGGGCACTAAAGTGACTATTAGCTTGGATGAATTAATATACTACAATTACTAGCAAGATTAAAAAATATGCTGTGTGAGTGTGCTTGTATTTTGTAACAACATGTATCCATAAGGTCCGGCCATATGTATACTGTATATTTGAAAAGAAATGTAACAAATGAATCCTATAATATGAAAGGCCAAGTGTGTTTGTCAGAAGCTGTCATGCGCAGTAGAGAAAGCGCGAGGACAAACACACCTGGCCTTCACCACACTGACCTGGCATCTGGGCCTGGGCCAACTGTGCCTGACGGGGGTGGGGGCAAGTGTGACACGGGTGGGGAGGGGCGTGGCACGGGTGAGACCGGGGCATAACGTGGACAGGGTGGGTGTGACATGGGCGGGGCAGTTTGGGGCCATGCGGACGGGAGAGAGAAAGCTCAAAAGAGGGGGGGATATAGAGAGAGCAAAAGAGGGGGGATAAAGAGTGAGGGAGAGAGACAGCAAAAGAGAGAGGGGAGGGAGAGCAAAAGAAAGGGGAGAGAGAGCAAAATAGAGGAGATAGAGAGAGCAAAAGAGAGGGAGACAGCAAAAGATAGGGGGAGAAAAAGAGACTGGGAGAGCGCAAAAGAGGAGAGAGGGGGGATAGAGAGAGAGCAAAAGAGGGGGATAGAGAGAGAGCAAAAGCACTAAATAAATGTTTTGCTTGCAATAAATGCGCTCAAAGTAAAAATGTATAGCGGCTGGGTTAGTGCGCATTTTACAATTTGAAAGAAAAAAGTTAGCATGCGAGCAAAATACTGATTCTTACTAACTTCAAGACTTCAGATACCACAACTTTCTCCCCCTAAACATCTATGGTGCATGCTGACATTAACTTGACTCAGAAGGGATTCACTGGAGGAGTTGCAGATGTGGTTCTGTTGTAAAGAATGGATAATATTTCCATATAAATTAAAGGGGGGGTCACTTAAGTGACCATTAGCTTGGATGAATTAATATACTACAATTACTAGAAATATTAAAAAATATGCTGTGAGAGTGTACTTGTATTTTGTAACAACATGTATCCATAGGGTCCGGCCATATGTATACTGTATATTTGAAAAGAAATGCAACACATGAATCCTATAATATAAAAGGCCAAGTGTGTTTGTCCGAAGCTGTCATGCACAGTAGGGCATGGGCCGACCGTGCGTGATGGGGGCTGGGCCGGGGGCGGGTGTGACACGGGTGGGGCCAGGTGTGGCGCGGACAAAGCCTGGACGGGTGTGGGCAGGACCAGGTGTGACATGGGTGGGCCGTGCGGACGGGAGAAAGAAAGCTCAAAAGAGGGGGATAGAGAGAGAGCAAAAGAGGGGGGATAGAGAGAGAGAGACAGCAAAAGAGAGGGGGAGGGAGAGCAAAAGAAAGGGGGGAGAGATAGAGAGAGCAAAATAGGGGAGATAGAGAGAGAAAAAGAGAGGGAGACAGCAGAAGAGAGGTGGAGAAAGGGGAGAGAGAGAGCAAAAGAAAGGGGAGAGAGAGAAAAATAGAGAGGGAGAGCACAAAAGAGGAGAGAGAGAGGAGGATAGAGAGAGAGCAAAAGAGGGGGGATAGAGAGAGCAAAAGAGGGGGGATAGAGAGAGCAAAAGAGAGGGAGACAGCAAAAGAGAGGGGGAGAAAGGGGAGAGAGAGAGCAAAAGAAAGGGGAGAGAGCAAAATAGAGGGGGAGAGCACAAAAGAGGGGAGAGAGAGGAGGATAGAGAGAGAGCAAAAGAGGGGGGATAGAGAGAGCAAGAGAGTGGGGATAGAGAGAGCAAAAGAGGGGGGTTAGAGAGAGCAAAAGAGAGGGAGAGAGACAGCAAAAGAGAGGGGGAGGGACAGCAAAAGAAATGGGAGAGAGAGCAAAACAGGGGAGATAGAGAGAGCAAAGTGAGGGAGAGAGACTGCAAAAGAGAGGGGGGATAAAGGGGAGAGAGAGAGAGCAAAAGAGAGGGGAGAGCACAAAAGAGGGGGGGGGGAGAGCACAAAAGAGAGGGGAAAAAAGAAAGGGTTAAAAGAGAGGAGGGGAGAGAGAGAGAGCAAAAGAGAGGAGGAGAGAGAGCAAAAGAGAGGGAGGAGAACGCAAAAGAGAGGGGAGAGAGAGCACAAAAGATAGGGGCAGAAATAGAGGGGGAGATAGAGAGTAAAAGAGAGGGGAGAGAGAGCAAAAGAGAGGGGGAGAGAGAGGGGGGAGAGAGAGAGAGAGCATAAGAGAGGGGGAGAGAGAGAGCAAAAGAGAGGGGGAGAGAAAGAGCAAAAGAGAGGGGGAGAGAGACAGCAAAAGAGGGGGGAGAAAGAGAGCAAAATAAAGGGGAGAGAGAGAGCAAAAGAGGGGGATAGAGAAAGCAAAAGAGGGGAGATAGAGAAAGCAAAAGAGAGGGGGGAGAGAGAGCAAAAGAGAGGGGGGGAGAGAGAGAGAGCAAAAGAGAGGGGGAGAGAAAGAGCAAAAGAGAGGGGGAGAGAGTCAGCAAAAGAATGGGAGAAAGAGAGAAAAAGAAAAGGGAAGAGAGAGAGTGAGAGAGAAAAAGAGGGGGGATAGAGAGAGCAAAAGAGGGGGGATATAGAGAGCAAAAGAGAGGGGGAGAGAGAGAGCAAAAGAGATGGGGGAGATTGAGAGCAAAAGAGAGGGGGAGAGAGAGAGAGCAAAAGAGGGGGGATAGAGAGAGCAAAAGAGGAGGGATAGAGAGACAGCAAAAGAGAGGGAGAGAGACAGCAAAAGAGAGGGGGGAGCAAAAGAAAGGGGGAGAGAGATAGCAAAAGAGTGGGGATAGAGAGAGCAAAAGAGGAGGGGAGAGAGCCAAAGAGAGGGGGAGAGAGACAGCAAAAGAGAGGGGGAGAGAGCAAAAGAAAGGGGGGAGAGAGAGCAAAAGATGGGGGATAAAGAGAACAAAAGAGGGGGAGAGAGAGCAAAAAAGAGGGGAAGGGAGAGAGACAGCAAAAGAGAGGGGGAGAGAGAGAGAGAGAGCAAAAGAAAGGGAGGATAGCGCAAAAGAGAGGGAGGAAAAGAGAGGGGGAGAAAGCAAAATAAGGGAGAGAGAGCAAAAGAGAGGGAGAGAGAGCAAAAGAGGGGGGAGAGAGAGCAAACGAGAGGGGAGAGAGAGCAAAAGAGAGGGGGAGAGAGAGCAAAAGAGAGAGAGGGGGAGAGAGAGCAGAAGAGAGGGGGGAAGAGAGAGCAAAAGAGAGGGGGGATAGAGAGAGAGCAAGAAAGGGGTGGAACCGCTGTACTGCAAAAATTGGCCCATGTACATGGGCTTTAGGACTAGAATAACCTATCATTCATGTTATGAACACATATTGTACAAAACAGAAAATTCAGTGCTATGCATGACGGCCATGTATAAGCTTGTATCTTTGCATAAAAACCATAAAAAAATGTTTATTTTAGTTAAATATTTAACTGAGAAGAAAAAATTTTTAATATATGTTTACAAACTTCAAATTTATGCTACTGTTATATGTAATAGTTGTTGCTTTGTGCTTTGATGAAGAATCAGTTTCATAAAACATATGCTGTCTTCCCTCTGTTTGCACCATTGCTTACAACAAGAAGATGGAAAACTTTTATAATATGATTAGACACAAATGTGCTTGATTAAGACATTTGCGTGTGTTTTTTTAAATAACTATTCCAGTAAGGCTACCTGAGGTGTGAAAAATTCCAAACCCGTATTGTTTTCTGCAACAGTCAATGCTTCAGGGGAGCTGTCACATATGTGATAGCATTACACTTGCTACTTCTGCTGTGATGCATGATTCTGAAAAGTGTGTAACTATTTACCTTTTTTTAAGTGTATTTGCCACTATGATTCACTTTAAACAGCACTTTATATTTTTCTCTTTTTTGAGGGGGGTATGTCCTTTATTTTATATATAGATAGATACATTTAATGTACATTAAAATACCTAGATAAATATGAATACTGTATCAGGATGAAAACTGAGCATTACTTTCAGGAGCTTTGCTAGTTATAAGTTATGCACAGACATCCAGGGCAGATGCAGCAGTGGCCCATTGTTCAATTCAATATAAGTATGCAGTAACATAGTATGTACAGTATGTCATGTACACCAAGTTGCAAGTCCTATGTTGAATTTTCAGCAAGTCACACAGTTGATATTTTAAAGGGACATATAAGGACTCAAAACACACTAATTTTTTATTTTTTACACCTCCTAGCTGCTGTCTTAGGCATTTCACACCCTGTGACCACCTAACCACATCCCACCCACCTAACCACTCACCCCAGACCACTGGCTCTGTCAACTGAACACCTATAACCCCATCTCCACCCTTATTGACCCTAAAGGCCTCAATGATTTACCACCAGCTTGCTGTCTCTTGCACTTGGCCTCCACCCATAGTACTATGAACTGAGTTTTATATGTTGTAGACTGCCTTGATTATGCAATATTGTGATCTACATAGAAGGCTGTTAGGTGATGGGATATGATGATTTATATTTTATTCAATGGAGTTTATGATCTATAAAATCCCTTAAAGAAATCGGAGCCCGCTTGAAACTTGACCTCTTCCATTAATGGCACCTATAAATATAGCCTTGATATGGTCTTCCCTGATACATGGCCTCGAATACCTGCTGATCGGGAGTGTGACCTTGATGCTGCTGCATGATATTGGTTACATGCTTTCATTACAAGTGAGTTGTTTGAATGTTAACATTGTTTCTAATATATTACGAGTCTGAAGCCTCTTACAGATAGTGGATTACAGATATTTTGCGGTATTAGGTATGATTGTGCCTGCAGTCTAAGGGGTCTATTTTTCAAACTACGGTAGGCAGGGGCGTACATTTGCAACCCTGTCCACAACAGCTCACCTCTGGCGGGTTGAATTCTGCTGCTGGAATTCATCATTGAACAAAAACGCAATGGATGAGACCGGGGAGGTTGAAATTCACCACCTAAGAGGTTGAAGAGAAGAGTTAGGGATGCAGTGTTCTGATGACCGCTGCTTCATAAATACAGACTGCAGGTTCTCTCGTAAGAACCTGCAGTCGTAGAGGTGCAAAGGCAGATGCAGCCTTTGATAAATTGACCCCTTAGTGTGGATTTATGGAACCACCACTGAAGTCAAGCACTTTCAGAAAATATCTTTTATCAATACCTCAAAATGGCAAGAAGTCAAAATATGGGATAAAAAAGGTGTTTTTTTTGGTGAATTATTTTCTGTAATAAGAGAAGAAAAAAAGAGCGCCACCAGAACTCATGGTAAAAATTGAATGACACTTATAAATCACACAAAATACAAATTGCGTACCAGAAAAAAGAACTAAAAAAGCATAGAATCTTAAAAGGGCTATTTTTGTGAAAAAAAACACACTAAACCCTCTAACATTATTACCCCCCCAAAAAAAACAATAACTAGAAAACCTAAATTACTCATTGTCCTGAAAAAAGGGCAGTCAGCTCTTTTGCTGTCCAAAAATATAAAATCACTAATCTATAAAAAAATCCCACCCCAAAATACTAACCCCATACACTAACCCCAAAATTGGTACTCACCGATGATGATCGACGGCGCTTCATCTTCACCCTGGCGGCGCTCCATCTTCCTCATGGTGGTCCATCTTCATCCCAGCAACTTCTAACTTCATCCCGGTGGCGGCAGTGATGTCGGCGGCAACGTCAGTCCTCCTTTTCAGATCAGCGGCAGGAAGCACCTCTTCATGCAGTCTCCAGAAGCACACTGAATAGTGAATATGAAGTACCCCTTTTATATAAAGGGATCCTTGCATTCCTATTGGCTCATTTGAATCTTCCAATTCAAATCAGCCATTAGAATGAAAGGAAAAAGCTCCCTGTCGCTGATCTGAAGAGGTGGACCGACATTGCTGTCGTCATTGCTGCCCCCGGGATGAAGTTAGAAGATGCCGGGATGAAGATGGATGAAGAAAGATCATTGTGAGGAAGATGACTGAAGATCATCATCATCAGTGAGTACCAACTTTGGGGAGTTAGTGTTACTTTTTTGTTTTTTTTGGGATGTGGATTTTTTTTTATAGTTTAGAGATTTTATTTTTTTGGGAAGAAAAAGAGCTGAATGCCCTTTTACGGACAGTGCCCATCTAAATGCCTTTTTCAGGGCAATGGGTATTTAAGGTTTTTTGTTAGAGGGTTTAGTGTTTTGTTTTTGTTTTTCACAAAAGAGCTGATCACTAGGGCAATGCCATACAAAAGGCCTTTTTATGGGCTATTTTCTGTTATGTTAGGGTTTTTTTTCTGTAACGCTAGCTTTTTGTGTTATGTTACGTTTTTTATTTTCTGTAATGTTAGGTTTTTATTTTAAAGGTAAGATTAGATTTCTATTTAATTTTACAGGAAAGTTTTTTTTAAGGTAGTTTGACAGTGGAAGGCCCTCTAGTGGGGCTGTAACAAAACTAAGGGTTAACTGATTAGAAGTCTGGTGTTTGCAGGGATATTGTTGTTACTTTGTTGCAATATGAGGGGCGGAGAGTGTGCTTACCTTTATAGGTCCAACCTTTATAGGTGCATGTTGCAGTAGTCTCGGCCTCTTTTCCTGCTTGCAGACTTCGAGTGGATTTTCTGTCTTGAGATGGAGCATTCTAGGAGAGTTTTGGTTAGGCCCAGGAGGTTCAGAGAGGTGGAATCGGGTTCAGCTGGAGTCCGGAGGCCTGCAGGAGAGAGCATGGACAGTTCTGAGAAGGTTGTACCACCTACCCCCCAAACACGGTCTCCTGTTTCCCATATTGTGAGAGCTAGAGGGAGAGGGGGGAAAGGAAAGGGCCCAGCAAGGCCAAAGAGTATTACGGCTGCCCCTAAGCCTAGTGCTGGGGTGGTTACTAGGCCCAGGGTGAATGATCAGAGGGGTGCAGTAATCGGGGCTTGTATGGGCCTAACACAGGAGGCAGAGCATTTAGGGCTGCAGTCGCATCTTGCTGGAAGCGTAACCCACTCAGATGAGCTACCGGAGGCTTCCGGCCTAGCTCAGCTAGCAGCGCTCCCCCCAGCCACCATCTCAGCCTTGCTGGTGCTGGCCCAGTCACTGTCGCCCCATGCGGTGGGGGCGGGGCCTGTTCCAGAGGGTCGAGGGCGCGGGGGGAAGCTTACACTCCCACTTCATGCTCCGGATGCCAGGGAGCTTAGGCCCAGATCGAGCCACGCCCACTCTGATGAGGTATCGTCGGACGTGGAGTCGGAGGCAGGGCGTGGCAGGGGCAGACGGCGGCAATGCAGTAGGTGCGTCTTTGCCCAGGGAGCTCCCAGTAAGTTGGGGAGGCTCCGGGGTGAGGGCGGGGCTCCAGGGAGGGCATCGGGTGGGCTGGAGGCCAGTGTGGTGCGTGTCAGTAGCATGGCAGAGGGTCCGGGGGCCACACAGCAGGCACAGAAGGCCGGGACAAGCGCAGGCAGCATAACTTTGCAGCGGCAGTATGTTAGTGCTGGTGTAGGGAGCACTGAGGGCGCAGTGATACAGGGCTCATTGGATGCTGTGAGTGGCTGGCAAAGTACAGCACGGCAGGCTTGTGTGAATGTGGTGCAGGCACCTGGGGCTCCGGTAGCTGGGACTCATACGGGGGGTCAGTATGGGATGGCTCAAGGGGGTAGTACAATCACTACCAGCCAGATAGGGTTAATGACTCCCCCAATCATGTCACTGGGGGGACAGGCAGCGACAGTTTCTGGAGTACAGCAGGGTCAGACATTCTTTTCCATGTCTCAGGGGGTCAGAGGCGCAGGAGAAGGATCTGGCATTGGGCAGGGGCACGCCGAACCCATAAGGGGAGCGGGCGTGCAGGCTGGAAATGGGGATTGGCAGAGTGTGGTCTCTGCAACATTGGTAATGAACCTGGGGGGATAACTGGGGGGTGAGTGACAGGGGGGCCTCGCTGGGGCTCCGCCCTTTTCCCAGAGTACTCCCCATCTTTCTGTTTTTTCGCAGGCAACTATGGCGACCAGTTCAGCCGGTGGAACAGTGACAGCAAGTGCATCTTAACTGCAGGTGGAGCCACAGCCGGTGCCAGGTTTGGCGGCGGCGCAAGGAGAGGTGCCTTCAGCTTCAGCTGCAGCAGGGCAGCAGGCAGTGATGGGTGAGCCTTTATTTCCTATACACACACACGCTGATTTGGGTACTTCATCCAGTGGGTCTGACTCAGAGAGTGGGAAAGCATTAGGACTAGTGGGTTAAGGCCAACAGCGTATGTTTAGGATGATTAAAAAGATGTTTGTTGCACAGGAAAAGGGGAAGGCAGGGGTAGTGGAGATGCCAGTAGTGTTGGCGAATAATCAGTTGGCGAAGCTTAGTGGAGTGGCGCCTGCCCTCCCTATGTCCTGGAAAGTGGCCATGCAGGGGGATATGTACCCCTCCCTGGTACACTCCCTCTATGGCCACTTGAAAACAAAGGTTATCAAGAAAATCCAGGAAGGGAGATATGTGAATATCTTTGAGTTGTCCGCGGAAGCATATAGGGAGAAAGAAAAGGCAGAGGACGGTACTGGCCCTAAAAGGGTCAGGCGTCCAGAGACGTATTAGGAGTGGCAAAAATGCTTTAAGGTCATGGCCGCCTGCTATGTGGACAGATGGCCCGCCCAAGGGCATAACTTGTTTAAGTATGCCAACACAATTCAGGGCATTCATGAGCGCTTCAAGGAAGGGGCTTGGAGAGATTATGATATGGATTTTAGGGGAAAATGGTGGGAAACCCGCTACTGCATTTTGGCATGCAGGAAATGCACCTGTGGTCAAAATTGCGGTTGGTCCGATCTCCATCCCCGCCGGGGAGCAGTAGATCAGGTAGTGGTAGGCTGGTGCCGCGGGCACGAAAACGGGGCAGGGAATGCTGGAAGTTCCAGGATAAACAGTGTGACAGGGGGGCAGGTTGCTCCTTTCACCACATCTGTAAGTTCTGTGGCAGCCCACACTCAGGGATCGATTGCGCAAAGCTAAAGGACAATGGGGGCAATAAGGGGGTCCCCAGAGGAGGGCTTGGAGGAAAGGGCCCCAACGCCTCTTAAGGCGGGGGCCATTGTCCCATGGCTGGCGCTCTACCCAGATTGGGAAGCGGCTGAGGTGCTGCGGGACGGGCTGACGCAAGGTTTTCAGATTCCCGTGCAACATTTAGTATGGGGGTCGGCGGTGCATCGCAACCTTAAGTCAGCGTATGAATTCCCGGAGGTAGTGCGGGAGAAGCTTCGTAAGGAGGTGGCTTTGGGGAGAGTAGTAGGCCAGTTTTGAGCCAACCATTCCCAGATATGGTGGTCTCCCCGCTGGGAGTAGTCCCCAAAAAGGAATCAGGGAAATTCAGACTTATACACCACCTTTTGTACCCAAAGGGGGCTTTGGTAAATGATGCGATAGATCCGGCAATGAGCTCGGTGCACTATCAATCATTTGACGAGGCGGTGGAGCTCGGTAAGGCGGCAGGAAGAGGGGTGATGATGGCAAAGCTGGATATAGAATCTGCCTTCCGGTTGCTTCCTCTGCACCCGTCTGCCTTCAAGCTTATGGGCTTGAAGTTTGATCAGGGATTTTACGTGGACAGATGCCTGCCCATGGGCTGTTCCTTGTCCTGCGCTTTGAGTGTTTTAGCTCCTTCTTACACTGGGTGGTTCAAGAGTCAGCAGGAACAGGAGGATTGCCCATTACCTGGATGACTTTCTGTTGATAGGTCAAGCAGGGTTGGGGGAATGTGATCACCTAATGAGGGTGGTACGGGCGGTGACAGCGGAATTTGGAGTTCCGCTAGCCGAGGAGAAAACACAAGGCCCATGCACATGCCGGACTTTCCTGGGCATAGAAATCGACACCGTGGCAGGACAAAGTAGCCAATCTGCTGACAGTAGTCAGGTCGGTGGCGGGATCGGTTAGCATTTCTTTTAAGCAACTGCAATCACTTTTGGGGTTGCTAAACTTTGCTGGACGGGCAATCCCTATGGGGCGCGTCTTCAATAGGAGGTTGGAAGAGCAATTGCAAGGGCATAGGGAGAAGGCCGGAGTGGTGAGGGTCACTCGGGAAGTGAGGGATGATCTCAGAGTTTGGGAGGCGTTTTTGTCTCATTTCGACGGGGTCTGCTTCTGGCGTCGTGACTCAATGTCAAACCTGGCATTGCACCTGTTTACAGATGCAGCGGGTGGTTTTGGTTATGGGGCATATCTGGAGGGTGAGTGGAGCACGGCCGCATGGCCGGCATCGTAGGTCGACAGCGGACTAACTAGGAATCTGACACTATTGGAATTATTTCCAATAGTTGTGGCAGTGGAATGGTGGGGGCAGAAGCTAGCAAACAGGGAAGTGGTGTTTTGGTCGGACAACATGAGTGTGGTGTATGTCATAAACAGGTTGTCAGCTTCTTCGCCGGTGGTGGTCAGGTACCTTAGGCACCTGGTTCTACGTTGCTTGTGGCTTAATGTGGTGTTCACTGCACGCCACGTGCCTGGGGTGAACAAAAGCCTAGCGGATGCTTTGTCTAGATTCAAGTGGGAGGAGTTTAGGAGGTTGGCTCCGAGGGTGGCATCCCGTGGTTTAACTTGCCCATTGTTTCTCTGGCAGCTAGCGACAGGTGGGCATCAATCATTTAGTTAGTGAAGGCGTCCTTGGCTCCTAAGACCTGGTCGGCATATGAAGCGCATTGGAAGGCTTGGGTGTCATTCTGCTTGGAGAAGGGTTATGGGCTTCAAAACGCCTCTCAGGTACATGTGTTGGAATGGCTGGGGTGCTTGAAGGAAAAAGGGGTTTCCAGACCAGCAGCGCAAAGCCG
Organism: Bombina bombina; assembly: GCF_027579735.1. Lineage (NCBI taxonomy): Eukaryota > Metazoa > Chordata > Amphibia > Anura > Bombinatoridae > Bombina > Bombina bombina. The sequence goes on along the minus strand of NC_069502.1, from coordinate 1,007,653,246 downwards.
TATGGCAGCAGTGGCGTTTTTTAGAAAAACTTTGGGCATTCCGGAGTTCTCAAACTCCTTTTTGGTGAGGCAAGTGTTGAAAGGATGGGGCAAATCTGAGCCCAAGGTGGTGGATGGAAGGGAACCTATCATACTTCAGCGCTTGAAGCTACTGATAGAGGCACTTGAGGGTGTCTGCACTGGCGCCTACGAGGTGCTGTTGTTCAGGGCTGCTTTCGCGATGGCATTTGCAGGTGCACTTAGGGTAGGTGAGCTGGTATCCTTGGCAAAAGTAAAGGGTAGAGGAGGTGTTCAGCTAGAGCATGTAAGGTCAGCGGAAGGAAGTTTGTTACTTTTCATTCCGCGCTCGAAGACAGATCAGGCAGGAAAAGGGGCATGGCTCCCTTTGCCTAGGATTGATGTACAGGAATGTTGCCCGGTTGTTAACGTGGATAATTATATGCGGGTATGCCGGACTGGGCCAGGGGTCTTCTTTGTGCATGGGGACTCGTCGGCCTTGTTTATATTTCAGTTTAAGAAGGTGCTCGCAGCGGCGGCTGCTGCATGCGGGCTGGATCCTGCTAGGACTTTTACAAAGTTCAAGTTTAAAGTTGCCTAGGAAACTATTGAATCGTTAAAGTTTTATGTTTTAATAAACGGGACCGTGACCGGTCTTTTTTCCAACTCAGTTGTTGTGTCTTATTTGGGGGGGTGGTGTGTTAAAACTGAATGACGTATTATGAGGTTTAACCCTTATGACAATGGAGGGCCCTCTAGTGGGGCTGTAACAAAACTAAGGGTTAACTGATTAGAAGTCTGGAGTTTGCAAGGATATTGTTGTTACTTTGTTGCAATATGAGGGGCGGAGAGTGTGCTTACCTTTATAGGTCCATGTTGCAGTGGTCTCTGCCTCTTTTCCTGCTTCCAGACTTCGAGAGGATTTTCCCCGCCCGTCCGTCCCTTTGAGTAGCAGCAGTTGGCGGCAAGGAGTTGAAGGTGGCAGAGTGGTAGGGCTATCCCCTTGCTTGGGTAGGTTTAGTTGAATCAGCTCTGTAAGCCCAGGTTGTAATTTAGTCCACCACCCTCGACCAGCAGGTTGTATGACAAGCTGGGGGGGTCGCTCTTCTGGGTTGGTGGTGGTGCCCTAGCTGGCGGTCGGTCATAGCCCTGGAGCAAGCAGTCCGAATGATGAGTGACAGCCTTGGGGAAATGGGGAGGGGTGACGCCCGCTAGGTGCCGGCCTAGGGGTTCCCCTCCTCAAAGTATTGCAGAAGAGCTCTACAAATTTACAACCATTCAATGCTAAGAAGCGTCAGCAATCCGTGCTACACTGTAGGTACCGTATGGGGCTTTGAGCGGCTGTTGGTAGGGGATAGTTAGATAGGGATAGGTGCCGCCAAGAGTTATAGAACTTTTACAAAGTTCAAGTTTAAAGTTGCCTAGGAAACTATCGAATAGTTTCGTTAAAGTTTTACGTTTTAATAAACGTGACCGTGACCAGTCTTTTTCCCAACTCAGTTGTTGTGTCTTACTTGGGGGGGGGGGTTAAAACTGAATTACGTATTATGAGGTTTAACCCTTAAGAATTTTATTTTAGTAAGTTTAGGGGTATTTTAATTTAGGTTAAGTTAGGGAGTGTTAGGTTAGGGGGTTTAGCTGTAAGTTTATAACTTGTGAGGGGGATGGCGGTTTAGGGGTTAATAGTTTTAATTAGTGTTTGCAATGTGGTGGTATAGTGGTTTAGGGGTTAATAGTTTTAATTAGTGTTTGCGATGTGGGGATAGAGGTTTAGGGGTTATTAGTTTATTAAGGTAATTTGCGATGTGTAAGTGTACTTTGTAATGTATTTTTGAAGTGTTTTGTGCAACTTTTTATTTTCGTAAACCAGTTAACTACACCTCTTAGATCACAAAAAAGGATTGAAGAGTAAAAGGCGATTGCGCTAGCAAAATCACGATTGTGCTGCACTTGTTTATGATTGCGTCTCACTTGTAATCTAGCCCTATATGTGGTTTGTTCTATGGGGTATATTTATCATAGTGTGAGCGGACATGATACGATGTAGCATATCATGTGTGCTGCACATCGATAAATGCCGACAGCATACGCTGTCTGCATTTATCATTGCACCAGCAGTTCTTGTGTACTGCTGGTGCATTGCTGCCCCCTGCAGATTTGTGGCCAATTGGCCGCTAGCAGGGGGTGTTAATCAACTGTCTTCATATCATTAACCCTTGCCTGTGTGGTTTTAATCTAAGATTCTGAATACCCTTTTTCAATAAATGTATTGTTCAGTATCTCAGCTTCTTTGTTATAGTCATTTAATTATGTTCACTTTTGACCTGAGGTTTACCATCATGGGACTATAGCGGTACATATGTTCTGAGGAAGTTTCATCCTATGATCTATTATATGGTATAATTTTTGCAGTGTGTCTTTATAATTGGTTTTATAACTATTATTTCATTCTAGAGTAGCGCTGAAGTTTCTATATTTTTTTTATATTATTTTCTGTTATATTGGTATAAGAGTTAAAATCAACACTTTTAAAGTTCCATATTTTTGCATTTATTAATCATTTTAAAACACCAGATTTTATGTCATCTTCATTCCTACAGAAATTAAAATTTAGAAGACATACAAACATGAATTTTGACAGCAGATAAGAACCAAAGGTCCAATAAGACTGCCCATATTTCCTAAGTAAAAGCTTAATTAGCAAGTAGGATAGCCTTATGTGTATTCCAGGCTTTCTTGTCCCTCACAGTATTTGAATTTAATTCCCTTTAAGGGAAGTTTATTTATTGAGAGTCAACCACACTTTCTGTAAAGAAGCACTTCCACAAATTATTTCTGAATTTACTACCCTTCTACTTAGATTATGAATCACCCACCCATTCATCATTTAAATGCCAGACTCCGGGTTTTCTCCCCAGACTCAATGAAGAAGTGTGCAGCTGCTTCCCATATAATTATTCTATATGGGCAGTAGCTTTGAGTGACATTTTACATCCCTTTATTATTCAATATTATTGTTTTCTTTAATATGTTTAAATAAATGTTGTTAATTTTTGGAGTAAAGCCACTGAGGCCCATTTATCAAGCTCCGAAAGGAGCTTGAGGGCCCGTGTTTCTGGCGAGTCTTCCGACTCGCCAGAAAAAGCAGTTATGAAGCAGCGGTCTAAAGATTTGAGTGATAAATGGTACGCTGTCTTTAATTATTCTCCGGCTGTCCTAATTTATTAATTTCTGCACTTCTGAAGTTCCAGTATCTGCCAGTAAAAGCTCCAGCAAATATGAGTATATTTATGTTCTAAATAGTTTTGATTGCAACCACTGTAACAAAACTTCACCATATCTGCTTCTGAGGACCACATCCCTGTATAAGGGTGACATAGGCACTGTGCCTAAAACAGAGCTTAGTATAGCCCTGTTAAGTGAGCATTAGATGGCAGCTACGTTTGCACAATGTATAACATTGTTAAAAGCATTCTTGCAAAACTGCTTCCAAATAGCACTCCAAATATGTGCACGCTCCTGAGCCTAGCTACATGTTTTCCAGCAAAGGATACCAAGAGAATTAAGTAAATTTGATGATCACAGTTAATTGAATTGTTTTTTAAATTATATACTCTGTCTGAATTGTGAAAATAGCTTTCATGTCCCTTTAAATGAACCACATTCTATATTGTTACACAAATCAGTTTTTTGGGTTATCTTTATCCCATTTATTTATTTTGATTAGTCTTTATTTCTAATCACTTTACATATTTATTTTTATATTTATGGGCACAAAAATCCCTTGGAGTTGCTATTTGGTTCTAAACCTTTAGTTCCCTAGTAGTTGTATTCATGTGGCTAAAAGGACTGTCAATTTCACTACATTTTCAGCTTCTCTCCAACTACTAGTTTTTTTTTATTTAACTTCACCTTTACCTGCATTGCTAATTTAATTTTGCTATATAATAAAGTCAGGTAAGTGACTGCTATGAAAATCACTTCTGACAAGATAAAGAGATGCTCATAAAAAAATAAAATGGGCAGCACTCCTGCTGTTTAAAGTTTTAACCTTAGAAAGGCTTTAATTTGCAGCTTTTGATTTGTACTTGCTTTCTTAATGGAAAAGTGCTTCAATACAATCTATAACATCCCCTTTTAAGCACACATTTTATTGTAATTATTGGAATTGTAATATTTTTTTCTATCTAATTGAAAAGTTATTTATTAATTAATTTCTTTCTTTGTGTTCCTACAATGAAAATCTTATTAAAAGTTACATTAAAAGACACATTTTTAAAACTAATAAAAAGCACTTGCTATTTCAATTTATTGTATATCTGCATTCGTATTATAATGGAATATTTTTTTATTTTAAAATTTTTATTACAGTTTTCAAAAGCAATACAAACAAGCTTTTAATATAATACAATGAATTAAATTAAGACCATTCATCAGCCACCCAAGTCCAGTTATTTAGTGGGCAGTCTATGAAGCAGTTCCTTTTTCTGCCTTGGGTAGACAGTATATGAATCATCCTTGTTCAGTCCCAAAGATGCTTGATAATTCAAAATATATCATTGAGATTCTGACTTCAATGTACAACAATAACAATTAAATCAAACAATACTCGGTTTAAATCCTTAATTTAAGGATACAACATTTCAGTTCAGTTAAGGTTAAGCCATGAGAAGGAGAGGGAAATAAGAGTAGAAGTAAAGATTAGAAAAAAGAAAACATAGGAAAGAAGTGAAAGGTAAAGTAAGAAAGAATGGGTAGATTACTATGGTGTTGAGTTGTTAATGGCACCCAATAATGACTCCCAGTAAAACTTGATATTGTAAAATCTGTTAAGGTTTCCCTTTCTGAAATAAACATATTCCTCCTGAGACAAGAGTGTTGTGGTATATTGGATCCAGTCCACTTTAGAGGGGGGATGCATAGACTTCCAGTTTTTCACTTATCAACATCCTAGCACTATACAAACCTATTAGTAAGAGATTCCATCTAATTGTGCAAAATGCAGAGGGTTTATAGTTTAGTATACAAAAGCCTCCCCCAGAATTATACGGAAATCTGCTTCTGGTCGGAGTATCTCACATTGCCACCATATATGTGACATGGTACCTCTCTTTCCACACTCTCTACAGCATCTACTGTTAACACTCAGGTAGATATGGCTCAGGCGGGCTGGGGTAAAATACCACTGTGTCAATATCTTGTGATTGAACTCTAACGGCTAGATTTAGAGTTTGGCGGTAGCCGTCAAAACCAGCGTTAGAGGCTCCTAACGCTGGTTTTTACCGCCCGCTGGTATTTGGAGTCAGTCAGGAAAGGGTCTAATGCTCACTTTGCAGCCGCGACTTTTCCATACCGCAGATCCCTTTACGTCAATTGCGTATCCTATCTTTTCAATGGGATCTTTCTAACGCCGGTATTTAGAGTCGTGGCTGAAGTGAGCGTTAGAAATCTAACAACAAAACTCCAGCCGCAGAAAAAAAGTCAGGAGTTAAGAGCTTTCTGGGCTAACGCCGGTTCATAAAGCTCTTAACTACTGTGCTCTAAAGTACACTAACACCCATAAACTACCTATGTACCCCTAAACCGAGGACCCCCCACATCGCCGCCACTCTATTAAATTTTTTTAACCCCTAATCTGCCGACCGCACACCGCCGCCACCTACGTTATCCCTATGTACCCCTAATCTGCTGCCCCTAATACTGCCGACACCTACATAATATTTATTAACCCCTATTCTGCCGCCCCCAATGTTGCCTCCACCTACCTACACTTATTAACCCCTAATCTGCCGACCGGACCTCACCGCTACTATAATAAATGTATTAACCCCTAATCCGCCTCACTCCCGCCTCAATAACCCTATAATAAATAGTATTAACCCCTAATATTCCCTCCCTAACATCGCCGCCACCTAACTTCAAGCATGTAAAATAAACCCTAATATAGCTACAATATAAATTATAATTATATTGTAGCTATTTTAGGATTAATATTTATTTTACAGGCAACTTTGTAATTATTTTAACCAGGTACAATAGCTATTAAATAGTTAATAACTATTTAATAGCTACCTAGTTAAAATAATTACAAAATTACCTGTAAAATAAATCCTAACCTAAGTTACAATTAAACCTAACACTACACTATCAATAAATAAATTAAATAAACTACCTACAATTATCTACAATTAAACCTAACACTACACTATCAATAAATTAATTAAATACAATACCTACAAATAAATACAATGAAATAAACTAACTAAAGTACAAAAAATAAAAAAGAACTAAGTTACAAAAAATAAAAAAATATTTACAAACATTAGAAAAATATTACAGCAATTTTAAACTAATTACACCTACTCTAAGCCCCCTAATAAAATAACCCTATTCTAAAATTAAAATAGAAAAGCTCTTTTACCTTACCAGCCCTGAAAAGGGCCCTTTGCGGGGCATGCCCCAAAGAATTCAGCTCTTTTGCCTGTAAAAAAAAACAACCCACCACCCACATACCCCTAATCTAACCCAAACCCCCCTTAAATAAACCTAACACTAAGCCCCTGAAGATCTCCCTACCTTGTCTTCACCACGCCGGGTTCACCGATCGATCCAGAAGAGCCTCCGATGTCTTGATCCAAGCCCAAGCGGGGTGCTGAAGATGTCCATGATCCGGCTGAAGTCTTCATCCAAGCGGGAGCTGAAGAGGTCCATGATCCGACTGAAGTCTTCTATCAAGCGGCATCTTCAATCTTCTTTCTTCCGGATCCATGTAGTTCATCCCGCCGACGCGGAACATCCATCTTCACCGACGACTTCCCGACGAATGACGGTTCCTTTAAGGGATGTCATCCAAGATGGCGTCCCTCGAATCCAATTGGCTGATAGGATTCTATCAGCCAATCGGAATTAAGGTAGGAAAATTCTGATTGGCTGATGGAATCAGCCAATCAGATTCAAGTTCAATCCGATTCCACCAATCAGAATTTTCCTACCTTAATTCCGATTGGCTGATAGAATCCTATCAGCCAATTGGATTCGAGGGACGCCATCTTGGATGACGTCCCTTAAAGGAACCGTCATTCGTCGGGAAGTCGTCGGTGAAGATGGATGTTCCGCGTCGGCGGGATGAACTACATGGATCCGGAAGAAAGAAGATTGAAGATGCCGCTTGATAGAAGACTTCAGTCGGATCATGGACCTCTTCAGCTCCCGCTTGGATGAAGACTTCAGCCGGATCATGGACATCTTCAGCACCCCGCTTGGGCTTGGATCAAGACATCGGAGGCTCTTCTGGATCGATCAGTGAACCCGGCGTGGTGAAGACAAGGTAGGGAGATCTTCAGGGGCTTAGTGTTAGGTTTATTTAAGGGGAGTTTGGGTTAGATTAGGGGTATGTGGGTGGTGGGTTGTAATGTTGGGGGGGTATTGTATGTTTTTTTTTTCAGGCAAAAGAGCTGAATTCTTTGGGGCATGCCCTGCAAAGGGCTCTTTTAAGGACTGGTAAGGTAAAAGAGCTTTTCTATTTTAATTTTAGAATAGGGTTATTTTATTAGGGGGCTTAGAGTAGGTGTAATTGTAGGTAGTTTATTTAATTTATTTATTGATAGTGTAGTGTTAGGTTTAATTGTAACTTAGGTTAGGATTTATTTTACAGGTATTTAGCTTTAAATAGGAATAATTTATTTAATAAGAGTTCATTTATTTAGTTAGATTTAAATTATATTTAACTTAGGGGGGTGTTAGTGTTAGGGTTAGACTTAGCTTTAGGGGTTAATACATTTATTATAGTAGCGGTGAGGTCCAGTCAGCAGATTAGGGGTTAATTATTGTAGGTAGGTGGAGGCGACTTTGGGGTTGTTAGGGGCAGCAGATTAGGGGTACATAGGGATAACGTAGGTTGCGACGGTGTACGGAGCAGCAGATTAGGGGTTAATAATAATATGCAGGGGTCAGCGATAGCGGGGGCAGCAGATTAGGGGTTAATAAGTGTAAGGTTAGGGGTGTTTAGACTCGGGGTACATGTTAGAGTGTTAGGTGCAGACTTAGGAAGTGTTTCCCCATAGGAAACAATGGGGCTGCGTTAAGAGCTGAACGCTGCTTTTTTGCAGGTGTTAGGTTTTTTTTCAGCTCAAACTGCCCCATTGTTTCCTAGGGGGGAATCGTGCACAAGCACGTTTTTGAAGCTGGCCGCGTCCGTAAGCACCGCTTGTATCGAGAGTTGCAGTGGCGGTAAATTATGCCCTACGCTCCCTTTTTGGAGCCTAACGCACTGAAAACGCAGCCATTCTGTGAACTCTAAATACCAGCGGTATTTAAAATGTGCGGCCAAAAAAAAAGCATGCGTTAGCTACGCGGGTCGTTACCGACAAAACTCTAAATCTAGCCGCAAGATTTTTGGGGATGCTGAAGATTTGGGAGCATTGTAAAATATATTTTTCCAATCTTTGGCATCTAGGGAGACTTCATGCTCCTGTTGCCAACTTACAGTGTATAGGGGCAGGGTAGCTATAGTTGTTACTTCTAGTAAGCGCCTAGCTAAAGAAAGGGTACCAGAAGGAAGTGATTCTATAAGGCAACATTTTTCGAATGTAGTGGGATTTCTCAAAAGATCATCCTTATGTGGAGAGTTTTGGATAAGATAATATAATTGTGCATATTTTAGCCAAGATGAGCAGTTCCCTCCAGCTACATCTTTTAAGTCATGCCTTTGTTTTAGCCTACCGTTATGTATTAGTGTTATAAACGGGACTGTGTAACCCAATACCCTACTATTGTTTTTATGAGGTTCTAGCCCACCTAGAAATTTGTGCTGCTGAGTAAGTAAGCAGTGTACCTCCTTGACACTGAAAAATATAGTACAATAAAGAGAAAATTACAGAACAAAGCGCAGAGGTAAAAAGTTGATAAGAAAGTTCCATTTAATGCTGTGATATGGATAGAATTCAACTCCACTTTAATTCCAAACTGGATATATCTCTATACAATAGATGGTTTTAGGCTTACCAGAATAAACCTCAATCGTATGAGGTAAGTTGAATGCTCCAGGAGAGGCAAATTACACCACACTTTGTTTACCCATGGTTAAACGGCTGGGACAGTTTCTCTTATGTGGATACGAATATCATTGTGATTGAGGTTGCAAAGTGTGAGTGTATTTTTGTAAAGTTTTAATAAAATTCTACTGTTATTTTACTGTATCACTTTATGCAATTTTTTATTTTTTTCCTTCAAACTATATCCTGTGGAGTACAAAGGTCATTCTCAGACTAGTATCATCCTCCTCCAATGAGAAAGTATATTCGACAATTAGAACACCTGGTGGATAAAGGATGGTGTCTTGCCTCTCCTGGAGTGTTCATTTCACATAAATTAAACCCAGCCGTTAAACTGTGGGTAAACGAAGGGTGGTGTCATTTGCCTCTCCTGGAGCACTCAACTTTCTTATCGACTTTTTACCTCTGTGTGCTTTGTTCTGTAATTTTCTCTTTATTATACTATATTTTTCAGTGTCAAGGAGGTACACTGTTTACTTACTCAGCAGCACAAGTTTCTGGTCTATTACATTTTACTTCTTAAATCATGTTGATGTTTTGAAACATTTATATACCTAGAACATTGCACTTTTAGCTCATATTGTATTTTTAATATTTATATTTCTAGCATTTGAGCAGTTAATATTGAGACAATAAGAACATATAGCAATTCTATTCTCTCAGAGTATTAGCGCTGGTGAATTCTTTCTTTTGAGAGATATATATACTGTATATATATATATAAAACAAAATACTGCACTCTTTGGATTTCTTCACAAGCAAGGAATTACATTTATTCCAAAAAGTAGTGTTTTGAGGACTTCACCCCTTCATCAGACCACCCAGATGTGGTATAAAAAAACATTTAGAGGCATGATAGACCCCCTCCCTTTATCAAATTGCACCCAACTCAGTGGTTGCTATAGTAATATAAAGTAAACACAAGCCAATGCTAATAGCAATTGTGACAGCTCATTTGCATTATTTGGAGATTATTTGAAGCTAGTGAAACATTAAAAATTACCATAATAAAAGTCCTGATAATTAAAAATGAAATTGCAAACTGTTAAGTGTTAAGTGTAGGTAGACATATTTTGGCATAGCTAGATTTGTGGGAAAAATTTATATAAAGAACTTAAAGGGACATTAATCTGCTGGAAACAAATACACTAGCATGGTTGCTACTTGCTATGCTATTGCTTTTCCTCATGTTTCTGCAGCTCTGAAGCCATTTTACTATTTATAGCCTTTACTGTTTTACTGTTGCCAGATAGTTAAGCCTGCAAAGCGCTTAAAAACATAGTTAAATTCAGCATCAGGGCAGCAATGCAATACTTGGATCTAGCTGAACAATCTGGTGAGACAATGACAAGAGCTATATGTATGTAGCCAGTATTTCCCAGCTAGGTCCTGAGTCTATCTAGGTATGCTTTTTAACAAAGAGTACCAAAAAAAAAAAATATGATAATCCCCAACGCTAAACTATTGATTAATGGCACATTATCTAGCCCTTTTGTCATAAGAAACGGTACACGCCAAGGCTGTCCTCTTTCCCCCCTTCTCTTCACTTGCTTTATAGAAACTGTAGCCACTAAAATTAGACAAAACCCTTTGATTAGCGGTATTCAAATTGATACACAAACATACACTATCTCATTGTTTGCAAATGACATCCTATTTACTATCACGAAACCCAAAACTTCAATACCTCCCTTATTACAAGAATTTAAAAAGTTTAAATCACTATGCAATTTTTCTATCAATACATCCAAAACGGAAGTTCTAAACATTAATTTAGACACAGACACTAGCCAGAACTAAAACACTAATGCCTTTAACCTGGTGTCCTCATTCCCTACATTACCTAGGAATAGAACTAACCACATCAGTGGAAAACACCTTCAAACAAAATTACCTTCCCATCCAAAATACCATCATAAGGGACTTATCCTCATGGCTTTCTAAAAAGATCTCATGGTTGGGTAGAATAAATGTTCTGAAAATGAACATTTTCCCTAGGCTTTTGTACATAATGCAGGCCTTACCGATCCCAATCCCTAAATGTGATATATCTGCCATGCAGAAAGCTTTTAGGGACTATGTTTGGTGTAGACGCCCCCCGAGGATCAACCAATGAATCATGCAGACTCCTAAACTTCAAGGTGGACTGGGAATACCCAATGTAGCTAAATATCGCCAAGCTATATTCCTGTAGAGGATTGTCGATCGGTGTATTCATTTTGAACATAAAAGATGGGTCCAATTAGAACATACAATGTCAGGCACATCACACTTAGGAAGGCTACGCTGGAACCCAGTCCACTCGACACCAAAAGCCGGCCTCAGCTCTCAATTGATAGCAGAAACATATAAAGTTTGGGACACCATATTAGCAACTCACCCGTTTGTCTCCTCGAGACCTTCTCCAATAACATCCATTATTGACAATGGCCAATTTACACTAGGATCTCACCTTTTAGGTGAAGCTTCAAACTCGTTCTATAGAGACGTCCCCATACACTTTATTCCATCAAATGAAAAATCCTACCCTAATCAGCTATGATTGATAAGGGATATACCTTTTTTCGCAATTGGTTCCACTACACTCACGTTCATCATTTCATAACACTTCATAAACAGTTTAGGAATATGGTCAGACCTTTGACTAATTTTGAACTCTTATGTGTTAGAACCCCTCAAATAACCCACACCCTTTCAACAATTTACAAAATTTTGACACAAAATCTCCCAGGCTATATGCCCTCTTTCCTTGAAAGATGGGAAGAAGAACTCGGCATAGTAATATTAAAAGTAATAACAAAGTAGTGCCATCATATTTCAAAATGTTACCAAATCCTTGATGTCTCTCTCCATGCAAGAGATAAACTTAAAACTCCTGCATAGGTGGTATCTCTCCCCAGTTAAATTAAACCGCTTATATAGCAACAAATCTATGTGTTGTTGGAGATGTGGTCATGGTTATGGTAACCTAGCACACATGTGGTGGTGATGCAACTCAATCCAGAATTTTTGGAGAACTATTATTGAGGAAATAGAAACCATACTAGATGTCCAGCTTCCACTGGACCCTACAATATGGCTGCTGAATAAACCCCAAAATTAAAACTAAACATTGCCTCAAATTATTCTATATATTGACTAACAGTGAGAGGTATCTCCTAGCCAGAAACTGGAGAACCGAAGAGGCTCCCTCTCTGCTCATGTGGCAGCACAGTTACAGAACTACTCAATATAGAGGAGTACTATTACCTCAAAAATACTAAGATGGACGTGTACGCGGAAATGACCAACTTGTGGGAACAATATCTTAAGAAATAATGACCCCTTGTTTTATGAATGGAAGGGATTTGTTAAAAGAACTCTGTAGCAGGTTAGGAAAGGTATTCCAAGGCATGAGTAATAAATAACAAAGGACCGTCAATTACATTATGTCCATCTGATTCAAACATTATTGCTAAGCAGCATCTATATTCTTTATTCTCTCTCTTCTTTTAGTTTTGTTTTTAGTTTTTTTTCTCTTCTTTCATTTTTCTCAAGTATACTCTGCTCAACTGCATTTTCAGTTACAAATATATGGATTGTACATCAGATGTATACTTCTTTGTTTTTCATTGTTATAACTGTAAAATTGTGCCGATTATTGCTTCAGGAAGCTGCGACTTCCATTGTGTATTTCATATTATGAAAATAAAATCGGTATTTAAAAAAAAAAAAATATGATAATAGAAGTTATTTGAAATGTTTCCTAAAACTGTCTCTGTCAACCATAAAAGTTAAATTCTAACTGTTTTGTCCATTTGTTTAGTGAACTTTTTCTGAACATTTTTCACAGTGATTGGTTAGCTTATAACATTAGCCCATTTACATTTGTCCCTAACTGGCCACTACAAAGAAGCACTGCGCACACATTCTACCAGTCTTTTCAAGTTGTATTTCCCTGGACTTCTCTAGACTTTCAAAACGTTGTAAACTTTGTTACTAGAAGGACAGTTAAGGAAACAAGCTTTTTTTTAAATCAAAAACTGCATTTAAGAACCTCCTTGACTTAAACAGTTAATGATCTGATTATTTTTAAGAGAATCTGTGACATTTCAGGCTGATCCTTTCAGTCTAATATTTATAAACTCTTTCTTTTATTTCCTGCAAGGATAAGGAATAATATGTTATATAACTGTGCTGGAAGCTCACAGTATGCTGCGCTTATGTCTAAGTATAGTATTCACTGGACATATTTGCTTGACTTATTGGTATATTTTATATAGTTCTAGTTTTAGAATAGTAAATTTAGGCTGCTGGATTTGGATCACAACATAGGGCATCTATTGTTGCAGAACAATATTGTAAACATATTTTGGATATCCACTTTAAGCAGTATAATATTGTCTATTTTGCCTTTGCCCTTTGAAGATTGTTGATCATGTGAGTTGGGGACAGAGCTACAGCACAAGAGAAAGGTTATCGCATCCATCAAAAGCACTGCTTCTCTATTCCTAATGTCCTTTGGAAAATGTTAAGTGACCAAGCTACATGCTGAAATGATCATATCACAGATACTAACATTATATTAATTAGGCAATATGCATTGAACTGTGTTTTCTATTAGTAATTGTTAATGACTACTCATTCCTATTTTAAAATAGCACATCCAGATGTGCTTTGAGCCCTTATATGTTTTGCAGATAATCCATGTCATCATTATATATACAAACATTTGTGTATATATATATATATATATATATGAGAACTGTATATTTGGCACAAAAAAAAAAGAAAAATAGCACATGCCAAAATGTATGTTCCTACTTAAATGGACTGTATATATTTTATGTAGTTACAGGGACACTAAGCCCAAAAATATTCTTTAATGATTCAAGTAGAGAATAACATTTTAAACAAGATTCAATTTTTTTTTCTATTATCTAATTTGCTTCATTCTTTAGATATCCTTTGTTGGAGAAATAGCAATGCACATGGGTGAGCCAATCACACAAGACATCTATGTGCATCAACCAATCAGCAGTTACTAAGTCTATCTAGATATGCTTTTCAGCAAAGTATATCAAGAGAATGAAGCAAATTAGATAATAGAAGTAAATTGGAAAGTTGTTTAAAATTGCATGCTCTTTCTAAATCATGAAATAAAAAAGTTGTGTTTCATGTCCCTTTAAGAACATATAAATTATACTATCGCTGCCTTTGCAGATGCTCCAGTGTCTACCATATTAGGCTAGATTACGAGTGGAGTGTAAATGTTTGCGAACGAGCAATAAGGGGTTTATAGCGCTTGTTGGGCTTACCACAGGTATTATGAACTAAACCACTATTTATTATGAAATAAACATGATCACTTGAGCGCAATCGTGATTAACTCTAAAATGATTTACTGAACATTTGATTGTTTTAAAAGATAGATAATCCCTTAATTACCCATTCCCTAGGTTTGCATAACCAACACAGTTATAAAAATACATGTTTTACCTCTGTAATTACCTTGTTTCTAAGCCTTTGCAAACTGCCCCCTTATTTCAGTTCTTTTGACAGACTTGCAATACGCTCTCGGTATTCAGCATTGCACCAGCAGCTCAAAATTATTTGAAGTATAGCCACACATACAATAGCATAAGCTAAAATTAAAAACACTTGAACCCAGTCATATCATTAACCTTACTTATTGATTATGGTTAAATTGATGAAAATATCAAAGCCAGCAGTATTTAAATAAATATAAGCTAAGCCCTTACAATCCGAGGGCTAATTATATTTATTATTACTGTTATAAATATACTGCTGGACAGATAAATATAAGAAATAAGTTTTTTAAATATTTTGTTACAACATGGGTAAGCAGTTAAAAAGTGGGAGAGACAAAACTTCTTCCAAAGGACCTCTGACGCGCGTTTTGCAAAAAATGCTTCCTCAAAAAAAGCTTCCTGTTTTTATATATATTAATCTGTTGTCTCACTAGGTGGCACTATAGTTATAGATGGTTTTGAAGATTGTAAGGGTTAATTATCAGGTAGATGCCTATTTAAACAGGTGTACTTTGATTGCAACTATATCACATGATTAAGGGGCATTGGCCCGGAAACGTTGTGGTCTTTCTGATCCTGTTCTGGAGCTTAACATATAATAAAGAGTTTTTTTTTTGTTTTTTTTTGTTTTTGTTTTTTTCAGAGTATCATATGTGTTTATTTGCAATCAATAGATATATATATATATTTTTAAAACTTTTATTTATAACCAATAAAGGGTGCAAAGTTACAAGTAACATCATCAGCCCGCCTCGCAGGGTGAGCCAAAAAAGAAGCAGATATAACAATACAAGCAGCTACGATTTCATACAATAACATACATGTAGCTTTGAAATTTACCATAGGTCAACCAGTGCTCTAATAGATATAAGTTTGCACCACAATATTGGGGTTTTTAATATTATTAACAAACAACCAAACAAACATAAAACAGGGGAGACAGAAGGGGGGGGAATGTCAGGGGAGAAGGAAGGGTAGAGTGGTAAGGGATGGGGGGGAACACAGCAAGTGTATACAGTCATATAAATAATATTCCTGCGTGCCTCGCATAGTAATCCATAGCATAGCGTGTTAACATTAGTACAATATTAGGTCAGTAATAGTGTTGGACCATTTATATTGGTGAAGACTTTTCAAGTTTATGATATATCAACATATTGCTCATGAGAGACGGTAAAAGAGAAGTGTATGTACTTCAGGAGAGTGGGTATTAACAAAATAAAATAACATTCCAAAATTTCCAAACATTAGAACAGTAAGCACACACCTAAGAAGATATAACTCTTGTAATTCAAACATGCAGTTGTGCAGTCCTCAGACAACAACATAGGTTCCGCTGATAAGCCATGTGAGGCCAATGAGAACAGGAGGGTCTGTAATAAAAGCTACTGAGAAAACTGCAGGTATATAATAAGGAAACTTGATGCGTATGTTGACATTTTTGGACAGAATATAGAGTTGGCATTTATACTTAATAATAAGGGCAAGGGCTAAGCCCACAGAAACATTAGAACAGTAACGTGCTGCAGTCGTGTAGGGGTTGATTTTATTCAGCTGCTATAATTAATGTAGCGACCTGTGTCGCTCAGCCCTGATACGATACTAGTGCTCATGGGAGACGTTAAGAGGGAAGTGTATGTACCTCAGGAGAGTAGGTATAAACACACTACAATAACATTCCAAGATTTCCAAATATTAAAACAGCAAGCACACAACTAAGAAGATATAGCCCTTGTAATACAACATGCATTTGTGCAATCCTCAGACAACAGCAAAAATTCTGCTGATAAAATATGTGGGGTCTATGAAGGCAGGGAGGTCTGTAATAGAAGCTACTAAGAAAAACTGCAGGTATACAGTGAGGAAACTTGATAAGCATGCTGACATCGTTGGACATAATATAGGGTAGACACTTATATTTAATAAGAAGGGCAAGGGTTAAGCCCACAGAACATTAAAGCAGTAACGTGCTGCAATCGTGTAGGGGTTAAATTTATTCAGAATAATGTAGCAACATGTGTCACCCAACACTGATACGATATTAATGATAATATCTACATTGTTAGTCCAGTCTTAAAAATATTGCAATGGTTTATATAATTAAAACAAATTGCCAAATCCCAATTTAGTTCAAATGCTTCTGCAAAGTTAGAGGGAAGTGTAAAGATTCAGTGCATGTATAGTCATGACTGGTCAGGCTTTAATAGTTTACAACCTAAGTTACGTATCTGTTAAGCAGGGGTTCGTGCAGGTTGGTATATTTCAGAAAGGTTACAAAGTAAAATCAAAGGCCAAAAGTGTAAGTGCAGACACAGGCAAATTAGACAAATAGCTGCTAAACCTAGTACACAAGTCCCAACATTTAACCCATCAGATGTTGCCCATGACCAGTAACGTAGCCAGATGTATATAGGAGATGGCAAAGCATAGAGTTAAAGTCTAACCGACCCCTTCACGGGTCATTCTACAATTATTTTCTAAATTGTCTCGGCTTTGCAGGTTCCATTGTGATTTTGGGCTTTTGAAGATATCCCCAGCTGGGTTCAGTCCGTCCCCTTCCCCTGAAGTACCAATATGCGATATTGCTGAGTGGTTCACGTGGGATGCTGGCAGAAATAAGTCAGAGCCAGAAATTATGTGCATCAGAATGCCAGTGGGGAAATCCGTATCGGCTCGTTGCGCATCAAACTTGAAGGCAAGTGTCCGGGGAGAACTAGACACGGTCAGCGGTACAGTGGCAATTTGTCCCGCACATCGGGCCAGGATGGAGCTCTCCCGTGAAGAGCAGTGTCTAGCAGTTCCTACAAGGCTGCTCCTCATCACATACGATGAATATATCGGAGGCATATCTTCTCCCTCCTGTCGCATCGGGGAGTGATCTAAGGCAGGAGCGGGTGAGTCGTCCCTTGTGGCAATTCTATGCAGATGAGTGCGGGGTAAGGTGCATGGATCACGGTCTGGAGAGTAGGCCTGTATGTGTACCGGCTCCTTGTTTGTGAGATTAGGTTTCACAGTGGGAAGTATTACTTCGTGTAGCCTGTCAAAACTCCGAAGTAAGAGATCCAATGAAGGCTGGAAAACTGCAAGTATCTGCACAGCCAGATTACCCTCCGATTCCATTTCCTTGTGGCAATGGGCCTGCAGTTCAATATACACTAAGTCCCTCGTGGGGTCCCTCTTGGGGTCTAGTTCAGTCAAATGACTTCCGTGAGAGAGAAGATTGGGGTATCTCTATCTGCTTAATATTCCCGGACAGCTTTCCTGTCAAGGGAGATGCAGATGGCATAGAAGAATGGCAGTATAATGTAGATTAGAAACAGAGTTCTTCAGAGCAACAGAGGCTCGCAGCCATCTTCTAGAACCGCCCACCGGAAGTCCATAATAAAGAGTTTTTGCATCATTGGAGACCCTCCGCAGCTTTTGTATCATATATGGCAATTTTCACCAAACCATAATGAAAAAAAGTACTTCTGACAAATAATGAAAATGGCTGATCGTTGACATTGAAAAGAGCTCCTCTGCAGCCATTAAGATGGTGGTAATTATCAAATAGAGTTAGCTATAGTGAGTAACAAAAAATAACTTGCTCAAACAATTCAGAACATGTGTTCTTTTGTATTAAAATGTCCCTTTAAACCAGTGTTTCCCAAATGCGGTCCTCACGTGCTCCAAACAGGCTTTGTTTTTATTATAGCTGAACTAGTGCACAGCTGAAATAATCAGCTGATGGGTGAGAGCAGGTTAGTAACCATGGTGTTACTGATCAGCCAATTACTTCACCTGTGCACTGGTTCAGCTATAATGAAATCCAGGCCTGTTGGGGTAAGTGAAGACCGCGTTTGGGAAACACTGCTTTAAACAACAACCAAAAGCTTTTTTTTTTTTTTGTGAGAATGTGATTTATGCTATTAACTTTTTTTTCTACTAATTGTTGTAAAAAAGTGCAGATAACTGTTTTGGTCCTTGTGTAAAGAGCTCATCAGCTGCATTTTATTTATTTACCTAATGATCCTTGAATTATGCATTAGTAAAAATGCTTTTCTTAATAATACTTGGCCTTTCTTAAATGCAAAATAATAGGTTCCTTAACCTTCATTTTAAAAATATAGAAGTAAAAATATAAATATAACTGTGTTAAGATATATTCACTTTGTAAATCACTTTCATATCTTTATCCTATAAATGAAAGTATTTAGAACAGCAAATCTTTTTTTTTTTTATTTGTCGCTGTATATTTCTGATATGTATCTGAGAATTCCAAAAACTACAGTTTATGTATTGTAAATACGCAAGTAAGTTGTTTTTTGCAACCAATATTTTATATTTTCTGGAACTATATAACTAGAGACATTTTAGCATAGGTGCTAACGTTCAGCTTTGTCAGTGGTGTGAAGTCATCAGATTGTTAATTACTATGTCTTATAGCCTCTCTCTCACTTTTCCGCTTTCTGATGCACCAGTGGGCGTAACATAAGTGTTATAAGAGAGTGATAGATTTTCAAACTGGCTCATCTACAATGGCGATCATTGACAAATGAATGAAGCTGGATACCCAGACTTGTGATAAATATTCATTAGTACGATCATTAACATCTTAATTGATAATAATATGATGGTGACATATTAGTAATTGCACATGGGAATTGTCCTATTATCACTCAAAGATTATTTAAATGAGTATGAAAAGACAAAGTATTAAATACTAGCATGATCATATATCAGTAGTTAATGATAAAAGAAGAAATTTAGAAATGAAGGATTATCAAAAATATATTTTGAAAATACTTTTTGTTCCCAAATGTTTACATAGACAAAAATTTGTGAAATGTATTGTGTTACTAATGCTTCTTCCACCTCTAAATAGAAAGATCCATGTTTATTGGCAGAAAACAATTCTACGTTAATAACATATTTCTAAGTTTTAATTATTTTGCTGATTTCTACAAACCATTATTCTTTTCTTATTTAAATCCATCAGTACACCTTGAACTGCAGATGTTCCTCTACTGATTATTCTGTTTAGCATCTGTAAAAACAGTGATCCCTTGCAGCAGGAGTTAATCTGTAGTTTTAGATGAGGAAGATGATAATCTCATCTTTTAAATAAGGGGGCCCCTAATGCCAATAGGTTGCAGACAATCGCAATGACAAATGATGATCCCCTGCTTACAGGCCACCAGAGAGCTTTAATTGAGGGGTATGGGTACTATTACAGAACCCCATATCTATGCAACTTATTTAATTAGATGAGGTGAGACCTGTGCATTTATAAGAGGAGATTGCCCTCTAATTTTCAGATGATCACTATGACAATGGAGATAACCTGTGCAATTTAGGCACTAGGTACGTGTTTGATAAGGGGTATTGGGGCTTTTTTTAGTCCATTTAACCCACATAAAACACAGATGGACATAAGACATTTCTTTAAAATGAAGAGTCTCAGGCCCGTGTCATTGTAGGTGATTTCCATAAAAAGCTTGCCATAAAACTCGACCTAATGTATTTACTCTAAAAGAATAGTATCTCCAAATGAGTAGCAGGTGTTTGTCTTTTTTCATATTTTCAGGGTTCCAAAAGAGGATACCTCTTTTAAAATAGGACCCCCCACTAATAAGAAGACTGTCATGTGATCCATGGCATTAGGTTATCACCTGAGGAAATATGAAACAAAATCAGAAGATGTGGTATTCTATCTGTTACCCCAATATGAAAAGGAACATGAAAGCAGCAGTCTAAAGAGTAGCCCTATTACAAATACCTCACAAGAATGGTAAAACTTGGGGGCAAGCAATTCAAAAGAAACCCTTAACACCCCTTTTAGCCACCAATCAGCAAGCGCTATCCAGGCGCTGAACCAAAAATGGGCCAGTTCCTTAGCTTACATTCCTGCCTTTTCAAATAAAGACACCAAGAGAAGGAAGAAAAATGTATAATAGGAGAAAATTAGAAAGTTGCTTAAAATTGCATGTTGTACCTGAATCATGAAGGAAAACATTTGTGTTTCATATCCCTTTAAATGTTATCTTCTAATTTTAAGTAATTTTTATCAAACAATCTATGTATGAAATCATACATTTTGGTGTGTTGGCAAGGTAAACTAACACTGTAAGAGAGATCTAATGTTGTGCCTGAAATATTTATGAACAGCAACTAAGTTCCACAGCACCAATGATGAGGAGAAAATCTTTAGTCTTTAAAGCATTTATTGATCCTTTTGCTTACACAAAACATAGGCACACAGCAGCAAACGCAACGTTTCAGGCTATTAACCCTTACTCATGCTCTACTCAGCATGAGTAAGGGTTAATAGCCTGAAACGTTGTGTTTGCTGCTGTGTGCCTATGCTTTGTGTAAGCTTTGTGTAAGCAAAAGGATCAATAAATGCTTTAAAGACTAAAGATTTTCTCCTCATCATTGGTGCTGCAGAACTTGGTTGCTGTTGATTTACAGAGAGGTGTTTGCAGTGGCCCTCTACTACGTGCATCAGGTGTGTGCTGTTTGTCAGATGTGAACTGAAATATTTATGAAATAATAACTCTCATATTGATTTTCAACATGTACACTAAAGAAAATGACAACAACATGTAAATTTGCATATCCTAAGGCTGCTTTTTGCCATATTTGGATATTTTTTTAAGCTAAATTAATTTCACAAAATTGGTTAAAAAAAGAGTTATGAAATGCTGAAATTGATGCACAATGAATGAAAAAAAAAATAATAAAAGTAAAGTGATGACACTAATAGAGGACCACTAGTATTTTTTGGGTGAGGCCAGAATGGGAGGGGCTTAGCTGGGTGAGTCATATGTGGGGTAAAATAATACAGTGGGCAAAGTTGGCGCATGTTGTGGGAGGAGTTGGGACATGTCCTTGTCTTGGGAAAACTGAGCTGAATGGGATAATCACAGTTGGGGGCAGATGAAGGGACAGCCATTATGTTGGGGGCTAATATCCACACTTGCCCCCTGGCAATGCCCCTGTATAGGAAATACCTTCTTAAGGGGACACTTTGCCTACCCTTCTCCCTGTAAAGGTACTTTAACCTCTTTGGGCCAGGGGCTCAGTGGGTTGTGCTACATGCAAGCTTGAAACATGCCACGATAAAATCTACTTATAGTAGTAATCATATCCTATCCTTATGGAAAGGGGCTTTCATCTGATTTGTCAATTCAGAGATGACAACATTGTTGATCAGGCCTCTGACCCTGAAAATATGTAAATTTGAGACCTCAGCAGTGTCTTGCATTTCCTCCTGTCCAATTAGATTTGCAAGGTCTATTTGTTTCTCTCTCTCTCATTAGTTAACAGACTTTAGGTCCTCTAATTCTTCCCTTCAACCCTGGAAGAAAACTAAACCCTAAGGGGCAACAAATCAAGATTTTGATTGGGCGCTGGACCATAAAACATTGAAAATATTTTTTTAGTATCATAAGAGAATAGCCTCACTATGAGGCCTATTTATGAAATGTCTGTCTGACCTGATCCGACAGTGCGGATCAAGTCCGACAGACATTGCTGAATGCGGAGAGCAATACGCTCTCCGTATTCAGCAATGCACCAGCAGCTTGGCAATCGGCAGCCAGCAGGGGGTGTCAATCAATCCGATCGTACTCGATCAGGTTGAATTCCGGCGATTCCTGTCCGCCTCATCAGAGCAGGCGGACAGGGTTATGCAGCAGAGGTCTTTAGATCGCTGCTTCATAACTGCTTTTCTGGTGAGCCTGCAGACTCGCCAGAAACACGGGGCATCAAGCTCCATTCAGAGCTTGTTAGATAGGTCCCTATATGTAAACTTTTTTTAACCAAATTAAAGAGTGAAAAATTACATGCTGTAGTTTGTTAACACATAGAAGAAGAAAGGCTCGGCCTTACTGTGTCACTAGTACTGCTGATTGGGTCAACTGCATTTTCCACCTGCAGTGCTTTGGGGTTAAACACATAGAGGTGCAGGGTTGCTAATCTTAAAATTACATGCTCTAACAAACTATAGCATGTAATTTTTTAACCATAATGACTCTTTAAGAATATAACCCCTGGTCTCTTGTTTTAGCAGCATCTCTTATTGTGATTGAGCTTAATTCATAAGGTTGATAAGTATCTTGATTGGACTGTGAACTACAGTGTTTTACCACAGTCCCTGTCCACTGGAGTGGTGCTGAAGAATGCTGGTGTCTACATATTACAGTTGTTTTAAGAACCATTTCACTGCTGTTCATCCATGAGTGCTGAAGACTGCTTTGCACAATGAAAATGATATATGCAAGGTAATATAGATGCCTTAGGACCAAGTAGATACTACATACAAACTTGAATAACATTCCAAAACATTAACCACTAAAAACATTGCACCCAACACAATTTGATCTTGGAAAAGGTTCAATACTGTGTGTAAAAAGTAGCATATAGTGTCAATGATGATGTAACATATATTTGGTGCACTTAGTGATATAGTTGATATCATATTTTGTGTTAAGCCTTTACCTTACATGAATGTTTTTGCTACATGCTCAGGGGTTGATCAAATCTATAGGCTGAGGCCTTTACTGATATTTTTCTGGATGAGAAGACCACTTTCTGATTCAACAAAATCACAATATCTCATTTTGGACTCTTCCCCAAATCTGTGATTTTGGATCGTCACTAAAAGCCCTATTTTTACTGTGAGGCCAAAAATTTCTCAGCAGTCATAATCCATTTATAGGATACTTTTCAACACTTTTTCCGGGCCAGATTTATATTTTCAAATTCAACATCTTAAGTTACTCAAAAGGGCATTTTGGACATTTTTGCAAGTATTTCAAGAAAAGGTAGAAACCGTCTATTATCTTGCAAATGTGCAAAATACTCTAAAATGGCTACAGGAGACATTGTAGAGATTTATTAACGTACATGCTATAGGTTAATTAAAACTCTATTCATCACTATTGTATAGGCTGTATACAGGGGATAGGACACACATTAACACATATACTGTATAAGTTCATATGCATATGTATACGTTTTGAGAATGTGACATCCTGTACAGCTAAGGAGATCTGTCGCAAAAGTCACAACATGGTCGTTATTTTCATTAACAGTACTGGCATCTTTATATCCGTGCTTTAAAATGTGATCTCTCAATTGTGAGTTCCATAGGAACCTATTGCAGTCTATTTCCATTCGCACCACTGATAAATCCTCTGAATGCCTATTGTTTGTTTACATGATGGGCATACTAAGCACATTTTTTTATCGCTTTATTGTGACTTTAAATATTTGATTATTATTGTTTTTTACAATACATGATTTTAATGTTTCTTAAAGCACCATTTCTGTTTTGGTGTAAATTGGAAAACAAGATGTCGATTACGGGTTTCTATTGAAAGGACTTATTTCTTCTTATACTGGATTTTAATAGTATTGAAACTGTAAAACCCACCCCATTGCAACATTGTATCTGCCTAGAACATGTTCAAGCAAGATCAATCCATTTTGTCCAAGTTTTTATAGGGGATTCCCCTTCATGCATGCTGCCAGTTTCTACTTCAGAAACAGGTGCTAAACACATGAAAATGCCATTTTGGGATGTTTTCTGCTGTAAAGTTTTTGATCAACCAAGAATCTTGATGGTCATTTCAGAATGAAAGCAAAAAATCCATTTAGTTTGTTCATTTAGATTGTGTCACGCCACTCCTCCAGTCTCCAGGTGCCGCTCCGATCTGTTGTCATGGCCATTGCTATGGATGCGGCGGGTGCTTCAGGCGCACGGTGATGACGTCATTGTTGCACGCCCTGTCTTCCCCTGATGCCGGTCCGGATCTCACCTGTGCTCTCCTTGGCGTGAATCCTGTTCTTATGTAAGTACCTCAGTTGCTTACATCTTTGCCCAAGTATAGGTTTCTGGATTCCATTATCGTTACTGAACTCTGCCTGTCTGACCACTCTGCTTTTTAACCCCTGAATTGTTACTGAACTCTGCCTGTCTGACCACTCTGCTGTTTAACCCCTGAGTTGCTGGATTGCCTTATTGTTACTAAACTCTGTCCGTCTGACCACTATGCTGTTTAACCCTGAATTGCTGGATTGCCTTATTGTTACTGAACTCTGCCTGTCTGACCACTCTGCTGTTTAACCTTTGAATTGCTGGATTGCTTTATTGTTACTGAACTCTGCCTGTCTGACCACTCTGCATGTTTAACCCCTGTGTTGCTGGATTGCCTTTCTGTTGCCGGACTCTGTTTGTCTCTGCCCATTCTTTGCCTTACCTTTCTTGCTGTGAAGGACTACCCTGTCTACTGTGACTACTGCTTACTCATTTGTTAAACTCTCACTTTGTTTTGAGATATTTCCTTATCCTTCCACTTGATGTTGGGAGAAGAAGACTACTGGCCAAGTTTGGTCTGAAAGCGAAATATCCTACGAGCATTACAGATTGTCCCAGATAGTTTGTCATCAACCCTATAATTTGTTTCTATTTGCTTTTTTGCTTGTTATTTTTGTCAATAATGGAATTTAAAAAGTTATATATAGGAAACTTAGGTTGACAAAGAAGTCTTTGTTTGCTTCCCTAGGAGACTTTTAGAAGTAGTAAGTCTGCTCTCTACAATCTGTAAAATTGCAGACGCCTTCCATGAATTGTGTTGTTGTTTTTCTTAAGAAATTATCTGCTTTATATAATCCCTGATTTTCTTGAGTATTTAGATTGAAAGAAAGAAAAATTTAGTTGTTAGCATACTCCAAGTGGAACATTCCAGTGCATGTTTCCGGAAACTTCGCTTTCATGGTGTATAAATACTGCTTCATGGAGCATCTGGTACATAACATTTGACAATTAAAGCACAAATCCACTTAATACTCAATATAAACAAGTCCTAGAGTAATTTCTGAAAATGCAATGCCTGGGCAGCATAAGATATCAGAGTACACATGCTTCCAGAGAAACTTATTTGAAAGCAGATAAGGGAACATATTTTGGGCCTTTCATTATAGCACACATATTAGAATGTGTCTTGTTACAAAATGAGCATTTGCTTGCTAAACACATCAAATGATCTACATAAGAATACATAAAATCATATATAGAACTACTATAAACTTCTGAAAACTGACCAGTTATTAAGAACACACCTTCTCATGTTCTTTATGTACATGAATAAAGCCATAAATCCCCTAGTTAAAAAAAAAAAGAATACTAGCTTGGAACCTTCCTTGCCAAAAGAAATGGCAGGAGGATCATTCATACCCCAACTGGTGTCCAACTTAGAAGCTGCATCAGGCATATAGGAGTCAGAAATAGCTGGGTGCATAAGTGCAGAATTGCAAGTTTACTGTAGGAAATGATATCCCAGCTCTCTCAATCTTTTTAATAACCAATCAATCTCTTATTCTACTTATTCTACTCATATGGTAACCAGAAACCATTATTATCCATTTTGGGAAGTAAGCTTAAGAGGGCACTAGTTGTCACTAAGACAACTAGAATAGGATAAGATAGGTACATAAGATGTTAAGATAGGTACATAAGATGTTAAGATAGGTACATAAGATGATAAGATAGGTACATAAGATGTTAAGATAGGTACATAAGATGTTAAGATAGGTACATAAGATGTTAAGATAGGTACATAAGATGATAAGATAGGTACATAAGATGTTAAGATAGGTACATAAGATGTTAAGATAGGTACATAAGATGTTAAGATAGGTACATAAGATGTTAAGATAGGTACATAAGATGATAAGATAGGTACATAAGATGTTAAGATAGGTACATAAGATGTTAAGATAGGTACATAAGATGTTAAGATAGGTACATAAGATGTTAAGATAGGTACATAAGATGATAAGATAGGTACATAAGATGTTAAGATAGGTACATAAGATGTTAAGATAGGTACATAAGATGTTAAGATAGGTACATAAGATGATAAGATAGGTACATAAGATGTTAAGATAGGTACATAAGATGTTAAGATAGGTACATAAGATGTTAAGATAGGTACATAAGATGATAAGATAGGTACATAAGATGTTAAGTTAGGTACATAAGATGTTAAGATAGGTACATAAGATGTTAAGATAGGTACATAAGATGTTGGGATAGAGAAGAAAGAGCAGAAGCAAGAGAGAATGAGAAGCAGGAAGGAGCAGGAGAACAAAAGCATTGAAGAGTTAGGAGAAGCAGAGACGTTATATAGACAGAGAGATCTGAGATCTTTTAATCTATATGTACTTACTTATTTTAAAGCTATAAATGTTTTATGTCTGTTTGGGTTTGATGTAACAAATTGTATGTAGTTATGTTAATGTGTTTTATGTAATGTATTACATGTAATCCATTTAAATGGTACCATATAAAGAAGCATAGAATTTTGTATTCTGTGATTTAAGATTCTGGGTGCAGTGACTAATAAAGTTGTTGAATTGAGCTGAATTCTTTCAAAATATTTTAAATGTAATTCCAAAAATTATTGATTACTAAATGGCCAATTAATATTAATTATTATTGATAGATCTTCTTTTTTGCTATATTCACAAAGAGTAAAATATCTATAAAACATTAATGGTACGCCTTACCTTTACTCTAGTATTAAATTCCCTTCCTTTAAACTGACCCTAGCACCTAGAACTTGTGGGGTCATAAAGGATTTGCTGGATGTCTGGCAGGTATGACGCCTGCTTCAGTCTTTTTGACTGAAGACTATTAATTGGGAGATGATATATCCATAAGTAATGTTACTATGTAGACCACAGAAAAAGGAACGTGTTAGCCAGTGTATTCAAAAAAAGCAAAAATCCTTTTTTAAGAAAATAGCAAAATTGATGTACAGGTGATACCTTTAATAGCTAACTAATAGTGGATACAATTGTAAGTTTTCAGGACACTGAGGTCCTGTCATCGGAATTGCCTGACAAATGGACCTCAGTATCCTGAAAACTTGCAATTGTATTCGCTATTAGTTAGCTATTAAAGGTATCACCTGTACATCACTTCTGTTATTTACTTACAAAAGGATTTTTACTTACTATGTAGACCCAAACAAACATTTTCAAGGTTAAAAATGTATACCAATACTGATCACCCCCAGGACCCTCTGGGACTTGACCTTGTGTACAGTGTGTATATATATATATATATATATATATATATATATAGTAAAGAATGGGGATGCACTCGCCAGGATTTCCAAAGTTACCTTTAAAGGTAACTTTGGAAATCCTGGCGAGTGCATCCCCATTCTTTACTACTATCAATACTATGGAAGCACCCTGGGTGGATGAAATGTTAACCGTGAGTGCTGGTCTGCCTGCTGTCTCTCTCTCTCTCTCTCTCTCTCTCTATATATATATATATATATATATATATATATATATATATATATATATATATATTTATAATAAGTTACATATTTTATTTTACCTTGAAGGGTTTGGGACTGATATCTTATCCCTTCACAACCCACCAACAACCTCTCTCAATTTTCAAGAATAGTTGATCAGCTTGAATGTTACGGTGCACTTTCACTCTTATACATGCACCAGCAGGATATCTCCTTCCCTTCCAAATACATTCAGATGTTCTTCTACCCTTACACCCTCCCCACACACACACGCACACATGCGCACACACACACACGCATACGCGCACACGCACAGACGTACACACACACACACGCACACACACATAGACATACGCACACACACACGCACACATGCACACGAGCACACACACGCACGCACAGACTCACACACACACAGATAGACATATGCACACACACACGCACACACGCACACGCACACACACATAGATATACAGGGACACACATTCTTAGACACTATCATACTTATAGAAAACAGAAGCAACACTTTATTATCAAAAGTATTTATTAAACAATTTTCCATACATACTGTACATACACACACACATAAATACACACATTCTCCCATCTTTATACACAATGACATGTAGTCTCCACTCTTACAAAAATACACATACATTTTTCTCACACCCACTTCATGCACCCTATATTAAATACTCACAAAATGCACTCTCCCACTCATACACACAAAGGCATTCTTCTCTTCTACAAGCATTTATTATTCTATCAAGAGATTCTGTTAATTAAATTGTTTTAACAATAAAATATGTGAAGTTACTTAAAGAAACAATGAATGCAATAATAGAAGGAGTGGATTATGGTTTTAAAAGGACACTTAGGCCTAGATTTGGAGTTTGGCGGTAGATGGGCTGTTAACGCTACGCAGGATTTTTTATGGCCGCACCATAAATTTAACTCTGGTATCGAGAGTTCAAAAAAATGCTGCGTTAGGCTCCAAAAAAGGAGCGTAGAGCATTTTTACAGCAAATGCAACTCTCGATACCAGAGTTGCTTACGGACGCGGCCAGCCTCAAAAACGTGCTCGTGCACGATTCCCCCATAGGAAACAATGGGGCTGTTTGAGCTGAAAAAAACCCTAACACCTGCAAAAAAGCCGCGTTCAGCTCCTAACGCAGCCCCATTGTTTCCTATGGGGAAACACTTCCTACGTCTGCACCTAACACTCTGACATGTACCCCGAGTCTAAACACCCCTACCCTTACACTTATTAACCCCTAATCTGCCGCCCCCGCTATCGCTGACCCCTGCATTATATTATTAACCCCTAATCTTCCGCTCCGTAAACCGCCGCAACTTACATTATCCCTATGTATCCCTAATCTGCTGCCCCTAACACCGCCGACCCCTGTATTATATTTATTAACCCCTAACCTG
This sequence comes from Bombina bombina, assembly GCF_027579735.1. Classification (NCBI taxonomy): domain Eukaryota; kingdom Metazoa; phylum Chordata; class Amphibia; order Anura; family Bombinatoridae; genus Bombina; species Bombina bombina. Next base: position 1,007,623,912 of record NC_069502.1, on the reverse strand, counting down.
CCCCCCACAACGTCGCCGCCAGCTACTTACAATAATTAACCCCTAATCTGTCGAGCGGACCTGAGCGCTACTATAATAAAGTTATTAACCCCTAATCCGCCTCACTAACCCTATCATAAATAGTATTAACCCCTAATCTGCCCTCCCTAACATCGCCGACACCTAACTTCAATTATTAACCCCTAATCTGACGACCGGAGCTCATCGCTACTATAATAAATGGATTAACCCCTAAAGCTAAGTCTAACCCTAACACTAACACCCCCCTAAATTAAATATAATTTAAATCTAACGAAATTAATTAACTCTTATTAAATAAATTATTCCTATTTAAAGCTAAATACTTACCTGTAAAATACATCCTAATATAGCTACAATATAAATTATAATTATATTGTAGCTATTTTAGGATTAATATTTATTTTACAGCCAACTTTGTAATTATTTTAACCAGGTACAATAGCTATTAAATAGTTAAGAACTATTTAATAGTTACCTAGTTAAAATAATAACAAAATTACCTGTAAAATAAATCCTAACCTAAGTTATAATTAAACCTAACACTACCCTATCAATAAATTAATTAAATAAACTACCTACAATTACCTACAATTAACCTAACACTACACTATCAATAAATAAATTAAATACAATTGCTACAAATAACTACAATTACATAAACTAACTAAAGTACAAAAAATTAAAAAGAACTAAGTTACAAAAAATAAAAAAATATTTACAAACATAAGAAAAATATTACAACAATTTTAAACTAATTACACCTACTCTAAGCCCCCTAATAAAATAACAAAGACCCCCAAAATAAAAAAATGCCCTACCCTATTCTAAATTAATAGAGTTAAAAGCTCTTTTACCTTACCAGCCCTGAACAGGGCCCTTTGCGGGGCATGCCCCAAGAAAATCAGCTCTTTTGCCTGTAAAAAAAAACATACAATACCCCCCCCCAACATTACAACCCACCACCCACATACCCCTAATCTAACCCAAACCCCCCTTAAATAAACCTAACACTAAGCCCCTGAAGATCTTCCTACCTTGTCTTCACCATCCAGGTATCACCGATCCGTCCTGGCATCCGGTGCTGAAGAGGTCCAGAAGAGGCTCCAAAGTCTTCCTCCTATCCGGCAAGAAGAGGACATCCGGACCGGCAAACATCTTCTCCAAGCGGCATCTTCGATCTTCTTCCATCCGGTGCGGAGCGGGTCCATCTTGAAGCAGCCGACGCGGATCCATCCTCTTCTTCCGGCGTCTCCTGACGAATGACGGTTCCTTTAAGGGACGTCATCCAAGATGGCGTCCCTCGAATTCCGATTGGCTGATATGATTCTATCAGCCAATCGGAATTAAGGTAGGAATATTCTGATTGGCTGATGGAATCAGCCAATCAGAATCAAGTTCAATCCTATTGGCTGATCCAATCAGCCAATCAGATTGAGCTCGCATTCTATTGGCTGTTCCGATTATATTTAATTTAGGGGGGTGTTAGTGTTAGGGTTAGACTTAGCTTTAGGGGTTAATACATTTATTAGAATAGCGGCGAGATTCGGTCGTCAGATTAGGGGTTAATAATTGAAGTTAGGTGTCGGTGATGTTAGGGAGGGCAGATTAGGGGTTAATTCTATTTATGATAGGGTTAGTGAGGCAGATTAGGGGTTAATAACTTTATTATAGTAGCGGTGAGGTCCGGTCGGCAGATTTGGGGTTAATAAGTGTAGGCAGTTGTCGGCGACGTTGCGGGGGGCAGATTAGGGGTTAATAAATATAATATAGGGGTCAGCGGTGTTAGGGGCAGCAGATTAGGGGTACATAAGGATAACGTAGGTGGCGGCGCTTTGCGGTCGGCAGATTAGGGGTTAAAAAAATTGAATCGAGTTGCGGCGATGTGGGGGGACCTCGGTTTAGGGGTACATAGGTAGTTTATGGGTGTTAGTGTACTTTAGAGTACAGTAGTTAAGATCTTTAGAAACCGGCGTTAGCCCAGAAAGCTCTTAACTCCTGCTTTTTTCCTGCGGCTGGAGTTTTGTCGTTAGAATTCTAACGCACACTTCAGAAACGACTCTAAATACCGGCGTTAGAAAGATCCCATTGAAAAGATAGGATACGCAAATGGCGTAGGGGGATCTGCGGTATGGAAAAGTCGCGGCTGGAAAGTGAGCGTTAGACCCTTATCTACACGACTCCAAATACCGGCGGTAGCCTAAAACCAGCGTTAGGAGCCTCTAACGCTGGTTTTCACGGCTACCGCCGAACTCTAAATCTAGGCCTAAATATCTTGAAATTTCAAGACATTTCTGTTGTGTTGCTCCAGAATAATATATCAGCCAAGTCTAAGTTACATCCTTTTTACTGCAATTGTTTATAAATAGCCAAATTCCACCCACCATTTGCCTTATTTGGAGGAGCCAATCTGGGCTTTAGTCTAAAGACAAAAAGGCTAGTCACTGTCATCAAATTACTATAAAGTACATTATTTTTGCAGTTGTTATCAGTTAAAGCCAAGTAGATAAATATATGTAGCAGGGTTAGCCTTGAGAAGCCAACAGGATGCATTTTAAGTTCTGAGAATCAAAAATCCTCACTTTTCAGAGAAACATGGAAAGGGGTAAAATAAATACTGAAAATATATTGCAAAGTTGTTTAATTAGACATAATTAAACATTTTATATACAAATCACAATATGTTTACTTTCCTTTAAACTATAAGAAATTTTAATCTAAACAGACACTAATTTTTTAAACACAAAATATGTATTGCTATATTTCTCCTGTTTTTGGGTGGGTGTGAGTTAAGTGATGTTTTGACTAGTTAACTACATAATTTCCAGCTGATTCCTTAACAAAATGGCTGCCAGATTTAGTTTGCTTTCATTATTATTATTATTATTATTATTGTTTTTGTATCATGAAAACTATCCCAATCTAAGCACCAACTCATTGCCCCTTAAAAAAAAAATATTATTGAAAATGGTGTCGTTATTCAATGCACTGGTGCACAGTAGTTTTTGTAAGCCCATCTGAAAATCTTTATGCACAATAAACTTATAAATGCTTTCATATGCTTTTAAAATAAACTCACAATATGCTGATAGAATTCCAATTTCATAGTAGAAACAGGCAAAAGCAATGCAGTTAATAAAACACAAGTAGAAACTCTGCATTGATACTAAACAAAACACACAAACGGTCCATAGAGTTCTTGAAAGGAGTTCTTAGCCCGTCAGAGCGAAACTTGCTCGAGCTTAGTCAAAAACAGTAATGGCATGAAAATTAAACAGACAGGTGGAATAAGCACATACAAAACTTACATTGATAGAAGAGAGCTTTATGCAAATGAAAGAAATCACTGAAACCTTGTGTAGAAATGCCATCTATCGGGAACAATAAGCTATGGCTTGAAACAAATTGAAATGATACTGCTCAAGTCTTAAGCTAAAATCTTGCTCACACAAAAAGTACAGTTATTTGGCATATTTTAATATAAAATCTAAAATAATAGAAATATTACTAAAAATTGCTATTGATTTAAACAATACACTATTTTTGAACGTTTTTTTAAACCTATTTTTAAAAAAGTTAGATATTAAAATTTCCACTTATTATTTTTCTGCGGTCACCCTGAGTTTAATATTTAAATTTCAACTCTGGTATTAATGTAATATGTTGTTGCTTTTCAATTTAGCTATTTTGTTTTAGAAGGAATAAAATAAATTAAAGTATCATTTACTACTACATATCAATGCGTTGCAGCCAAGAAATATATGAGCTGCAAGGATTTTGTTGAGATTTTTTCAATTTCTGTATGAGATGTAAAAAAAATAAGTGTAATTTAAAAATAAAAAAAAAAATAATAAAAAAAATATATATATATATATATATATATATATATATATATATATATATATATATATATATATATATATATATATACATTTTAACATAGTGCCAAGGGTCACTAAGCATTGAACTATATCATATATATGATATATTATGAAATATATCATAACTCTTATATATGACTATTGCAATAAACAAAAATAAAATATTAACTTTCTATAGCAGTTGCTAATATCTATTACAGTATTCTGTTTAATCAAAGACACAGGTAAAAAATGTTATTAATTACCTTTCTATGCAAAGTATTTTCATGCACAAAAAATAGACTTTTAGATCCCCATTTATTAACTAGCAGGAGAACAAGGTTCCCGGCCAGGGAAACTGGCCACATTCAGGATTTCCAAGGAGCCATCCTGAGCTGAGTCAGCATTTAACATTGCACAAGTAATTGCTTGTGCAGCCCCTCTCCATGTTCTCACATAACCAATAGCACAAAAGCAGGGCATGGCAAATCAGTTTGTGATGATTTAATCCTGCCCCTGTTCTCCTAAACTTAAGGTAGCAGGCTTGTATGAGGGTCTGCACTGAGTATCTACTTCAAAGACCCCAAAGCTATATTCATAGCTTGATAAATGGAACTTGTAATGCTTAGTTTTGCTTTTCTAATTCTCAAAATTCTATATTTTAAGTTTTAATAAAATATGTTAGTCTAAAAATTCTCCAAAATCTCTTTAGTGTACATTAATCCATGTTTAGCGACCACATGAGCCAACTAGGCTATTTTTCATTTCCGCCCATCCAGATCTCATGTAAATGCCGTATATAATTGAATTTAATGGCATGTTTGATTTGAATTCAGATCCACCTGACATTTAAGGATTGATCTAAATTTTATATTGATAAAATCTTCATTATAAATTTTCTGAAAATCTGGAATTGAAATCATAATTTGGACATGTTTATAATAAGTTTTTTTTATTTATGTATGCTCATAAAATATGATAATACAACACTATAAATTTAAATTAATGGGAATTTTTTTCAACAAAATTGGAAAAACTCTAAACCCCCTTGACCAATTTTAGATTAGAGATTAGTGCATCAATTATCTTTCCATTCATTTTCCCCACATATAAACAACTTATAAAATACTGAACCAAATGTCTTCATGTGTTCTAATTTTGTAGTGAACTAGACTGCTGAAAAAAACCTTTTAAATTTGTTAATCCGTTAAAAGGTGATAAACATTTGAAGATCAGCAAATATAAAGGGACATGAAACCCACATTATTTTATTTCATGATTTAGAAAGAGCATGTCATTTTAAACAACTTTCCATTTTGCTTATATTATCTAATTTGCTTCATTCTCTTGATATCTTTTGTTGAAAAGCATATCTTGATAGACTCAGTAGCTGCTGATTGGTGGCTGAACATAGAAACCTTGTGTGATTGTCTCACCCATTTGCTTTGCTATTTCTTCAACAAAGATATCTAAAGAATGAAGCAAATCAGATAATTGGAAAGTTGTTTAAAATGGTATTCTCTATCTGAATCATGAAAGAAAAATGTTGGCTTTCATGTCCCTTTAAAGTATGTGCATTTGTGTTTGTGTGTCTTTGGGTGTATTTTTAGAGAGAGAAAGAGAAGCACACAAACACAATGGAATATACAAAGATACAAACTGAGACAGCTCATTAGGACTACCAGCTAGCAACTCACATTCCTTAAAGAGATAGTTTTAATTAGCCTAGGTCAGTGGTTTTCAAAATGTGAGGTGGGCCTCTGCATGGGGGCACTAGATCATATAAGGGGAGGCAGAGGAGCAATGATACTTTGCACTATCCTATGGAAACCACAAGCAGCAGCTGACAATGGCAAAAATAGAATGTTTTTTAAGAGCCGTCAATGATAGTTGCCATGTCATGGTGGAATAAGGCAAATGGTAATATATAGGTGGAAGAAAGGTACTGAGGTCAAAACCTCTCAGTTACTGGGTTGCATTAGTTGTCTTGATCAGTAATTTGTGTAAAACACAGAAGTAACAAAGTGCAAATTGAAATGTGAGTAAAGCTCTCTTTGTGTTGAGTAGACTCAGCTCTTCACAGCTGTGTGTGAACCTTGGATCAGATGTAAATGACCCAAAATAAAAATAAGATAAATATTTAAAATTACCTTAAAGAGAAAATATAAAGAAACATTTATTATGGGGGGCACTTTTTGAAAATATTGGTCTAAGTTCATAGACCCTCGTAAACAGGGCCGCCACTAGAAATTTTGGGGCCCCTGACTTAACCATTGATCAGGCCCCCCCCCCCCCCTCGTTTGACATGTGCAATTTTTGACCAAGTGACTAAAACGTATATGCACTTTATTCTTAAGTGTCTATTTAAAGGTAGTAACATACACACACACACAGACACACACACACTCACACATAAGGATTCACTTATAGACACTATAGCAGACACACAAAGAAAAACACTCAGACACAGACACCCAAGCAGACACTCAGCACTTGTTTACATTGACCTGACAAGTAATGAGGTAAACTACAGTTTTGTAAAAAAAGGAGATTTAAAAAAAAAATATGGAGTTCTGATTATCTTTTTGTAAAGGAAGATGCCAACTAAATGATGCCAACAGCATGCAGTGGCTGAAAGGAATGGCCCTTAACTGCCTAAACAATAATTTAAAGGTTAAATGGTGGATTGGTGACTTCCGGAAAGGTCTTGTTAGTCTCAAAGTCTGTAGAAAGATGTGAATAATCAGTAGTAAGGTCAAAATGTCCTAAAAAGGAACAGACAATGGACACACACACACTCAAACTTGCACATACACCCAAGGAAACACCGACAGAGACAGCCTCAGAAAACACACAAAGACATATACACACACACACACAGAGACACCCACAGAAAACATACAAAAACATACACACACAGAGAGACAACCACATAAAACACAGAAAGACATACATACACACACCCTCACTGAGACATCCACAGAAAACACAAAGACATACACACACCCTCACAGATACACCCACAGAAAACACACACCCTCACAGAGACATCCACAGTAGACACAGACATACACACCCAACCCTCACAGAGGCATCCAGAGAAAATACACAAAGACAAACATACACACACCCTCACAGAGACACCCAGAGAAAAAGCTCAAAGACATATGCACACACCCTCACAGACATCCACAGAAAATGCACAAAGACATACACACCCACCCTCACAGAGAGACCCACAGAAAAAAAATACACACACACTCATAGAGACACAAACCAAAGCACAAAGACATAAACACAGACACCCACAGAAACACTCACAGGAGGAAACATTTATGCACCTTGCATCCCCTAAATCAACAGTATGTGACATGCATGATAAAAAACAATTGCAGAAATTAAGAGATAACTTTTTAAAGAATCATATTTGTAAATGTGCAAACAAAAATAATTCTGTGAATTCAAAATTGTACATTAATGATCTGGGTAGATGGCTAGATGAAGAAAAGTACTTTTAAAAGGTTGACATATGTTTGTTTTATTTTCCCCCATTTTCCCCAACCAGAAGCACAACTTCAAATATAGTGTACAAATGTTCCCATCTGTCAGCTGTACTTATGGATTTTGAAAATGCTGTACTCTATATGGTCTTGGTGGAACCATAAGCTGTGGTACTCATACCATTAGATCTGGTTAAATGCAGGATTTAGGCTTGTTGGTATGTATTTGAAAATTAAGTCAGCTGTAGTGTAAACTGAACAGTTTTAAATTAACCTGTCTCATTTCAAACACTGAGCAATCTTAGTCTGAGAGTATAACATTTTATGTAGATGATTTAAATATAGAATTTCTACAGCATTGTCAAATAATCATAAATACACTGCTGCTAAAAAAAAAAGTGTTTTTATGGACCCCTGACCCCACCATACAACTACTACCACACTGAAGTTACAATCCGAATTTGCACAAATAAATAAAAAACATTTGCTAAGTAAGTCTTACCTCGTCTGCAAATGAAAGTGATCTGCCGTCTGACTCAGGCACACACTGTACAAAGTGCCAAGTCTGTCTCACACTGCATAGTGGTTTAGTGCACACTCAGAAATCCTTTCAAATGCTAATATTTTACTCCTTGTAATAACATTTCACATGCTCATTTAGAACTCTGCTGTAGTACCCACTGGTGGCTGCCAAAATAATTTTTTTTTTTTTTTTTTTTTTTTTTTAGTTTTTGCCTCATGGGGCCCCCCTGGCCCATTGGGCCCCTGACAGGAGTCATCCCTGTCACCCCCTGATGGCGGCCCTGCTCGTAAAGGTTTCCAAGCATTAAACACTGAAACTCAATGAGAATTATTTATTGTTAGTGAGCATTCCTGCCATTAACATCTATAATTGTAAGAAATACCAAATACATGGTATCTTGCAAAATAAAACACAAACCACTAGGAATGTGAAAAAACAATAATTATAGCCACAACAAAAGCATTTATATAAATGTTTTGCAATTGTAAAATATTCTAATGTCTGTTAGCAGGGGAGTAACTAGATCGTATTGGGCACCTTGGCAATGACTATGCCTGGCACCATTTCCTACATTGTCTTTTCTGTCTGTTTTGAAATCAATAAAAGCGGATACAGCAGCACTTAAAGGGACATTGAACACCAGAATTTTTGTTGTTTAAAAAGATAGATAATCCCTTTATTATCCATTCTCCAATTTTGCATAAACAACACTCTCATATTTTTACCTCTGTGATTAACCTGTATCTAAGCATCTTCTGACAGCCTCCTGATCACATGACTTTTTATTTATTATCTATTGACTTGCATTTTAGCCAGTTAGTGCAGTGTCTGCCATAAGCCACAGACGTGATCACAATGGTATCTATAGGGCTCACATGAACTAGCTCTCCTCTGTTGTGAAAAGCAAATAAAAAAGCATGTGATAAGAGGTGGCCTTCAAGGGCTTAGAAATTATCATATGAGCCTTCCTAGGCTTAGCTTTCAACTAAGAGAACAAAGCAAAGTTGGTGATAAAAGTAAAATGGAAAGTAGTTTAAAATGACATGCCCTATTTGAAACATGCAAGTTATTTTGGACTTGACTTTCCCTTTAAGAGCAAGAGGGGCTTCTTTCTGTGTCTGTAATGATCATTCTTCCTCTTTGGTTTATCCTTGCTATAGGATATCCAATTCCTGTACAAATATGGTGGCAGTTTTATTTTATTCTTTACAGCAACACTATTACAGCAATCTTAGAAACCCTGAAACCATATTTGTAAAGAAAAATCCAAACACTTTCCTTACACTGTGAACCTTGTTTTGCACACAGAGGAGCCAGACATTGTACAAGTGACATCACTATCTTTTACAGAGGCAGATGGGCTTCCCTAGAGACTTCTGGGGCCTCTGTAGCTACACCCCTGGTGGTTGAGATTTTTCACCAACACTTAGGTCCAGCATGTGGAATTCATAAAGACTATTACCCTTGCGATTTATCATCCCCTTGTTGTGTCTTGCAATTTAAAGGCTTACAAGGTTGTCCCATTTTTATTTGATTTCTATTTTATAGAAGTAGTTAGAGAATCTTAAAGGGACACTGAACCCAATTTTTTTTTTTCGTGATTCAGATAGAGCATGCAATTTTAAGCGACTATCTAATTTACGCCTATTATCAATTTTTCTTCATTCTCTTGCTATCTTTATTGGAAAAAGAAGGTATATAAGCTTTTTTTGGTTCAGACCTGTGGACAGCACTTTTTAATTGGTGGATGAATTTATCCACCAATCAGCAAGAACAACCCAGGTTGTTCAGCAAAAATGGGCCGGCATCTAAACTTACATTCTTGCATTTCAAATAAAGATACAAAGAAAATGAAGAAAATTTGATAATAGGAGTAAATTAGAAAGTTGCTTAAAATTGTATGCTCTATCTGAATCACAAAAAAATGGGTTTAGTGTCCCTTTAAATACAATAACAGATGGGAGAGACTATGCTCATGGAGAATTTTTGTCTTGTTTACTCACTATGACAATGTGAACCTAATATAACAAAACTTGCAGTATAAAGTAAAATCAGAGATATTAAAAATACAGTCTAAATCTAATGTAAACCTCAGTACCCTGAGAAGTACAGTATATTGCACTGTGTATGTCTCCTTTTCTTTGTTAAGTATAGAATGTGCCCCTGTGTAATTTACAGAGCTTCTAATAAAAGTATTTCTCTTATATCTCTTTCCAGGCTCATCTCTCATGTTCATGTTTTAGTGGCAGTGAGTGTGAATAAAGCTAGGTTAGAACCATATATAGCAAGAAAGAGAGACACTGAGCGCTCAGGCTAAACTAGCTAAAAAGACACATCATAGCTACAAGATCCTTCACACAATTCTCTAAAGGAAAATGTTACCTTTATAGTTCTGTATCTTGCTAAGGGGCGTGACCTACATGTATGTATGCAAAAGGAGAGGCATATACATTCAGTATAGTGCTCATTAAAATTAGCATGTCATTAGCATATTGAAGGAATGCTGTAAAAATTGTAAGCAAATTACGAATAAAAACATTTATTAATAGTACACATTAAAAAAACATTAAAAAAAAATAGAAGAAATTAGTGCTGCGGAATCTGTTGGTGCTCTACAAATAACAATAATAATAATAATAATAAAGTTGTGTTAAAAGTCCACTGAATTTACAGTAAATTGTGAAATTCTTTCTTGACTTTCTAGAAAAAAAAGCTAAGTTGTAATATTTAAAGGACTGGATATATTTCTATTGTAAAATGAGTTTCCCAATCTTCATGGGTTTACTGAATAGTGGTGACCGCGTGTACAAAGCTTGCAACTGGTGAATTTGTTTCAAAATATTTGATCCCCTTAATAAACTGGAAGTTTATTTCTAGTTTATAAAAATAGAAATTAATGTAAGCAAATTATGCTGCAAAATTTTATTTGTATGTGCATAAAAAATGGGCTATGGATGCTGAGTTCTCTCTGCTGGATACTGGGGAACCCCTTCCTGCAAATGGGGGGAAAAAACTGCAGCTCCTTTTCCCATCAATGCCTCTTCCCTGTAGGCCTTGTGATGTCTCCCCTGGCACCCATTGTAATGCCACAAGGGGCAAAACTAACTGCTGAAGCTGGCAGTGAGAAACAGCTAGCCAAGAGGCTGGGGATGAGGGCTTTGGAAACCAGTATTTAAGCTTCCAGGCCACCTTACAAATGAGGGGTCACTTGCCCCTGTATGTGGCAGGTGATCACAGTAAACACAGCAATAGCCTGCAGCAGCATTAAATATGCTTTTAGCCTGAGGGGGAGGGGCACTAATAAAGTCCCTATATCCCCCCTGTTTGGGATAGAGTGGAGTCTGTCATTTCAAAGGAGTGGTCACCTGCCCCTGTAAGTTACAGGTAATTGCCATAAAAATGGCGAATACGTACAGCATTTAAAATACTTTTTCACCAGAAGGGGAGGGGGGAAATAATTGAGGCCCCATTTCCCCTCCTGTGTTGGATAGAGGGACAAGTTACCCCTCATTTGAAAGTTCATACCCCCTCTTTCAAATGAGGGTTTACTTCCCCCTCTTTCCACTATAGGGTCTCACACCCCTGTCATTAGTAGGTGACTGACATTTTTATGACAATTTCCTATCTAATGTCTTAATTGTATGGGGGATAATAGCTACAAAGGTGCCTCTAAAGTCCCTTGCACCCCAAAAATATGCCTTACAACAAGCCAAATGAGTCCTCTTTTTAAAGAAGCAGACCACTGTACTAAAAACGATCTCCTGTCAGAATCATATTGGGGGGTGGGGTATCTGTTATGGTGCCCCCCACAATACATACATAGGGCTCCATATATTAAACGTCAGGTGGACATGATTCACTAACACTGTCTGCATTTACCATTGCACAAGAATTTCACAACTGATGCTTGTGCAATGCCGCCCCGGATCGGATTGGGATACTTTCAATCCGTCAACTTTTAGGTGGTGGACAGGTTAAGGAGCAGAAATCTTAAAATGCTGCTTGGTAAATGGAGTCCATAAACTTAAGTCCTATTATTTGAAAGCAGACATCCTTGCCTTAGTTAGTGGTCCTAAATCCACCCACTGCCAGCTGATTGTCACAACAATGGCAAATACCTCTCATCTTTGGTTAAATTTTTGGGGTACTAATGCATTTTAAGAGGCCTTTATTACCCCCTAACCACAGGGTCAGCTCTAAGGGGGGACATTGGGGGCAATGCCCCCCCCCCCAATGGAATGCTGTGCCCCCCAGGGCAAAAGAAGTAATTATAAAAAAAAAATAATATATATATACATTTTAAAAGTGATGGAGATCCACCACTGGAGGGCCCAGCTAATCTCTTTAGTCTCCTCTATTTACAACCAGATAACAAATAAAGTTGCATTTCCCTGCTGGTGCTCTCACAGTTAACCTAGGGCTTGCAATGCCCCTCCTCCTGCTAGCCCACTTACTACAGAGCTGAAGTGAGATGATGACATCATCAGACCTCTGCAGGAAGTGCTGGGAGAAGCTAACAGTCAGTGAGAGGGAAGGCAGAAGTAATTTTGTGAAAACACAGCCGTATAACCAATGTGTGTGTGTGAGTAGTATCCCTTCCCTATTATGCTTTATATCCTGGCAGCCACAGATAAAGAAGCAAATTGGGAATTCCTTGGTTTCCCCACTGCAGGTCACACAAAACAAGTGTGCATTGTGCCTGCTTTATCTGCAGTGATCAGTGTAAAATGTGTGTAAGATTATAGGTGCTCACATACACACACTTTAAATGTAGCTGTGGGACAATGAGTGAAATAGCCTTATGTTTGTTATTTACATGTTTCAAAACATCTCCTATTTGTCCCCAAGGTTGTTTTATTATATATATATATATATATATATATATATATATATATATATATATATATATATATATATATATATATATATATATATATATATATATATATATATACACACACACACACACATACACACAATACACACACTGTGTATATATATATATATATATGTGTATATACATATATACCGTGTGTGTGTGTGTATATATGTATGTATATATATATATATATATATATATAATTTGTGTGTATATACATACTGTATATACTGTGTGTGTGCTGGTAAATATCATTAATAATATCTGTACAAGTAATGTACTGCTTGGCACTCAAACTTATTGTCACGTAAAAGCTTATTTGATCATTAGTAGGGTCATTGGTAGAGATACACATGCAAACAGTGTCCACTGGCTGTGTCATATGTGGGAGACATTCCTGAGATATGACAAATGTAACCCCTGCACTGCCATAAATCTGGTAAATGTAACGGCTGCGGCACTGCCAGACATCTTATAAATGTAACCCCTATACTCCTTGAGATATTACACATGTAACCGCTACACTTCCAGAAATATAAACAAATCTAACTCCTGCACAGCCAGAGATCTGATAAATGTAACCCCTGGACTTCCACAGTAGGTCTGCTCTTATTTTGACTCTCATACATGCTTTTTAAATGCGTGCTCCCTCGTGAAAAAAAAATGCCCCCCCATTTCATTCGTTCTGGAGCCGACCCTGCCTATTCATAACAACATATAACAATACCCTGTATTTGAAAGAGTGAGGTTTCACAATTCAAACAAGTGTTTTCATGTCCTTATAGCAATGAAGTGATTGTTATAGTAAGACTGATAACCTGGTAGTAACCACTTGCCTCATTTATTGGTACTGTTGAAGTTAAGGGTTCATAGAAAGATCTTTGTCTAAATAATTTAAAAAAAATTAAGAATCAAAATACATGGGAGAACTGAGAGAATGTAAAAATGGGTGATATTTTGTGACATTTTGTGATTTTTGGTACAACTATATTATGTTTTTTTGTTTAGTCTTTTTAAAATATTTTGGATAGGGATAGGAACATGCAAACAGCTTCAAAATAGGTTAAACCACTCCTCCTGGAATCCAGAAATTTGTGTTATTTTAAATTTGTATGGTTAGATATTTTATACCTACTCATTTTCTGCATAAATTGCAAGATGGTGAATAGTGCAAAAATAATAGTTGTTCTCTCTTCTGATTTTAAGTTAAGTTTAATTGAATCATGAAGTATAAAATCATACATTTTACTGTTCTAGGAAGGTGAAGTGATGCTAAATGTGGGACAATATAATGTGTGATTGAAATATTTAGTTAATAATGACTCCTATGCTACATTTACTAAATACACCACATCAAAACATGCACATGTTTTTTGCATTTAATATGGTGACATTTTCTCATATTATTATATTTCTACAAACTAAAGTTATTTTCTAAAAATGCTTGGTTTGTTAATAAAAAAAGAGGTATAATTTGAGTGAGTACCTTACAGAAAAAAAAGTTAAAATGTATGTTTTAACGCAATAAAGGCCAAACATCTAACACACCTCGAGCAGAAAGGTGTGAAAATGGCCAAGTAATGAAAGAGTTAATAATGTGTTTTTATTTACAAAATAAAGATATTGACTGAAACCTATAGAGACAGAAGGTGAGAAAATTGCTTGATAGATTTGGATTGTGGATTAAACAACATAATCTTAGATATAGGTATTAATGTTGCAACATTTTTCATTTTAACATAAATATATACAGTTCTCTGAAAACTGAAAGCTGTTGTGGCTTTTCATGTGTGTAAAAAAGGAATAAATATTGTAAAATATTAAGTAAAACTAAAATAGATATATACTTTCTCTAACCATATCTTTCTCTTTCTATACATTTCCCCTTTTATTTTATATCTCTGTCTTTTTCCTCTTAATAATCATTTGTCAAGATATCCTATTTTCTTTCTATTTTTTTAACCAACAAAAAAAAACATTAAGTGATAAACAAAATTGGACTGGAACTGAGTGAATGTAATGTTAATTATCACAAAATACTAACTGTAAAAATGATGTACACTCTAAAGCTATTTCCTGCAACCTTAGCAAAACAAAATTAATTGTGCAGTTTCACCTTTCTGATAGATGGAAAATGATGTAATATGAAAGACCAAAGTCATGCTTTTCAAAGTAAACATGATTATACTAAAAAGCTTGTATAGAATTTCTACTGATAAGTGATTTTAAGAAAAAAAAATCTTTCTATTTCTGCCATAATTGTGTCAATGAGACCAGAAGCATTTCTCACTGATTTAATAACCCATCAAGACATTTAAGTCTTTTCCTATTTTTAAGTACATTTTGTCAGAGAAATGAAATGGAAAATCAACATCATTCATTTATGAGTTGATTATGTGTAATGGACCTTTCACAAGTGCGGGATCTTTTTTCTCCCTATACCTCATATTATCCAATCATTGAATATATCAGCACTGGAAACAGTCTCATTTTCATCCGATTTATTAAGGATTCCCTCTACAACACTGGCAATCTGATTTTTTATTTTTTCTTTCAAAGGAGCATTTGCAAGGTGAACGATTGATATTCTGTGAAATATTTTACTTGTCATCAGTTCTGTGTTCTTATATCTCAGGCTGAGACGGCATATGACAGATTGATTCAGTCATCATATTTTTAACATTTAAAACAATGGCAGGATTTCTAAAGCCTTGACCACACTGCTCCCATGTGGCATATTAGGAATAAAAATGAAATTGATAACTTAATGTTGACAGTTTGTAAAACAACTGCATAATGATATTATTGACTAATGCATTTAGGTTACAAAATAGTCAGGAGAATTAAAAAAAAATAACTGACTTTTTTAATATAAATTGTGCTGGTTCTGCATACTGGCTAAAAAGATAACAGTGCTAAGATTGTGTTGATAAATGTTTCTATGTTTATAAAGTGTATTATTAGCAGAACCTGATTTCACGGAACTCATCATATTTTAGCATGAATATCAAAGAGTGCTAATTGGACAATGCCATACATCACAAGCATAAAAAAACCTGAACAAACAAAAAAAAGATTATTTTTAAGAGTAAGAGCATCCAATTAAAAAATAACTGCAAGACATATTAAAATAGCATATTTTAGGTGCAAAAAGGGAAAATAAAGTCACTTTTATGTCCTTTTAGAAAAGAAGGCAGGAAGGGGTTTCTCTAATTATTTTGGATTTAATTAGTTTATAATTAGTTTGTTCAAAATAGTGTGGGATTTAAATATTATTGTAAGGGACATTTAAATAGTTTTACCATTATGTTTGTATGCTCACCCATGCTTTACATAAAACAGTCCTCTTACATTAGTTGTGACTGCACAACTGCTCTTAGAGGCATATTGATGTATATTCTGTGTTACCAGGGTCCAATCTGTTAGAAAATCGGTCTAAAGTATTTTACAAGGGTCATTCAAGGTTTAGGTTATTCAAATCCATGAGAAAACCCAATTTTTACATGGGTCTCTTTTTTTTTTTCATTTTAAGAGAAAACCAATCCAAAAAAAACATTGACTCCTGAACGATATTTTTTGTGTAGATTTTCATATGTTTTATGTTGATTATCTAAGTCCATATGAACTCTGAATGCTGGGCCAAGGTGTAAGTAAAAAATCCAGAGTGTTGTGGCTTTAATTTTACTCCCAGCTCTCTCAGATATACACAAAAATTAGTAATGGAAATCCTAGGGTTACTATTATAAGACTGAATAATATTGTGCTCAAAAGCTGCCAGTAATATACAAAGAACAGTGATCTGACTAACACAGAGCGATAATTCACACCAAGGCTTACAATAATTCTTGCACAGTGATTAAACCCACTGGGCTGCCAATAACACAAAGCTATTCACTCTCTTGGTCTAAAGTCACATATAAAGCAGATCAGATGTATGACTCCTGACTAGTTCACCTTAGAATCCAGTGTCTCTTAACACCAGGCAATGATTAAGGGCACTGCATAAGGGGGGAGGGGTTGAAAATTGCAAGGACAGCACTGATTTCTAATGAAATGGAGAGGTAACATGGCTGGTTTCTGGCATTTTAAAATTTCAGGTAAGAAAGGTGGGTATAAAACTTTACATAAAAAACCATAGCCAGTATAGTGATTGGGAATGCTGCCCCAAATATAGTATCACAGCTACCAAAATATTACAATTGTGATATCACAATGACTAGAATGCTGCCACTGAAATATTGTTTTTGCAGGAATGTTATAGGCTGAATTACTGCTGGAGAGACATTTCAAGGAAAACTCTTTAGATTGCACTCATTTTTTCCAATGATTTTCACTAACGACAATATACTGTATACTGGTTGTAAGATTGTGGTCTGCAATCTCACAGCCTCAATAATGCAACTAAATACCAATATGTGACAAAAATATATTTGCATTGCAGTAAATATAAATAAGTAACTTCCATGTTTTACTTTACATATCAGTAATACATGTAAATTGTGTAAGAAATCTTCCTGTAATTTTCTGTTTAATGTTTTGCTGAGCCCTAAAACATCACATAGAAATTAGAAGCTACCATTACCTGTGTGTGTCCTTGTTTATATTGACTGACCCTTATTTGTTCACCTATATTCAGGCAAAGATTCAGAAATGTTGGTGAGTGGCGTGCTAAATTATTGTTTTGCTTGTGTGCTAGCTGTGCTCAAAGTAAAAAATTAGCATGCGTATTACAAGTTGAAAGTAAAAAGTTAGCGCAAGAACAAAAGACCAAGGTGCACTAACTTCAGGACTTTGGATATTGCAACCACACAAACTTTTTCTCCCCATGGATTTTTTATGGGGCGCAATGAAAAAAAACTTACAGTTATTGCTTGCACGCTAACCCAACACTATGTTAGACCAATTACGCTAAACCTGAAGGTGATAGGAATACTTTACATTCCTAGGTTCTTCACATAAAAGAAAATTTTCTTTTGATTTATATATATATATATATATATATATATATATATATATATATATATATATATATATATATATATATATACTGTATATATTTTTTTTGTAAAATATATATCTATACCTATATATGTATATGAAAATATGTGTATATATTTCTATGTAAATGTATATATGTGTGTGGAAAACTTTATTTTAATGTGTTTTACATGTGTTTTGTTAAACTTTTTTTCAACACTTACAGTTTACTTCAGGTCTCAAGTCACGCTAAATATTTCAGTTTTGGCTTTTGTGATATCCATTGAAAATATAGGTTGCAGTTGAGCGGTCTGCCGCTCTAACTCCTCTCTAGTTAATGTGGTTTACCATGGACTAGTAATATCAAGTCACGCAATAATGTTAGTGCAGTCCAGTGATATTATGTATCACGACCAGCGCTATTATTAGCGCAACATTTGTAATTTGGCCCATATTGTGTATTTTACTCTTCCAGCTCCTACCATATTGCATTGGCCATAGTGAGGCAAGGACTTTACCTTCAAACACAATTGATATTGAAATGTATCCCGATTAAGGGCATAACCTCGTAGGAACTGCAAGTATTAGGCTTTTTCCCATAGCAACTAAGAATAGGCACAGACAAAAAAGTTGTTTTGAATAAAAAAATATTTTATTTTCATTCTATATCAAGCCATGGAGTTATTCGGAATTTGTTAACAAAAATCAATGAATATATTATTTTTGCTTACACTTAAATAAAGTTAAAGCAGTAGATTTTGCTATTAATACAAGCCAACAGCAGTACAGGAAGAATATATATTTTACAAAATTAATTTTTATAGGGGTTCAGGATTTTCAAGAACAAATGAGAAGTTGAGATACTTTTTTTCCTGACACTGGAATTAATTAAATGACAAGGCTACTGCTGGATTGATATTAGAGTAATTTACCATCTTTAAAGTTATTTTAGTTTTAACCTCATGGGCAAATAAACCATGTCTTAGGGCTCCATGTACTAAGCAGTCAGCGAGCTACCCGCAACAAATCTCGCGTCAAAACTCGCAAACTGATATGTACAAAGTCGTCAACTATGTTCAAACTCGCATCTTTAAAATTGCGAGCGTACTTATCCGCCAAACCTCGCTACCTCTCCATTTTTCACTGTAATTAGACACATTTGACCACCAACTCGCCAAAAACGAATGTACTAAAAAATCTATTTGTCCGCTCGCTACAATTTCCGCTCCCACCTCGTTATTTTTGCCTCGCCACCTTTTAGGTGGCGGGCAAGGTACAAAACAATAGGAAAGTCAATCTAGACGCCAGTCTAGACATATATAAAAGGCAGTAATATCAGCATTGTACAGCATAACTGGCGTCTAATTTGTCTCTCATTTCCATGTACATAAATTGCGCCAAATTTGTCGACTGTAATTAAAGAGTAATCTATATTTTAAATTTGTATTGTATAGTTGTCAATCTTTATAATTATTTTTATATTATTATTTATATATTATCAGATCCAGATGAAGCCATATCCAAATTGTAAATAAATATTACAAAAATAACGCTCTGTTATCACTCTTCAAAAAATTTTGAACAATAATAAAGTTGTTTAGATAAGTTGAACTTTTATAGGAGCAAAATTCTATTCCCGCGACTACTATGATGTTCGTGACACCTTGCATGTCACGTGTTAATAATTGGCCAGACAATTCAACTGAAAGTTAAGTACATCAGCTTAGTCACAGCGAGCGAGGCGTCAAATTTATCAATAATCCGCCACTGCTCGCGGCGGGCTAGACTTGTCTATTTATTGGGGAATTATTAGTACATAGTGACAGCGGACACCATTTCGCCCGCGGCGAGTAATGGCGAGTTTATCCGCGTCTAAAATGACGGATGAATTGACGGCTTAGTACATGGAGCCCTTAGACATTGATTTGTCTATATATTAATTAAAGAGGATGCTTCTTTTGCATTTTTAATTTCAAGAAGATTAGTAAAAAAACATGTCTATTCGCCCAAATCCAAATGCACATGTCTAATTAAAACAAATAGACCCCAAACCCTTTACATGAATTTTGTGCTTTACATCCAGACTGCATACTGAGTCCATACAAAAAAAAGAGAGAAATGCTCAACCAGAAACAAAGGCATAATAGCTTGTTCTATGGCAAGTCACCACTCCACTAGCAACCTCTTTTTACCCAGAATTTGCCTTTCACAAAGAAACACTTTTTGACACAAAGTCCAGCCCTGAAAAATCAGGCTAGTTGCTTATGAACAAGAGACAGGCAACAAAGATGTAGATGTTGGCCTTATTTTGACCTCATCAGTGAGGTGCAGCCATATCCCTTTAGGAATTTTAGCTACCATGTCCATACCTGGTTTCCTGCCATCACCCTTAGAGACTAATTCCCAAAATGAGATAAACTATCATCCAGGGAACTAAAAAAGATAATAACTTTAATCATCCCCCCGGAGCATTCTCTTTTTGTCTAGCATGTGCCTTTAACAGAGAGGAACAGTAAATCAGTACGTTTCTGCCTAAAAGCACAGTCCAGGCCCCAAAAAGCAGGCAATGCCTGATAAAGACTGACAGAAAAGTTCACTTCCTTTACAGTGTTTGCACTGCAGTATACAAAAGTAAGCACATATTAAAGAACCACTAAACATATTAGAATAGCATAATCAATACATGCATAATAAAGAGAAAATGCAAAATAACTTAGTTTGAATTTCAATGAATAGTATTGTTTTTGCCAGCCATCAGCCAATCATAAAATGCATATACTTATATTCTGTTGATCTTGCAGCTCGGGTGCCTCAGTAGCAGCTGGTGCCTCAGAAAGAGTGCATATAAAAAAAAATTGTGCACCTTTAGATAATGGAAGTGAATAGGAAAGTTGTTTAAAATTGTGTGCTCTATCTGTATCATGATAGTTTAATTTTGACTTGACTGTTCCTTTAATTAATTGTGCAGGTTTGTAAATCAATAAATGTAAAGTTATCTCATTCTTCTGCTTTTCACAGCTCCCCTTCACTGGCACTAATTATTAAACAGAAGAAGAGACTACACTATTAATCAGAGGCTACTTGCCTGATCCATTAGATGCAACATAACTTGGGCTGACCTCTCTAATTTGTTAAGGCTTAAGGAAAAATGAAGAATACAATAATGAATGAATATACAGTATATATATATATATATATATAAATAAACCTTTTTATTTTTCAAATGTGGTAATGGAAGTGACACAACACATCAATATGACTTCATCCTTCCCATGTCCCTTTAATAAAATTGTTAATACACATATACAAAGTTAAAATTATTTGTTAAAGGGACACTAAACCCAATTTTTTTCTTTCATAATTCAGATAGAATTGCATGCAATTTTAAGCAAATTTCTAATTACTTCTATTATCAATTTTTCTTCGTTGTCTTGCTATCTTTATTTGAAAGCAGGAATGCAAAGCTTGAAAGCCTGCTAATTTTTGGTTTAGCAACTGGGTTGCGCTTGCTGATTGACTAAATGCAACCACCAATAAGCAAACGCTATCCAGGGGGTTGAACCTAAAATTTTTAGTTCAGCACCTGGGTTGCGCTTGCTGATTGGTGGCCATATGCAGCCACTAATGAGCAAATGCTATCTAGGGGGCTAAACCTAAAAATGGCTGGCTCCCACGCTTTGCATTCCTGATTTTCAAATAAAGATAGCAAGAGAATGAAGAAAAATTGATTATAGGAGTAAATTAGAAAGTTGCTTAAAATTGCATGCTCTATCTGAATCAAGAAAGAAACGTTTGGGTTAAGTGTCCCTTTAACAAACAGTATAAAATAGGTCATCCTGGGTGAATTATCCAAATAAGTGAATCTTAATAGTTAATAGTTGCCAGACACAGGGTAGGATCCACTGAATAAATATTTTATTATCAAACACTTTGAAATATGAACCAGCTAAACAGTTAGGCTTCAAACAAATTTAGTATAATAAAATAAATTTAAAAAAAAAACTTGAAAAGCTTTGATTATAAACTATTATTTAGTGCAGCCACATTTTGTGTTACCAATCAATGCTTTTTATTTCATGTTTTATAGTCATTTCATATAAAATACAATGATGAATGATTGGTCAAACAACTATAATTTATTTGCTTGTATTTGGTATGTAATGTTGTCTTTATAGAACAAAAATGTAATTCTTCCTTCATTTGCTAATTAAAATTAAATAAAAATGCAGCACAACCATATGGTCGATGTTAAAATTATTATTTCACAAATATATGTCAATGCACACTATACAGTACTTTTGTATAAATAAAATGTTTTAACTTATGCTTAAACAAACATCTACTAAAGTCAAGGTTTTGTAAATTGTGGTTAAATTGCTAGGGACGGAAATACTACTATTTCCAGCCCATTTTTAAGATGAATGACAACATTCCAAATGTGAGACCAAAGAAAGTCCTCCTGTCTGTCAGTGGGAGTTCACATTATTAGCGTCCTTGTGTGCCAAAAATGACTGGTAAAAGGCTGTATTGAAATGATCTGAATTGTTAAATTAGGCAGTTTATAGGATTCCTGCAGAGAAATTCACTGTGTTGTATTAACAGCAACTTGCTAAAAAGGGCTATTTTCTCTACTGGGATTTAAGTAAAGAGACAATGTTTATTTTTTTTTAGCTGAAAATTGATTGTAAGTAACAGGATTGCCAAGTTGAAAGTGGGGAATTATCATATCATATGATTAAATGAAAGCTTACCTTGTTATAAGGTAACTAGACATGTCCCAACGGATTTGAGACAATGTTTGATTAAACCAGCCTTTCCTGCTTTAAATTCAAGGAACAAATTAAAGAATAATTGAGATCCTTTTTTCGAATCTTTTAAAAGCTGCATATATAAAAGCCTCAGCTCCAGGTGGCAAAGCAATTAACTGATGAATAAAATCAGTTCCAATGACATTCATCAGATGTTTAAATTCTATAAAGCAGATAAATTAATGTGTTCTTTAAGGCAAATAAATGATCCTACTTGTAGTGTTACTTCCAGAACCCCAGAGGAAATCTTCCAAAGCATATTGACTGAAAGGTTAGAAGCTACTTAATCAGACAGGTCAGGAAAAGTTGGTTTAATTACTACATTTTCATTATTTTTTAATGCTTTATTTTAAATTACATGTAAAATAATGATTTTTTAACTACCATAATGCCGTAAAATGGGCAGTTTTTCTCAAAGTTCATTATTTTTACTAGGGCTACCAAGCTAGAGGCTAAATTCTTTCTTTTTTTTTCCCAGCATCAAAATATGTTGTGATTCTCATAAAATATAATCCCTGTCTTCATTTACTGGAGACAGTGACTATTCTACAAAATTGATTGTTGACACATATTGGTCTAACGTCTGCATTGGTGCTCTATTGTTTCATTAAAATGCTTACGCTCTCACGATGTTCTGGAAATATTCTTAAACTACAGTTCTGTGATTGTTAATCAGAAAGATATTTATTTTGCTATTCAGAGATTTGTATCTGCTTAATACCTTGAATGTCAGATGTTATGTTGTTAACAAGATAGATGGGAGAACTTAAATATAACATATAAAGGGCCAGATTACAAGTGGAGCGCTAAATATCGCTTTCGCAAAAGCAATACTAGCGCTCCACTAAGTAATACCAGCGCACACTAATGTGCCCTGGTATTACAAGTTGAACACAATGCAAACACAAGCTCGCATTTGCATTGCTAGGAAGCATTGTGCTCACAAGAGCACACTACCATAGGCTCCAATGGGAGCCTCGTTCTCATGCCATCAGCCACGGCATTAGAACCTAGCACAGCGAAGGGGGTAAGAAGCGCAGCGATAGGCAACATTTTTAAAGGGCCATAATACCCAAATGTTTAAACACTTGAAAGTGATGCAGTATAGCTGTAAAATGTTGACTAGAAAATTTCTCCTGAACATCTCTATGTAAAAAAGAAAGATATTTTACCTCAAAAGTTCCTCAGTAGCCACCTCCCATTGTAAAGGATTTCTAAGCAGCATTTTAGTGTGTCTGTCCTAGGACAGCTTAGGGGATGAGCCTTGTGCACTCTCATATTATTTCCCTATTCAGCTTACTATGAAATCTCATGAGAGTTAAGTCAAATCTCACGAGATCACAGTAAAAGAGTTCATGACCTCAGCACTGCTTATGCTGATTAACTGCTGTTCATTTCTTCATTTTTTTTAATTTTTTTTTTACCTGCAGCTGGGAGCAGCTGAGTATAACTTTTTACACAGAACTGTGAGGTAAAATATCTTCCTTTTTTACATAGAGATGCTCAGGGGATATTTTCCTGTCAGCTTTTTACAGTTATACTGCATCAGTTTCAAGTGATTTAGCATATGAGTATTATGTCCCTTTAAATATATATGTATATGATTATATACATATACATTTATGTGTTAATATGTGTATATACACATATTAACACATAGATATGTATGTATATAAATATATATATTTACAGGGCACACACACTTACCATAGACCACAATGTCACACCCGCCACTTTTAACCCTATATAACTGCTTTTTGCAGAAATGTTATTTTATGCTACTATCTTTATGTTTAAATAAAATATATTACACTTGATTTTTGGGGCATTTGGAGGACATTTATAAAATTAACCAGGGACAAGGGGGCGTGTCCAAGCAAAGATGGTGTTCAGTCACATTTTTAGAAGCTCCAGCTTAAACTTTCCTAACTAACCATAATCTAATGGAGATGGGACTTCATTCATTGAAATTTTGCTATCAGGACTTCTAGTATGGAAGATAGAGCAGATGACTATGCTACCTCTTTGATATAATTATTATTTTTAAACTCTGAACTGGCTGAGGCCTTCTGCGACGTAGCACTGAGGAACCTAGACTTTCTACTTCTATTGCTCGAGGGATCTCTCAGAGGCGGCTATTCTCAGACTCTCTTTATCATGCAGTCACTCCACGCAATCCTGAGGTCCCAGCTTGAGGCTCTGAAACTTCGAATGGATGGTCAATTTGCTGACCTAAGGAGCCTATGTAAGTCCATGCGTAGGTCGATAGATCCAGTCCCTACTTTCGACACGACTCAGCAGCATGGGACAAATTCTGATCGACCTCCTTAGTTTACGGAGCTGAGCGCTGACGGACTGCTGCCTAGTGCTCCAGACAAGCCTCATAAAGCGCAGCAGGAGGAGTGGATCGGCGATATGGGGCTACCCGCTCTTAACTCACTGGAGGCTTCTGAGATGTTACTCACCTCGACACTTCTACGGAGAGACACAGACGTCCTCCTTGGAGATACCGGAGACCCCTTTACTTCCCGAGGAGAAGTAACAGCTCCTATGCAGTCGGTAAAAAGTAAAGGATACACAGACAACCTGGGAGTACCGATCTATAACACAGGACACCACTACATTACAGGAGAGAAGCGGTACCAACTAGCTGATTACCGACGCTTTAATAACATGGCCCCACAATCAGTATTACTTTTTCACCTCACACCGGAGATAGAGGGATGGAATCGACATCAGCATCTAGGAAGGTATCACAGATTGAAAAACCACATGCTCGATGTCCCATATGAGTTTTGGTGGCTTAGGAAGATAGGAGTGGGTTAAATTTCTTGCTGCTGTTGGACTGATATCCTGGTATGATAACCTTGCGCATGGGACCTTTGTGACTAAGTGACTACACCAGTTTAAATCTAGTTTGGGAACCTTATTATCTTCCCCTGAACTAACTCTAGTATTTCGCTCCACAGTTAAGTTATACTCAGTACCCTTCACTTACTCTTTATAACTAATATTCACTTACAAGTGGGGCTAGAGACCTTAGTTGAAACTATTAATAGCCAATAGTCTCTGGAAACTAAGACCAAGTGTTGGCATGAGTTTTGGCGACAGTTCAGCGCATATATAATAACATTTACATTTCTGTATTTCATTGCTCCTAAGCTAATAGTTAATGGCCCCTGCGCACAGTGGAAATTTGGCTTGCTCAGATATACTGATATAAGTTTGTATTTTATCTCCTGCATTATTTTGTGTATACATGTTTTATTTTTTTTTCAATATGATGTTTATCATTGTCTTTTTTACCAGAGTACCCACACTGTTTGGCATGGCATTACAAACCTTTATTAATAGTGTAAAATATGTTTTTCTAGAACTTAACTATGCCCAAACAGGTCCCAAAATACCAGTCTTACCAGTCGGATCTAGCTCTATTGTTACACATTCATTTTGTTTGCCTAGCTCCTGTTTGTTATAAGTTTCTGTTGTAATGTTCTTATTATATACACCATAGTCATATTTTAATAACCTAGAGCATCCCTGCTCTTGGCGATAAGGAAACGAGATAACGTCAACTTATAGTGGGCAACAATGATATACTCTTACACTCTAATGAAGATTGCTCACATATTGCTAGTAACTATCTCTCAGCTAAACTCCCTTAGGAGAAATATGTTGCACTGTATCTTTTCCTTGTTTTATATAACCTTCTATGTTGTTGAGATCTATATATGTAAACCCACACGAATTTATGCTCTATTTAACCCCTACTAACCCTGATTTAGTGTATCCACATTATGAATGCTAGCTGCTAACGCTCATTGTTATTTACTGTTTTTAGCTATAATTTGTTATTGTGCCACTTTTATCTGCTGAATGTCTCTTGCTCATTTACATTTATGTATTTGGAGATTGATAATTTTTTCCCATGACTACTTATTTACAACCTTAAGCTGGTAAGGTAGGGAATGTTCACATGTATAGAAGGCCGCCTTATGATACAGAGCTATATCTCCTGGTCCCTAAAGGCTAAATCTCTCTCTTGCTATTTAGAAGGCTGAGGCTGATCTCTTTAAACACTACTGCTCATTTCCTAATTACAATGCAGTGCTACTGTGACAAAACTCATGGAAATCTTATTAACTAGTTTAGTGTTCATAATGTTCTATGTACTGAGTTATAGGCATGCTCCAGTATACATATTAGATTGCAGTGGTATAGGAACTCATGCTGTTTAACATTAGCATATGTTTTTATTAACTACCTTTGTAGTACCCCTATTGCTATTAGCCTTATGCTCCAATGCCTAAGAAGAACCTATTAAGACTTCCCTGATCTCCAACACCTGCATCAGCATTTAAACATGAGTGGTAACAAACACACACATTATGCCAATACCTACATTCTACTTGTCCTTCTCTATACATCGCCATTTACTCAGTAACTAATCCTGAAACATATATATATATACATTTGCATATACTCTTAGTAAAACGCCTTTTATCCTACGTACATTTAGGAAACTTAGTTTCACTGCCCAGGACTAAGTAGTAAGCCTTAGGATCTGCTTTCACTCAAACTGCTTATAGGTATACATAGACCCAACAATGCATATCATATATTGAAGAGGTTAGTCAGGCTAGATCGTGAAGTACACGCCCCCCCCTCGCCCTCCACTTCAAGCGGCTCTGGTCCGCTGACCACCCTTATTAAAAAAAACAAAAAAAAAACTGCAGCCTATACAACCCCATAGGTACACTGAATATTATGTTACATCATACTTCTTCACAGATGAGTATTACTAAGTACACAACCTATATGACTGGAGGCTTGTGTGATATACCCATCTATCTTTACATCCTAACTTTATCCACCCTGCAAGCTATAAGTCCATATCCCCCTCATCCCTTTACTATATCACTGTATGCGCACCTAAGTCTTAAATAGTACCTTTGGGACATACAAATCCTGTTTAGAAAATGAGGTTCAACATTTCAGTCATCTGAACCATCTCTTTTATCCAGACATCTTGCTAGTTACCCGAGTAATATGTTAACTCTCTAATTTTTGTTTGCATACCTTAAAGAAAGCTGATAAGCAGCTAGTTATCTCAGTATCACTATTTACATGATTTACCACTTGTGACACTAGCATTATGTAAACTTGCTATTTTGGTCCTGTGACTGTATCTTGTTCATATTTCTGTTCATGTCTCTTTATACCTCAATAAAAAAAAAAATTCAAAAAAAAAAATAATTAACCAGAGACCTGATCTCTGGTTAATTTTATAAGCACTAATTGCTATTGTGAGCTTGTGGTAGCAATAACCAGCCACTTGTAATGGCTGGCCATTCATTGCGCTCCTGCAAACGGGCAAATTTGCCCATTTGCAGACGCACAATTAATTAGCGCACCACTTGCAATCTAGCCCAAAGTAGAGATGGGCAAATGGGCTGAAAGTGTAATGGTTTGGTAGAACGAATAGTCCTGTGGACATTCATTTTGGACAATCGAATGTTGATATGAATGAAATCCATTAAAATTCGGTAATCGAATGTTACTTTCATTTTCGAATGTTCCTAATTAAATTCAATATCCACATTCAAAATTTCAAATGTAACAACACCACCATTCAGATGTTCAATAGCTCATGTGGTAGGGAATTTAGTAAATTGATACATGATAAATACACATTTATCAATTTGAATGCTTTTATTTTGAATATTGCATAATTTGAATATTACATTTAAGAGAGCATTAGAAATACTATTACAAATATATAGATTCAAATTTTCTAATTCAAATATTGCATAATTCAAACTTAATTATTGGAAAAAATCTAATTGAATATTACATTTAAAGGGATACTAAACCTAATTTTTTTAAATTAATTTTTCTTTATTCTCTTGCTATCTTTATTTTTAAAAAGAAGAAATGTAAAGCTTAGGAGCCGGCCCACTTTAGGTTCAGCACCCTGGATAGCGCTTGTTTATTGGTGGCTACAATTAGCCACCAATAAGCAAACGTAACCCAGGTTCTGAACTAAAAATGCGCCGGGTCCTAAGCTTTACATTACAGCTCTTTCAATAAAGATAGCAAGAGAACAAAGAAAGATTGTTTATAGGAGTAAACTAGAAAGTTGCTTAAAGTGGCATGCTCTATCTGAATTATGAAAGAAAAAAATTGGTTTTATTATCCCTTTAAAGAAAGCATTACAAATACATTAAAAGAATGTTAGAATGTTGTGCAAACATTTGAAATTCAAAACAAATGAACAAATGTGTTAAAATTTATGAATGCACACACTGGTCCACCGCATTCAAGAACCGCTATGATGAGTGGTTGTTTTTAGTTCCTTCCTTGCTGAAAAAGCCCCCTTCAGCATAAACGATATATCAGAAGTAATACAGCAGAAAGGTTAACTTAGTGCACGTAAAGACCAGGGGTACTGCCTTATTCCCCAAAGAGTATAAAAACACTGAGGTGGTTTACAGCACTGTAATAAAAGTTCACTTTATTGGCAACAGATTAAAACAAACAAGTGACATTTTGGGGTCTCCCCCTTTTTCAAAAAGGGTATGATTAAGGGGGAGACCCCGTAACATCACTTGTTCATTTTAATCTGTTGCCAATAAAGTGAACTTTTATTACAGTGCTAGAGACCACCTCAGTGCCTTCAACATAAATGGCATGCACAAATCGCGGGGACGTGCAGGATCGATTTGTTTCATTTAATGGACAACGTCAGGGGTGAAGGGCTCAGACAGCTATCTCAAAATGGCGTATGGTGAACTTGTAAGTAATTTAACTTTCACAACATAATTCTATTAACATTGGGATACCGTTTGCAGTACTAATCGTTGCAAAGAATATCTAAATACGTGTGAACATTTTTTGGGTTGACTGGCCCTTTAATTGCCCTGCTTAGCCAAACATAATAGTCAAAAGTATTTTAACATGTTTGAAATATTTGTTTCATGAGAAACAATTACTACATCTTCCAGTAAAATAAATTTGATTTCAACTTCATGAATATCTTGGCAATTTGCCCATACATTACATTCCAGCAATAACTAATCTTCAAAAATGTTAATAAGCCATTAGTTAAGATTTTTTTTATTTATAGTATAAACTCTTTTAACAAAGTCATATTTTGCATTTTGTTAGTAAATTTAAGAATTATAACTAATAACCAAAGATAATTGATAAAAGCAACACAATGTAAGAAAATGTGTGGCATCTTTAGGGACAAAATATTTTTTTCAAGATACAATATATAAAGTATATTTGATTTAGCAAATTAGATTGCAATCACATGATTTATTTAATAAACATTTGTGAAAAAACACTAAACATACGTGGTCTTAATTAAAATTTCAGGTACGGATTATCTCAAATAGAGATTTCCTATTTTGTTTTTTATTTATTTATTTATTTATTTATTTATTTATTTATATATTTATTTTTCATTTGCACTATTTGGAAAACATCAAATTAAGGCCCAGAAGTTATTCTGGTGATGTTTATGGTCTATATATGTAGAATATTCATTTCAGTAAAAAGCCTTTGAAATATTTTCAGGTTGTGAACCAAATACATCAGACAATCCACATTAGCCATGATAGAAGCTTAATAATCAGGAGCAGAAAATGTTTAATGTTTTCAAAATCTTCCAAACTTGAAATAATCTATGGTGAGTAAAAGCATTAGGGGAAAACATCTCCACCATAAGAATAGTGTAGCACATCTGCAGATCCTCCCAGAGGAAACCCAAACTCATCACCGGTGCCAAGGATTCTTGGTAGTGATATGCAAATGAGCTTCTCAATACCTCAACTTTTTTACTTGCAAATTTCCATTTCAAACATGGTTTCCCTCATGCCAGTGCAGTGGTGCTCCAGACAGCTTTAAAGCACAGCAGGGAGCACAGCAAAACAAATCACACGTGGACAGCTGTTTCTTTCTTCTTAGATCTCATTTGCACATGATAGATGTGTTAATTGCTGCATATCGAGGCTGGCATAGGGTATTCAAACCATTCTCTTAAATAAGTTATGGTGAGTGAAAAATGGAGAAAAGAACACCCACAGTGAATATAATGACAATATTAGACCATTGTAAAGTGAAATATCATTTTTGAGTCTCAAGCAACCAAAACTTAAAAACATTTATGCACACTCTGTTTAAGAGAATCAAAACTTACAGTTAATCCTAAAGTATAAAACTGGTCCCCTTCTAATTCAATTCTGAATTGTTAATTACATAATCAAGGTTTATGTGAAATATTCTGAAAATGGAAGGAAAAAATGGAGTAGGCCCACACTTATTTGTTGAAAAGTACTACACGAAAAATTATTTTGCGTGCAGAAGAGGCTGAAGATACTGGCATGAGGCTCATAGGCTAAAACGCATTGGGAATTTGGTTTCTTTGAGGGTTCATGTCAGGGGGTCCTTTATTGTTTCTATGTTGTGTTAGGGGTTGTGTGAGAGGTCTCTATGGTTAAAAGGAGGGTACTGGAATGCAATGATTACTATTGTTTAGTGGGGAAAAGGTTTACTGAGTGAGTCCTAGGATTAGCCATGGTTAGGTATGTGTGGTGTTGTTATTAGTTAGTGGGACTGAGATAAGTCATGGTTAGTGGGTACGAGGTTGGTTAATGTTAGCAGAAAGAGATGTGCATTTGTCAGTGAACAAAACTGCTGAATGCACATCTCTATTAATAGGGTTATTAATGGTTAGTGGACATGCATTTAATTTCGGACGAATGTAAAAACAAAACAGCAAATTTTCTATATTTGTTTAATTCATCTGTAAATTATTAACAAACAGTCCTTTAACAAAAAACAAAAACTTAGTTGACTCATTTGTGCAGTTAAAACCATTGCTCTAAAGATGGTAAAGGCTTTTCTGCAAGACTGAACTTTTCAATAATGATCTATCAAAATTCTAAATTCTCAGTTGATTGATTCCTGTGTCAGCCAAAAAAAATCATTTTTGTTTTTGACCTGATCCCATTAAAAAATAAAAAAAATATATATATATTTTTTTGCTACTGTTTTGTAGTCGTAGTTCTAGGTACTACTTTAAATGTATTTAAGTTTAAGCACTCGTCCAGATGCTGTAGAGGAGCTCATGTAGTCTCAGTTACAGGTATTAGTATCTTCTTATTAAATGGACCATCATAAATGTCATCATTATACAAAAAGTACCAAAAAAAACCCACAAAGGTAATAGGAATTAATGTGTTCTTAAAAAAAAATACATTTGTTCATTTTACGGAATCAGCATGTGTATACGTTTTATTAAAATGTATCCTGTTTTTACCAGCTGTATCCTAGAACCTTTATCTGAAGTCTATAAAAGAGTAAGAAAATCACATACTTGTATTATTATTACAACAACCCATTTGCAGTGGATTAAACACATAAGTGTATGAATATAATATTGCTATAAAAAATGTTCTAATATAATCTTTTTTTGGGATGCATTAGCACCCCTGCTACAATTGTTTTTCAAAAGCCAAATTCTAACGACCACTTGCCTTACTTGATGTCCCCAATTCACACTTTGTGCTTTGTATTTTATATCAGTTTACACTTTTGATTAATTTTATTACATTTAAAATTTGCACTTTTTATTTTCAATTTTAATGCATAAAGATTCTGTATTCAGCAGTGTATTTAGGATTGTGATTTTACAAATTCTGATTATCATTGACAGTTTCTATGTAACTTTAACAAATTAGCCTCATACTTTGTATATACTGTATATGTGTAACTTTTACAAATTGTATTGCACATTGTATTTGTTCTTGTCAAATATCTGTAAAGGGTATCCTATACAGCACTTATTCATTGAAACCTTGATCGGCTAAGGAACAAAATCATTTTCTCCAGTATACACGGAACAGTTAGGAAGTCAAAGAATTCAGAATCTTGTGGTCAAGGAAGATTAAACAATCCTAGGTTCAGGTAATAGACAGGCTTGATGCAGGTCTTAACATAAGCTAAACAAACAACCAAGCAATTTGCTAAATGCACAGCTGAGCTTTATAGTGCAGCTGATGACATCCCATGAAGTTGAGAAAGTGGTTATTCATAAAGTAGAAGTTAAAAACATCACAGTTCTATTAAAAAAAAACTGAGAACGTCTATAGCCTGATATTCAAAAAGTCTCACTGAATTCTATAAGAAAAAGGGTGGAACCTTGAATTCCCAAAGAGATGAGAGATGCCTTCCATAGAAAGTAATGAGGCTCTCTGGGATACTGAATTTCATAGGGGAGAGAGAAGTTAATAGGAGAATACCTGGGACTGATTTAAAGCTTTCACTACAATTTATAGGGACATTCTACTCCAGAATTTTTAGATAGATAATCCCTTTATTACCCATTTCCCAGTTTTGCATAACCAACACGGTTATATTAATAAACTTTTTACCTCTGCAGTTATCTTGTATCTATGCATCTGCAGACTACCCCTTTATTTCAGCTCTTTTGACAGACTTGCATTTTAGCTAATCAGTGACCTCTCATAGGTAACTCCGCGGGCGTGAGCTCAATGTTATCTATATTGCACACACAAACTAACACACTCTAGCTGTGAAAAATGGTCAAATGCATTCATATAAGAGGCGGCCTTAAAGGGCTTAGAAATTAGCATATGAGCCAACCTAGGTTTAGCTTTTAACAAAAAATTGCAAGAGAACAATGCAAATTTGATGATAAAAGTAAATTGGAAAGTTGTTTAAAATTGCATGTCCTATCTGAATCATGAAAGTTTCATTTTGACTAGACTGTCCCTTTAACTTGTTTTTGCCACTACTTTAGTATATAGTATTATTTTCTGTCAGCTAAATAAGTGTGTTGTGAATTTTGGTCAAATTTCACCTGCATACAGCTGGCAAGATAATTCAGTGAAACCAGCTTGTGTAAAATACTTACAGCATTTCATGAGAATTGTGAGATTTAATTTTAGATCATCTCATCTGAACATAGAGCTTTATTGAGGGCATCTCTCATCTCGTTGGGAATTACAGGTTCTGACTTTTTTTCTTTTAGCATTGAGTGAGTTCAGCCCCTGCAAAGTCTGTACTACAATTTCTTTCCAAGCATGAGAATATTTTATCATCAGGCCTTTAATCTCCTTAAAGGATTTATATACAAATACCAATTTAACTAAAAGTAAGAAGCCTTTATACTAATTTATATATGCAAGAACTGATATGAACAAGTGACAAGTAAATAGGTATTTTTTAAAATTACTTCCATAAGATTATTTGTATAAACACATGAGCTCATAAAATTCTGAAGAAAATTTGGTGTCAAGAGGGGGTAGAGATGGTCAAATTAAGAAAAGACAGGGAGAAAATAAAGAAAGGCTAAGAAAGTGGGTTAGGATACTTTGAGAGAGGTGTCCATTGGGTGGGTCCCATGACTGTGCAGGAGGGGTTTCCTGAAGTGAGGTAATTGTGATAGAAATAAGCAAAAACAAAAAGTACTCGTAAAGTTAAAATACTTGCAAAGAGGAGTATTTGTGGATGAGAGTAATAATGAGGTATACTTTGACCTTATAGGATATAATATCGTGATTTGTTTGAAGCGGGGGGGGGGGAGTTTACCAGCTGATAGGAGACAGAGGGGGTGGATTTAACAGTAGAGTATGATTATGCTACTGTTCATATGACAACAACTTGTATATATAACCCCTACCATGCCTAATTCTATTGGTAGGTAGTTAATACAGTTTGCAATTTTTTTTTTAAACTGCTTTGTCCCATACTGGTTAAGGAATTCAATAGTATCAGCTATAAGAAATACAGATTTTCTAAGAAGCATTGAATAAATATATAAATGACTAAAAGTTGTTAGTCACCTTGGGACTAGAATAGTTGTTTATCGGGAACATTTATCTGATAAGATAACATTGCTGGTAAAATTAGAATTTCTGGTCAATAACTGATCAGACAAATCCAGCTGAACTATTCCTCTTATATGATGAAGAATTATATAATTTTACCGAACCTTATTAGCAGGAAGGACAAACTAACAAATTTGAAGTATTAGGAAGTATATTTGCAAATAAGATGCTGGGAAGGAAAATTAGCAATAATTAAGTTTCACAAAGATCAAACCTTTGCCCTTTTATAGCACAGACCCTCTACTTTGATCTTCCAATTTTCTGGTGAGTAATTATCTGTTGGTTCTCAGCCAAAAGAGCTTCAAATTTTTCATCTGAATTTGCTTTACAAAACCACTTATGTATAACCTTCAATTGATCTTTCTCGCTAAAGAGGCTTTTTAAAATATAAACCTTGTTAAAATGATTTACACATATGCTTACACAATGAAGAAAAAACACTATTAACTCTTGCACTTGAGTTGTCAATGGAGGTAACAATATGAGCAATCACATAATTAATTGCATTATTAGAAGTAATTAATTAAAAATAATTTTATAATTTTTATTCATCATTTTATTATGATCCATCAATTAAAAGCTATGATGATGTTCTTAAAAAATAACGCTTCCTTCCATTTATGTCAACCATGATCTGTACGTTGTGCTGCATGGATAATATAAATAATACCAGTCTTCAGCCTTACTACATACTTTATAAATTTTTACATTTAAACTTTAGACATTAAATCACTGCTTTTTATTTTCATACATAGAAGCTTATTTCATTGAGTAATTTTATTTACCATGCATTAATAAGCTGTATATAACTTTTTCCCATCCATTAATTAAATAATGTCCGACCCATTCACATCATTAAAGGGGAATGTTACCCAAATGATGAATATTTTTAAATTAATGCAGTGTATAGGTAAAAAGCTAACTAGAAAATATTACATTAGCATCTCTTTGTAAGAAAGGTTTTTATTTTTTTCTCCTCAGTTTAAAGTGGTTTACTAAGAAATTTAATGATATTATGGTGAAACCCACAAGATCATAGTAGAATAAGTACTCAGAACAATAGTCTATGGCTAAGCGTCGCTAGAGGGTCTTAAGTGCGTCAGACATTTTCTTATTCAGACGCTACTGTGAGACAAAATAACCGAAACAGTTAGGTGAAAAGAATGCCTCTAGCACAAAAATGTCAATATTGACAATATAGTATTAGCTATGGTTATAAAATGTTACTTTTATTGTGGCTACTTTAAAATAAACATTTTAACAAACAGCAAAGAAATTACTAAGGTTGGCTGCCTGGCATTAATTTAAAAACACTTCATTACTAGCGCTGCGGAATCTGTTGGCGCTCTACAAATAACTGATAATAATAATTACTTGTTCAGGGAATGTAAATAGGTACTCATAACTGTAGAAGTAATTTTACTTTGTATTCAGTAGGTATGAGTGTAATAAAAATACACAAATAATAGTATCTATTTGTGAGCGGTTACACTACTACAAAAATATAATTGTTTATATAAAGAAAATCTGTGGCATAACTCAATAATCAGAAATCGCAAACTGGAAGAAAGAAATGTTTGCTACAATATTAACAATTATGATTGACCGAACACTGAAGTATTGTATACTATAATAGTTAATAAAGGTTGAAGTAAGTATATTATCTCACACAGCTGTCTTATCTGGAATATGGCTGTGGAACACGGTAAATCCCAGCAATGCGTTGGTAAGCAATCTAAAGGAGTGCTTATGTGATAGAGACACCAAGATGATTAGTTCTTCTAAGTAATATAATAGTAACCGCTATAAGGTTCTAATTTTTAAGAGCAATCAAACCTCTACCCCTAATAGGTCTCAGCTGCCCGGGCTTTGCGGTTGAGATTTTGGTACAGAGTGAGTATATATTATTAAACAAGTAATGAGCTAGTTAAAAAATCAAACGACCCCTAACGTGGTCGCGTTTCAAATTGCGCTTCCTCAGAGGGGTATGCGAGGCTGCTTGTGTAGCGTTTATATTACGTGGTTAATCCTTCCCTTGAATGCTCATTGGAGGAGGTGGAATGGTAGAAGTTTTTACTGACAGGTTCCGAGTCCTGTCAATTAGACTTGTCACAGCAATTAGATATTGTATTATCAGATACTCAACATTGCTACGATATTCTTTCATAATATTATACTGGTATTGTGGTATGTGCTTGTGTGATGTGTGGGAAATACATTGGTCATTGTGTTTGCACTATATTTTCCAATAAAGTGTGTTTTTATTTGAGCACACCTTGTAGTGCCTTATTGCTTAGTGCCTTTGTGAACTCAGCACCATTAGTGGCTGATATTTTTTTTACCATTTAGATGACTGTAAAAAGAGTAGCTGAAGGATAACTGATCACAGGGCACATACTCCGGTGAGCTGAAAAAATAAAGGTATTATATAGAGATATTCTTGTGATATTTCTAGTAAGCTAATTACAGATATGTGGCATCACTCTCAAGTGATATTGCTTATTTGTTACATGTTACTTTAACTTTTTTAGTTTAAACTTGGCTTATTGTTAGTATAGCCCTTTTT
Source organism: Bombina bombina (assembly GCF_027579735.1). NCBI lineage: Eukaryota > Metazoa > Chordata > Amphibia > Anura > Bombinatoridae > Bombina > Bombina bombina. The sequence goes on along the minus strand of NC_069502.1, from coordinate 1,007,586,863 downwards.
AATATGCCTTTTGTAACATCACAACATAACATAATGAATTTAAAAGTTGGCCAATATGTAATACAGAATATGGATTACATGGAAAAATAAAATATACAAACTGGGTCTTTGATCAATATTGATGGACTAGATCCTATGGAACAATTTAATGATAGTGACATTTCTACAACAAAGTTGCAGACCTGTCATTATTAATAGCGGGCTATGAAACTTTACACTCATTATGTACAATTTAGTTTGTGCACTAATGTTCAGCAGTGTTATATCTATGTCAGACAGTATCACTGTATAGTTACTAGTCTTTTTAAATTCATTTTCATGTAGACACATTAATATTAACTATTGATAAACCACTGTAAATATTTATCCTATTGTATTTCACATTGAAAGATATAATAATATATGTTATTCTTTAGTTGCATTGCATAAATGTTACAACAGGAAACATAATAACATTATAAATAAATTGGGTTAAAAAATAGAACTGAAAAGGATAAATAAACATATAGCTTTTATTATGTTATACATAATGCATGCCCCATATTTAAATCACCTGCCTTTAAAACATCAATACTACCTAGAATACCTTGCTATTTTGCCCTAGATCAGAGCTTTCCAAACTTTTCATGTTGGTGACGCACTTTTTAGACCTACATCATTTTGTGACACAGTAATTCACTTGTACTGGCAAACAGGAGGTTAAACTAACTTGTTTTAAGAGATACGGACACGTAAAAAATATAATAACAAAATGTATTTACAAGTCACAGTATGTATGTGCAAGAATTATAAAAAAAGTTTAATAACACCAATAGCTACTTACTATTTTAATGGGATGTATGAGGTTGATGGGATGAGCACAGTTTCTAAATATTTGGTGGAATATTAGATAAAGACACTTGCATTTCATCATCAAGCATTTTTAAGCTTCCCCTTCCTATCCATATATCAAGAGCAGGAGCAGCAATGCACTACTGGGAGCTAGTTGCAAAAAAAAACCCCACTGACTTCAGCTCAGCATTTAAGCTGTCGCCCTCAGAGCTCGGCGAGTCCGACTGACTACTGCCCACCCTGCAAACACACTGCTGTCCCACTCACTGACTACACGTGCAGTCACGAGGCAATTAAGGAGACTACACGTGCAGTCAGGAGCCAATGTGCCAATGGGAATAGTTTCAGTTCCCACTGAGCTGCGCCAATAGGTTAAGATGATTTGTGACCCCCTAGGTATCAATCACATGTCAACCATATGATATGCGTAGCAGGCAGGTGGAAAGTCAGAAAAAAAAAAATTAAATTTGTGCTGAAGCAGGAACACACCTACACACTGCTGCCGACACACTAGTGTGTCCCGACACACAGTTTGGAAAGCACTGCCCTAGATGATCTTGCGAATGCCACTGATACTAAAGCTATATTTCAAGTCAGGCTGTAAGTATTAAAATAAAAACCCTGAAAGACATTCTTGACAAGAGTATAGTTTTCTATTAGGTATCAGACCAGGGACAATTCTTTTGTAGACAATTTATTTTAATGTAATTATTTTGAGATGATTTTCCAGAACATCGGTATATCAGAAATGCACATATTTATCTTCTGCTATAGTTACTCCTGGTATCTTAAAGCAGTAGTAATATTAACACTAGAATTATAGAAACATAGAAACATACACAGAGATTACGAGTTTTGCGGTAACAGCGGTGCGTTGCAACGCTTAGTTTCAGCTCACCGCTCACCTAAAGTAACGCTGGTATTACAGGTTTTTTTTAAACCTGGCATTAGCCACAAAAAGGTGAGCGTAGAGCAGAATTTAGCTCCACATCTCATCTCCATACCAGCGCTGCTTACGGTAGCGGTAAGCTGGCTAAACGTGCTTGTGCACGATTTCCCCAAAGGAATCAATGGTAATGATTCGGCTGAAAAAAACCTAACACCTGCAATAAAGCAGCGCTCATGCTTCTAACGCAGCCCCATTGATCCCTATGGGGAAATAAAATTTATGTCTACATCTAACACATTAGCATGAACCCTGAGTCTAAACACCCCTATTTTTACACTTATTAACCCCTAATCTGCTGCCCCCGACATCGCCGACACCTACATTATATTTATTAACCCCTAATCTGCCGCCCCCAATGTCGCCGCAAACTAACTACATTTATTAACCCCTAATCTGCCGCCCCCAACATCGCCGACACTATAATAAAGTTATTAACCCCTAAATCTAAGTCTAACCCTAAGTCTAACCCCCCCTAACTTAAATATAATTTAAATAAAAGAAATAAAATTACTACAATTAAATAAATTATTAATATTTAAAACTAAATACTTACCTATAAATTAAACCCTAAGCTAGCTACAATATAACTAATAGTTACATTGGGGCATATGTATCAAGCTCCGTATGGAGCTTGATGCCCCGTGTTTCTGGCGAGCCATCAGACTCGCCAGAAACAGCAGTTATGAAGCAGCGGTCACAAAGACCGCTGCTCCATAACCTGTCCACCTGCTCTGAGCAGGCGGACAGACATTGCCGCAATTCAACCCGATCGAGTACGATCAGGTTGATTGACACCCCCCTGCTGGTGGCCTATTGGCCGCGAGTCTGCAGGGGGCGGCGTTGCACCAGCAGCTCTTGTGAGCTGCTGGTGCAATGATGAATACGGCGAGCGTATTGCTCGCCGTATTCAGCGAAGTCTGGCGGACCTGATCCGCACTGGCGGATCAGGTCTGCCAGACTTTCATAACTAGAGGCCATTGTATCTATCTTAGGATTTATATTTATTGTACAGGCAACTTTGTTTTTATTTTAACCAGGTAGAATAGTTACTATATAGTTATTAACTATTTAATAACTACCTAGTTAAAATAAAGACAAATTTACCTGTAAAATAAACCCTAACCTAAGTTACAATTACACCTAACACTACACTATTATTGAATTAATTTACTAAATTATCTACAATTAACTACAATTAAATAAAATAAACTAAAGTACGAAAAGAAACCCACTAAATTACAGAAAATAATAAAATAATTACAAGAATTTAAAACTAATTACACCTAATCTAATCCCCTTAGTAAAATAAAAAAATAAAAAAAATAATAAAAATCCCTACCCTACACTAAATTACAAATAGCCCTTAAAAGGGCTTTTTGCGGGGCATTGCCCCAAAGTATTCAGCTCTATTACCTGTAAAAAAAAAATACAATTCCCGCTCAATATTAAAACCCACCACTCACACACCCAACCCTACTCTAAAACCCACCCAATCCCCCCTTAATAAAACCTAACACTACCCCCTTGAAGATCACCTTACCTTGAGACGTCTTCACCCAACCGGGCACAAGTGGTCCTCCAGAGGGGCAGAAGTCTTCATCCAGGCGGCATCTTCTATCTTCATCCATCCGGAGCGGAGCGGGTCAATCTTGAAGCCAGCCGATGCGGAGCATCCATCCAGACTGATGACTACACGACGAAAGACGGTTCCTTTAAATGTCGTCATCCAAGATGGCGTCCCTTGAATTCCGATTGGCTGATAGGATTCTATCAGCCAATCGGAATTAAGGTAGGAAAAATCCTATTGGCTGATCCAATCAGCCAATAGGATTGAGCTCGCATTCTATTGGCTGATTGGAACAGCCAATAGAATGTGAGCTCAATCCTATTGGCTGATTGGATCAGCCAATAGGATTGAACTTCAATCCTATTGGCTGATTGCTTCAGCCAATAGGATTTTTCCTACCTTAATTCCGATTGACTGATAGAATCCTATCAGCCAATCGGAATTCAAGGGATGCCGTCTTGGATGACGTCATTTAAAGGAACCGTCATTCCTCGGTCTGGATGGATGCTTTGCGTCGGCTGGCTTCAAGATGGACCCGCTCCACTCCGGATGGATGAAGATAGAAGGTGCCATCTGGATGAAGAATTCTGCCCATCTGGAGGTCCTCTTCTGCCCGGATCGGATGAAGACTTCTGCCCCTCTGGAGGACCACTTGTGCCCGCTTGGGTGAAGACGTCTCACGGTAGGGTGATCTTCAAGGGGTTAGTGTTTGGTTTTATTAAGGGGGGATTGGGTGGGTTTTAGAGTAGGGTTGGGTATGTGGTTGGTGGGTTTTAATGTTGGGGGTATTGTATTTTTTTTACAGGTAAGAGAGCTGATTACTTTGGGGCAATGACCCGCAAAAAGCCCTTTTAAGGGCTATTTGTAATTTAGTGTAGGGTAGGGATTTTTATTATTTTGGGGGGCTTTTTTATTTTATTAGGGGGATTAGATTAGGTGTAATTAGTTTAAAATTTTTGTAATTATTAAAAAAAAATTCTGTAATTTAGTGGGTTTTTTTTTCCTACTTTAGTTTATTTTATTTAATTGTAGTTAATTGTAGGTAATTTAGGTAATTATTTTAATGATAGTGTAGCGTTAGGTGTAATTGTAATTTAGTTAGGATTTATTTTACAGGTAAATTTGTCTTTATTTTAGCTATGTAGTTATTAAATAGTTAATAACTATTTAATAACTATTCTACCTAGTTAAAATAAATTCAAATTTGCCTGTAAAATAAAAATAAATCCTAAGATAGCTACAATGTAACTATTAGTTATATTGTAGCTAGCTTAGGGTTTATTTTATAGGTAAGTGTTTAGTTTTAAATAGGAATAATTTATTTAATTGTAGAAATTTTATTTCATTTTATTTAAAATATATTTAAGTTAGGGGGGTTAGACTTAGGGTTAGACTTAGGTTTAGGGGTTAATAAATTTAATATAGTATCGGCGACGTTGGGGGCGGCAGATTAGGGGTTAATAAATGTAGGTAGGTGTCGGCGATGTTAGGGATGGCAGATTAGGGGTTAATAAAATTTAACTAGTGTTTGCAAGGCGGGAGTGCGGCGGTTTAGGGGTTAATATATTTATTAAAGTGGCGGCGATGTCCGGTCGGCAAATTAGGGGTTAAAAACTTTATTTAAGTGTTTGCGATGTGGGGGAGGGCCTCGGTTTAGGGGTTAATAGGTAGTTTATGGGTGTTAGTGTACTTTTTAGCACTTTAGTTAAGAGTTTTATGTTACGGCGTTAGTCCATAAAACTCTTAAATACTGACTTTTAAATGCGGTATCAGTCTTGACAGGAGAGGGTGTACTGCTCACTTCTTCCAAGACTCGTAATACCGGCGTTAGGCAAATCCCATTAAAAAGATAGGATACGCAATTGACATAAGGGGATTTGCGGTAAGCTCGAGTCGCAGAAAAAAAGTGAGCGGTACACCTGTACCTGCCAGACTCGTAATACCAGCAGGCATTAAAAAGCAGCGTTGGGACCTCTCAACGCTGCTTTTTAAGGCTAATGCAAGACTTGTAATCTAGCCGATAGATTTTGACAGCAGATAAGAGACAGTGTTTGTCCTTACTAACATTAACTGAATTATATTCCATGGGGTAGATTTCATGTCCACCCTGCATTGCTAAATGCCAACAGTGTATCTTTGAGTTTCAACATCAACACTGATCTGTTTTGAAGTTGTTCTTGGTTCTTTCTCCACCATTCAAACAATCTTTCTCATAATTTTTGGGTCAATTTTCCTCTTGCGGCAACATCCAGGAATGTTGGCTACAGTTTTGTGTGCATTAAACTTCTTAATAATACTGGCAACAATGTTCACAGAAACATCCTCAGACAACTCTCTGGTTTTCCTTCTCTATTTCATGTTCAGTGTGTGTTAGGTCCTTCGGATAGTTCTCTATCAATCAATCCTGGCCAGTAGTCTTGTTATCCCAGCCTCAAGTGGAGTAATAAAGAAATATGTTTGGGACAATAGCGATAGGACCCAGGAGTAAGATGACTGAGCACCAGGAAAATAACTAGGAGCTAAGTACCAGGAAATAACTAGATTGATCAAGGTGAATTTGAAAGGGGGTCAGACCAGATAGGGAACTGGAAAAGAGAATCAAAGTCCAAAAGCTTAGCCAGGCAGATTCAAGGTTAAAACCAATCGGGCAACAAACAGAGTGACATCAGCAGGCAGAACAATGGTCAAGGGAGATCCAAGTCACAAGCCAGAATTCGTAATCCAAAAAAAGCAATAAGGCACAGCCACGAGATAGACTTAATACTAGGGCAATGAGACAGAGAATCCAGAAGGAATATAAAGAGAAAAAGGGTGACGCAAGAAAAATGCATGAAAAATAACTCAATGAGCGAAAACACAATGCGAGGCATCAGAGATGATGTGAGACAAACTGTGTCGGAAAGGAGTCACCGCATCATAGTAACCGTGCGATGGCAATCTGGCATCATAACAGTGTCATACACGCAGTGGCACACAACAGCAGAGTGAGAATTTGTCTCTATTTAAGCTGGCTGAATGAGTGAATATAAGATTAAAGACAACTGTGATACTTATAAAAAGAGAATAGTCTGCTTGAAATATCACTACAAAACAATTCTTTATTGTAATTTCTTTAGTGTATTAATAGTATTGTCCAGGTCATTTTAGAAAGTCTTTTTAGAATAAGCAAAAAGTTGCTCCATACAATGGGGTCAATTTATTAATGTGCGAGCGGACATTATACGATGTAGCATATCATGTCCGCTGCACAGCGATAAATGCCGACAGCATACGCTGTCGGCATTTATCATTGCACCAGCAGTTCTTGTGAACTGCTTGTGCAATACCGCACCCTGCAGATTTGTGGCCAATCAGCCGCTATCAGGGGGTGTCAATCAACCCGATCGTATTCAATTGGGTTTATTTCTGTCCATCGCCTTTGAGCAGGCGGACAGGTTATGGAGCAGCAGTCTTTAGACCACTGGTTCATAACTTCTGTTTCTGGCGATCCTGAAGGCTCGCCGGAAACACGAGGCATCAAGCTCCATACGGAGCTTCCTAAATTGAGCCCAATGTATGGATGACAAAAGATATTTTAATTTCAACACTTTCAGGGAGAATTGTGCATTATTTGATTAAGATGCAAGGGTACTTATACTTTAGTTAAGGGCCAGTCCACTGCTTTAGAAAACCCTCAAGTTCTATATGAAAATTGTATTCACTGTGCTTTATTTGTACATGCAGCAAACTAATTTGCATGCAATTTATATTTTCCTGGTTTTAAAGGGATATTATACCCAAACTTTGAAGCACTTTAAAGTGATGCACCATTACTGTAAAAAGCTGACTAGAAACTATCACCTGACATCTCTATTTAAAAAAAAGATTTGCTTTAAATTTTCTTCAGTAGCCACATCCTGCTGTAGAGGGAGTGTTCATCTGGCATGTGCAAGCACAGTCATATATTTCTCTCCTCAGTTTAAGAAAGTTTACAATGAAATCACATGAACTACAAAATAACTGTTCACATATAACTTTTTATTGTGAACTGAAGACAAGTTACACTGCATTACTTTCAAGTGATTTAGCATATGGGTATTATATCCCTTTAATGGAAATTAAACATCTCTTGCTTTTGTGTAAAAATTGTGCTTATTCCACATTCCCTGGAGAAGCCAAAAATTCTGTAACATAGGTTTTTCCAAAATAAGTTTTTATATATAATATATATATATATATGTGTGTGTGAGAAAGAGCTGACGGGCGCACTAAAGTGGCAAAAAATGTACACTGATGCTAAGGCAAAAGAACACCCAAAACCTGCAGCTGAATCCCTAGGCTCAGTATAGAGGGATCCCCAATCTCACTATACTTTCCAGGGGTAGAAAACACCATCTTAAAACATGATCTTTTTCTGAAAGATATTATAGAAAAGGGAACTTCAGTAGTTTTCATACATAATCAAAAATTAAAATATATACTAGCCCCCAGTAAACTGAAATCAACTCAATCAGGAAGGTGCAGCTGGCTAGGAACCAAGTTAAAAGGCTTTTTTTTAATTCTGTTTATTAAAAGAGATCAGGGGTACATAGTTTCATGCAGTAACATAGACAGGTTATCAACATTACAGGTATAAATTCACCATCTACATTGGTTAGAGTTTGTACATAATGCTCTAAATATATTGATGAATCATCGCAAGTGAACATATTATCAGTTCTTTGTTGACTTATCACATTTGTATCTTTTAGTAATACATTTGATTTTCATTGCGCTGTCATTAGTATCCTGTCATTCCTTTCTCTCTTTACATTTTAACATTTTTATACAACTAGCTACAACAATACTTAAAATTCCCTAACCATATGTGGCCTGTGGATACAACACACACTCTCTCTCCGCTCCACCCCAAGCATTTTATATGTTTTCAATTTAATTTTTTTACAAAAATTTGCGATATTAGGATCTCACACCGCCCCCCCTGTCAGCAGCAGGTGCATCGGAGTCAAATAGTGCTGTCCATTCTCCCCTTAGGGAAGCAGATAGGAGTATTTCCGTCTGTGAAAACGGTACAAGAATTTGCCTTTGTGTCACAGGGCTTTGCGCATAAGAAGGGCTCCCATGTAGTCAGGAAGGGTTGCAGCCTGCGTGTAATATCGAGTTTAACATCAAACTGCTCAACAGCTGTTTGTAAAGTTTGCATTTAAACTGTCGTACAGTAGGGGGTTTCCTATTTGTCCACATGCATAATATGCTGTTTCTGGCTATCAGCATAAACAATGTCAGTAGATTATGGTACCTATGAGGCAACTCAGTCCAGCAAAAGATGCAGACCTGTTCTAGATGCAATGTAATGAAAACTCATATTGCGCTCTTGAGCCAATGTTGGATTTGGACCCAGAATCGTCGCACTAGAGGGCAGTGGTAAAAATAGTGTGTAACACTCTGAGCCATCGTTCCGCATTTTCCGCAGCTATATGGTTGTTGCGGATTCCTTTTAGAAAGTCTGTTGGGAGTTATTTAATCAAAGTGTATCATTCTCACCTGTGCCTCGCGCAAAGGTATACTCAGTGTCACTTTTTTAGTTAGATCTAAACTTTTTTGTATGTCAGTATAGGGAATGTCTTTCACTTCTCTCGTAGTCCATCTGTCTAGAGTCTGCGTCTGATTGTCAGTCGCTATCTTGTGTATTAGAATTCTATATATACCGGACAGAGAAACATTCCCTAGTGTAAAGGTTGTTTGCGGTATAGCAAATACCGATGCATTCCAAAAATTTGGGTCCTTCTGCTTAAGACTGACAATGTAGTGGTGCACCTGAAGATATGCATAGAATTGGTTATTTGGAATGGCATGTTTCGTGCTTAGTTCATGGAACGTCTTAACTGTGCATTACAAAGGGTTCAACAGGTCACCCACTACCCTGATCCCTTTTTCCTTCCACTGGCGAAATGGTAAAGTATCAGTGCCTGACGGAAAATCCAAGTTACCCACTATGGGGAGTAGTTAAGGGAGGGGCGTCGAGACCCCAAGTGCCAAGCTGCCAGAGGGCCTTTATAAAGAATGGAGTATTTGATATGTGGAGGGGTTTCACCCACCTTCACGTAAGGCAAGTATGATAAGTCTATAGGTTTCAGTACTGCATTTTCTAGGTCAGCGTCCCAGAACTGTGAGGTACCCAATTGTCAGTCTAGTACGAGTCTAATCAAGGCCCCCCAGTTGTACATTTTAAGATTCGGGAGGTCCAAGCCCCTGTCGTGATAAGGTTGCTGCAATAATTTAACTGCTATATGAGGTTTACCTCCACGCCATATGAATTTCCTGATAGCCGCATTCAAGGATCTCAAATCCTTCTTGTTAACCAGGAAAGATAACATAAGCATTGGGTATAGGAGTCTTGGTAAAGTCACCATTTTAATAAGGCTAATTCGTCCCATAAGGGATAGCGGCAAGGAGCTCCATTGCTGTAGCTGGCTACAAAGATTAGTGCAGTGTTTCAAAATATTAGAGTCATATAAGCATTGAGGGTTCCTGTGTAAGTGGATACCTAGATACGTGAGTTTGTTTCCCACCACTGTGAAGGGGTAATTCCCCTGACTATTGGTTTGCTTATTCAGCCACAAGATCTCTGACTTCACTGCGTTGATCTTGTAGTCTGAAAAGGTTCCAGCATATTGACAGCATAGAGAGCCAACCTGTCATGTACCAAGATCCCTGGGAAAATTTGTTGAAGATTGGTGGCCAACAGCTCAAGTGCCAGATCAAAGAGCAGCGGGGATTGGGGACAGCCTCACCTCATGCCCCTTTGCAGAATGGCATCCGATGAAAATATAACATTAGCATGAACCCGAGCCACCGGCTGTGAGTATATGTTTCAGATGGTTTGCGCAAACGCTCCACTGATATGGAAACGTGCCATGGTATCGCTCAAAGGGTCCCATTCCACATGGTTGAAGGCCTTCTCTGCATCCAAGGATAGCAGGAAGGCCTCCGATAGGTCATTTCTGTGATTTCCTCCTCCCCTTCTCCAACAGAAATCAATGACCTGCAGTACTCATCTCAAATTGACCGCTGAAGACCGCTTGAAGATAAAACCTGGTCTGGTTCCAGTGAAGAAGTGCAGGGAGAAGAACCTTCAGACATCCCGCCAGAACAGCCATGAAGATCTTATAATCGGCGTTCAATAGCAAAATGGGTCTGTAAGATTCTGGTAAAGAATGATCTTTCCCAGCCTTGGGAATGAGGGTTATATGGGCTGCTGAAAAGGCTATGGATGGATAAATTCCATCCTGAAAATAACCATTGTACAAAGCCAATAGAGTCCTAGAGATGTTGGGCTGTAACAATTGGTAAAATATAACGGAAAGGCCATCCGGACCCGACGCCTTACCCATGGCCATATCCGATATAACCTTATCTACTTCATCGGTGGTGATAGGAGAGTTTAATTGTTCTACTTGGTTTTGGCTAAGCTGGGGTAATTTCAGTGAGGACCAGAATGATTCTTTGATATCCGGGGGGCAAGTCGGCTGTTAAGTATATAATAATAAGTATATAACCTCTTCAGTGGTAGTGTGAGTCCTCCCCCCAAATTTTAAAGAGACCACGTCTCTTTTTGCAGCTCGGGTTATAATTATGGAGGCCAGCATTTTCCCCAATCGATTTCCAAATCTATATAATTTGGAGGCCATTTTAATTAACCCTGATGCTGCCTGTTGGGCCAAAAAAAATCTAGATTTTCCTTCTCTGCAATATAAGAGTCATATAACTCTTTAGTCCTAGAGGAGCAATATTCCCGGTAGGCCGCAACTAGACTTTTTTCCAAGGACACGTACCTATGCTGAGTTTTGCGGCGAAGCTTGGCTAAGTAAGAGATGATATTGCCTGTTAGGACCACTTTAGCAGTCTCCCAAAACAGTTGAGGATTGTCCACATGAGTCAGATTATCAGTGTAAAAATCGTTCTAGGAGTGAACAAGAAATTGTTTAAAAAGCTCTGAGGTGCTTAAGTAGGTTGGGAATTTCATATTCCTAACCTCAGGTTGGTGCAACCACCTTATATCACATAGCCTGTGATCTACTGCTAGATTGTTAAAGATCCTTTTCTCGACTTCCGGTGGGCGGGCAGAGAAAGCGGACGCAGCGAGAAAGAGCTCCGTGGACACAGATAGTTTTTCTTCTTAAAATCTGTGTCAAACTAGCCCAAAAAGCTTGCCAACCTTAACAGGTAGTTACCCAAACCTGTTTGGATATCTTTGCAGCAAGGAGCTGATACCAACGGCTCCCCCACCGGAACAGCGCACTTTGGAGTAAGAGAAGCCGCGGCCGCGGCGCTACGGTTGCATAAGCCCCACTGCTCTTAGGAAATCAGCAGGCACTTAACCCCTCGGGCGACCGAGACAATCGCCAAGGAGAAAGAGAAACTCTGCAGTGGGGAGACTCGAATACAGCCCAGAAGGAGATGTCAGTTTGGCGCCACTGCATAAGAGAGGTCTGTACGTTTACCCCACCCACATACTACAGAGCTATGAACTGATCAATATCACACATAAGAGCTAAACTATACATCTTGACACCACTTTCTATCTGACTACAGGACTATAAAACAAATTAACTTTAATTGGGCAGTTCGGAGATAACTTGTTGGCCACGTGGCAGGTAGGCCCGCAGTGAAAACGGAACAGCATATGATAATCTGGTAGGCCTGTAACTAAAGCGCAATAACAGAGTGGAAGTCATATATCTCAGAAAGAATTTACGCACAGAGACTCATAACACGCATAGCAGGTCTAACTGAGGGAGCGGGTGCCTAGAGATGACAATCTATGTTATAGCTCTAAATACCACTGAAGGAGATGGAAAGGTTACAAATCTGAGATAAATTCCTCATGCTGCGCTGCACCCTCCGCCATTCAAGCCTCCCCAGTACTTATCACTAAAAATCCAAACACTAGCAACGATAGTTGTGTGGACCATTTCTCTCTCCCTGGTGCTGACTACCTATTACCTCACCACCTACCTCTTTTTTTTTTGGGAATTAGAACATTTAAAGTTGAGCAGACATATAGTGCATGCAGAGGTACTATTCAAGCTTTGTAAAGACCACTGGCACGATGTCTGGCAGACAGAAGAATCAAGATAAAAGGGCCAAAGCTGTGGTGGAAGTTCATGCCGCCGAAGTTGAGGCGATAGAAACAGCAGATGAGGGGGCATCAGAAACCCATCCTATAGTATCCCAAATATCAGCCCTTTTCTTACCCAAGATAGAGCAATTGCAGACAGGAATGGACTCTTTGTCGTCTGAGTTCAAGTCATTTTCCTCAAGGCTCCAACACATCGAGCAGAGAGTGGGTGATGGAGAAATAAGACAACGCGAAAACTCTATTAAAGTGGCAACACTGGAGGCCCAGAATAAGATGCTAACTGAAAAACTTGATGATCTTGAAAACCGCTCACGGCGGAACAATCTGCGTATTGTGGGTCTGCCAGAATCTGTTCTGAACACCGGCTTGCTAGAATTTGCAGAAAAACTTTTGCCTACCCTCCTAAAATTACGACCTGAGGACATACCGTGTGTGGCAGAAAGAGCCCACAGGATAGGTACCATTAACCAAGACCCTAAGACAGCCAGAGGACCCCGGCAGGTGATGATACGGTACCTTAATTTTCAAGACAAAATCCAAATCTTAAGAGCCTACCGTCAATGTTCTCCTCTGATGTTTGAGGGGAAGAAGATCCTCATCTTCCAGGACTACTCCGCAGAGATTTCTAGGAGAAGGAGGGAGTTCTCTCCTTACTGTAAAACGCTGATAGAAGCAGGGCGCTCTGTGTCCTTACTGTTTCCAGCTAAACTCAAGCTCCAGACCCAGCAGGGTGTTAAGTTTTTCGACGATCCTAGACATCTACAGAAATTCCTGAGGCTTGAACAAGAATTGACAGCCAAGGAAACCTGAGGAAATGGTGACTATAGTTCAAGGGACTGGAAAAGTGTCCTGCTCATTGAGGTGAACTGGGGGGGGGGAGCTCAGAACCATTGGCTGGTGGGGGCTTCCATCTATCCTGAGCCACAACAACTAAGAGGTGGTGTGGGGGTGGACTTACCTCACGCCCATCTTGCTCCAGTTAAAGGTTATCTTTGGGTTGTTAAAAATTATAGCAATGATGTTTTTCTGTTAATGTGGTTACTTTGAATTATTGTTCTGACCTACACTGCAAACATATCCCTCAAGACTTGCCTTTGCAGGGTTTTCACTGAAGGGGTAAGAATAAAGCTTAGGAGATATAGTTAACCAGTTAGTTTGAATGCCTAACCCCCCTTACTGTGAGAGTCAGGTTTGTAGTATGTAAGGGCCAGCCCTGATCCAGGGGTAGCTCACTTACTTTCTGAACTATAGCTACCCATAATACTAGTCCTACCCTAAAGATGAGCTGAGAGGAACATACACCCCAAACAATAAGTTGGCCTAGGTTTGAGAGAACATTTTTGACTTTATATAGCGAGGGTTGACAGACCCACAGAATTAACCCTAATTGTTCAATCACAGGTGGCGGAGTGGGCCAGGATGGTAGGGAGAGAGCTAATATCATCATACCAGACTTAATCACACGTAGGAGGTAGAGTGTAGTGCAGCAGTGAGTTAATTCTCATTAAGTTACTGATTCGAAACTGAGAAGTTAGGACGATGTGTAAGTTGTTGGGGACTTGTTTGTTTCCCTATTTGTTAATTTTTTCGTTTGTAATATGCTTAACTGTGTTGTTTTTCTCTCTAATTAGCTGGTGTGGTACACCCCTCCCTCCCAGGGACTCTCTGACTTTGGAAAATGTTTCTAATCTGGGATCTGGTGGTAAGACTACAACACAACCTCACAAATCCTCCACACACATTGAATTATTAGATTTACTTGTGGGTAACCATTTAGGAGACATTACACTCACGGAACCAAATTGGGATAATGCATAACCTAAACATTATGAGCTGGAATGTGGGTGGCGTAACATCCCCGCAAAAGCGTAGATCGATCTTGCGCTACCTACACTCAAGAAAAGTTGATATAGCAATACTGGAGGAGACACACTTATCGAAATTAGAACACGAAAAATTGAAGCAGGGTTGGGTGGGGGAGGTTGTGTACACCCCATATGAATCCAAACGAGCCAGGGGTGTAGCTGTGTTATTTAGGAAAAACCTGACTTACAATATCACAAAGACACTATTAGACCAAGAGGGAAGATTTATAATGCTCCAATTAGAGATCCAGGGACTGTCATTTACTTTGGTAGGGGTATATGGACCACAACGACAGAAGCAATGTTATTGGAGGGAGTTACAAGCTAAGTTAATTCAATTCACGACATTGCCCTCCATTATTGGGGGTGACTTCAACATTGCTCCCCAAGTCCCAGCAGACAGATTCCACAACCCAAATAGGAAGGCACACACCCCCAAAGCTTTAGAAACTCCAAAAAAGAATCCTTAGTGATTCACACTTTCAGAAAGGCTCTGGACCTACAAGATATCTGGAGAGCCAGACACCCAGAGCAAAGAGACTTCACCTGCATGTCACTAGGAAAAGATACTATGGCCAGACTTGACTACTTTTTAGTATCTACAGAGCTTTGCCCCAGAGTGGAAAACGTTGAGATAGACCCAATAACAATTTCAGATCATGCTCCGATAGGGGTTAAGATCCAGGATGGCCCCACCCAGAGGAAGACTAACAGATGGGTATTTCCAACATATTTATGTAAAGATCCCAACTTTTATAGACATATCCTGGGAGAGTGGCTAGCGTATGTAGCAACTAATCAAGCGCATGTTGATAATCCTCTACTGTTCTGGGAGACAGCTAAAGCTGTCTTGAGAGGAGTCATCTCGGCTTATGCCGCAAACATAAAAAAAAAGAGCAAGGCCCAATCAGAGCTCCTGTTAGCGCAGATTTTAAATGCTAGAAATAAATACCTCAGAAACCCCACTCCCGTTAATAGACTCAAATATAAAGAAATTAAACGAACAAGAGATGACTACATACTTCAACAAACTAATAAGGTCCACGCAAAAACACAGGCTAGATACTATAGGTTTGGGAACAAAACAGGGAAATTACTGGCTAGAATGACGAAATTGTCAAACAATAGACATCCTATTTTAGCCATTAAACGGGATGATGTAGTTTTGAATAAGGAAGAAGATATACAAAAAGCATTTACTGACTTTTACAAAGACCTATACTCCACGCAGAAGGTACAGACTAGTGACATGGACAGATTCTGGGACCAATTACAACTGCCGACGATAGACCGCTCCCAACTTGACAAACTTAACTGTCCCATTACCTCTAACGAAATTCTGACCACAATTAAAGACTTAGCACTAGAAAAAACTCCAGGGCCCGATGGCCTACCGGCGGAATTTTATAAGATAATGGGGACTGATATAAGCCCAACTCTAATGCGATTGTTTAATGGTTTACTTGGAGACGAAGTTCAGCCCTCCCCTAGATTTGCGGAAGCTAACATTAGCATTATTCCGAAAGAAGGTAGAGACCCCCTCCTGGCGCAGTCATACCGCCCCATTTCCCTACTTAACCAAGACTATAAGATCCTGACAAAAATCCTTGCAAACAGACTGGCTAGCATTCTCCCATCACTGATACATGGGGACCAGACGGGATTTGTTAAAGGGAGATCCTCTGTGCTCAATGTTAGAAGAGTTCAAACGGTTATTCAGTATTATTGGAACATAGCACAACACAACTCAAGCAGGACAAAAACCACAGAGGCAGCCCTGCTATTCTTAGATGCGGAAAAAGCCTTTGACAAGGTCCTGTGGGAACACCTCTATACCACCATGAGCAAAATGGGCATAGAGGGCGCGTTTGTCAAGGCTGTTGAGAATCTTTACAGTAGACCACAGGCTTCTATCTTAGTTAACGGCACACCTACCCGGCCCTTTACACTCCACAGAGGTACTAGGCAAGGCTGTCCCCTCTCCCCGCTCCTCTTTGACATGGCCATAGAGCCACTGGCAATAAAGATTAGGCAGACACTACAGGGAATGCGCATAGGAGAGTCGACGTTGTACGTCTCGTTGTTTGCTGATGACATGGTATTGTATGTACAAGACCCTCACAAAAATATCCCAAAACTAATGGAGATGATTGGAGAGTTTAGTCTGGTCTCCGGATACAAAATGAATACTGATAAAACTGAATTACTCTGGCTATTGTCCAGGGGAGAAAGGCAAATTCCAGGTTATGACTTTAAAATAGTAGATGGAAACTTTAAATACCTAGGTGTAACGTTACATGCAGACCCCCGCAAATGGTACTCCATTAACTATGGACCCTTACTTAAGAAATTAGATAACTTAATCAAAGGGTGGACCCTGCTTCCGCTATCCCTATCGGGGAGGGTGGGACTTATAAAAATGATATATTTCCCCAAATTGCTTTACTTTTTCCAAACACTACCGGCAATACTGAAGAAATCAGATCTGAATCACATCAAAGAGAGGGTGCTTAAATTTATCTGGAATGACAAGAAGCATAGGATTAGTTACCTCAAACTCACTGCCCCGAGGGAGATGGGAGGATTAGCATTGCCTAACTTTGAGTTATATAATTGGGCGGCCCAGTGTAAATTTGTCATTGACTGGATGACGGGACAGGGAAAGTTTACTGATCTCAAACTAGAGGGTGAATTGACAAAGCCATGGGCTTTGGAGATGATCCCTCACATGACACAGACACAAGCAAATAAATATTTGAAAGACATGGAACTTCTGGCTCAGCCTGCGAGAGCCTGGAGACAGTTTTGCAAGAAGTTGGGGGGCGATCATAGACTGATCTCATATTTACCTTGGTGTGGTAACCCTGAATTCCCTGCAGGCATATCGACCAAAGCCTTTTTTCAGTGGAGGAATCAGGGACTACGTACAGTGGGTCAAACAGAGTCGGGAGAAAGAGGACACATGGAGACATTTGAGACACTAAGGAGAACATTCGACTTGCCCAGAACTCACCATTATGCCTATTTACAAGCAAGACACTATTTTGATGCACTATGTAGGGAAGGAAGCGATAAAGATCAGGCAGCTATACGGCAGAGTATAGAGTTAGCAAAACATGGCAACACATCCATATCACCACTATACACAAAAATGAACAGACCGATAGGGAACACGTGCACAAATGGCATAGCAGCCATTTGGAGTGAAAAACTGGGGGTGGCAGTAACGACGGAGGAAGTCGGGAAAAGCATACACAAAGTCAAGTCGGCAACTCTCTCAGCAGGGGTGAGAGAATCACACTTTAAGCTGCTGCATGATAGCTACGTCACCCCTCAAAAGTTCCAGAAATGGAAAACAGATAGGAATAGTAAATGCCCTAGATGTGATTTGATAGACGCAGACACTGAACATATGATGTGGAGCTGCCCCAGACTAGTCAGATTTTGGAAGATGACAGCACACTGGGTAAAGACAAAAATAAAAGTGCCCTGTAGGGATTGGACATTTCAGAATGTGGTGTTCCTTGATTTTGTGGACATACCAAAACACATTAAGTCTCTCATACATATTATAGTTCTGATATCGAGACATCTGATATTTCAAAATTGGCTCAAAAGAAACCCACCTACTGTAACACAACTAAAACAGGCAATGTTGCAGCAACTATTTATCGAACAAGCTGACGGACTGGGTGACATGACCACTAGAGTCCGGTCCTTCTTTCACAAGTGGGGACCCTTTATCCGCACACTACCAGACAACTCACGTCACATAATCATAACACCATTCAAGAACACAGAATACATGTTAGAAGCAGCTCTACGGGGAGAATGGTAAACTGAGAGACCGGGGTGCCCTGGGGGGAGAGGGGAGGAAGAGGAGGATCGGGAGTCAACCACACCAGTTGAGAGTTAAGAATTATTATTTTTTTTTTTTTTTCTCTCCCTTTTTTTTTTCCTTTTTTTTTGATTAAATGGAAAAAGTGCAAAATGGATGATATTATATACCATGACTATGCTCAGGGACACCTTCTGATGTATGATGGAAGGCACCAGCTGATTGTAACCATATTTTACCTGTAAACTGTTGAATGTACCTGATTTCATCTGTTTGTTGCACGCAAAAATAAAGATATTTAAAAAAAAAAGATCCTTTTCTCAAATCGTCCCTTGTACTTAGGTCGTTTGGCCTCTGGAGGGGCCCCTGGAGCCCTCAATCTGTCACACACCGGGTCGGGGGCTAGGTTGAAGTCTCCCCCCAGTATGATCTTAGTGTCAAGGTATGGGGTTAGAGCCCGAATGAGTTGGGTCCAGAAGATTGGGCTTTTCGGATTGGGGGCATATATATTGCATAGGGTATAGAGTTGGGGGGCCTATCTTGACTTGCACTATGAGGTATCTGCCCTCTGGGTCTTTATGAGTTTTAGTGATGTGCATAGTCATTTTTTTACTAAAATGGATAATTAAGCCTCTGCTGGAGCTTGTATGTAAGACGTTAGCAATGTTGCCCACCCAGTCTGATTTCAGTTTGTCATGCTCAGCATCAGTCAGATGTGTCTCCTGCAGGAAAGCTACGTCAGTATTCAATTTATGTATATGTGTCAGTATGGGCTTTCTTTTAATCAGTGAATGAATTCCCCCAACATTCCAAGTAACAAATTTAGCAGACATTTACATTACCATCTACAGTTCCAAGGAGCGAGGAAAGGGGGTCCCGAGGGCGGTACATGCGGAGAGAGAGAAGAAGATTTTTTTTTTAATTTCAGACCATCATTAGTCCTTACAGTGGAAAGGGCTCCCTGCATGCATTCAACCATTGGAGAATCAGCTCTATTCATATCTTGCAAAAATAGAAAAAATGGAAGAATCTGATGCTGTACATCAATTACCCAATAGTCGGAAGCAGGGGCAGAAGGCCTCACATGTTCCCACTGGTCCCAAGGGAGATAATCCCAGTAGGTAGTTTCCTCCCGGAGTGTGATACAGCTAGGGAGATAAAAAAAATGTGTAAGTGCAGACCCAAGCAACAGCAATCCGCCCATCCTCACATTTAAGAGTAGGATTATTAACAGTAACATATGAGATAACCAAAAGATCATTAAGACCAGTTTATGAAAATTAGTGTATATATGAAGGAGGTTTCCATGTTGCCACAACTTCCATCTAGGGTAAACACCTAGAGACACTTGTGTAAGTCAGCAAAAAGGCCCTCTGTGCCGTGGACTGTGTGGCCACCTGGAGCATAGAAGAAATAACAATAGTATCTCACAGTTATTTTCAACAGTGAATGCAATAATATTACCATATCATATAATAACAATATAGTCATTGTGTGTATAACCATTAAACTTTTCAAAATTGAGTTGCAGTTGGAGTGCAGTTATTTCTAGAGTCCTGTTCTAAGTGCTATCCTAATGTGCAAGATCAGTAATAAGTCAAGTATAATAATGAACCAGAACATAACAAGAGTAAAAATATCAAGGTTCACTACCCCATGAAATGTTTTTTTCACCGCAGAATATTGCCGTGATTTCAATACCGAGTTTCTATCAAGAAAGGAGGTATCCTCGCAGAACACGGCCTCAGTTCACCCAATTATTGCTCAGTGCAATATACCACCTTAAATTTGTGAGAGAAAAGGCAATAAAAAAAGACCAAACATTTTGTTTAAAAAGTAGGCTAACATTATCTCTCTTTTTCTTTGTTTTCCCTCATTCCTTCATCCCTCAATCTAGATCAACGCGCATTGCCTCTTTGTGAGAGTTTCCAGGCCGCCCTTGGGTCTCCCTCAGGAAGTCCTGGACTTCCGAGGGTGAGTCAAAGAATTTGGGGCCGTTGTCAGTTAACAATTTCAACCTAGCCGGGTAGAGTAAGTATACCTTGCGGCCTTCCCTATTCAAAGATGAGCATATCGCCGAGAATTCCCTCCTTTTCCTCATCAACTCCGCAGAGTAATCCTGAAAAAGTAGGAGTTTGGCATTTTCAAACATTGAGGAGAGTCTGTGATAGGCCTGGAGCATCTGTACCTTTCCCTGGAAGTGCAAAAATGTAATCATTACTTGTCTATGAGGCTGGAATTCTCTAGGGTTCTGTCTTTCTGGGCCCACTCTGTGTGCTCTCTCAACATTACCCCTTAAAGTGCCCGCCACTATGCTTAATAAGGTTGGAAGAATTTGTTCAGTGAAGTGTATTATTTCTGAGGGTTTGACAGATTCAGGTAGGCCCAGCAGGCGAACATTGTTTCACCTTGATCTGTTTTGCAGGTTTTCCAGACGCTGGTACAGTACTTAATTCTGATGTGTCAAATCCTCTACCTTTTTTGTGAGTGCGACATTAAAATCTTCTAACTCTGATACCGTTTCTTCCACTTCGTTAAAGCGAGTTGTTATTTGTTTAACCTCACCATCTAAAGGCCTAGATTTGGAGTTTGGCGTTAGCCGTGAAAACCAGCGTTAGAGGCTCCTAACGCTGGTTTCTTACGGACTCCGGTATTTAGAGCTCATTTACCGACACTCAAAAATCACCCAACGCACAAATCTCTACCGACAGCTCAAACCCAGTAGTTAACATCTACCGACAAAATAAACATCCACGAATCACAAAACAAATATTACACAAACTACACTTACACTCATACAAACACAACACTATATTTATTTTTATGATTTAATAATTTTTCTTCAAAATACAAAGGATAAAAGTTGCGAGATCTCGGGTGTTAGAAAAAAAACAACACAAATCCATTTTCCCATTGACTTACATTGACATACGGGAAAAGACCCTCATATAGCTACATCTAACTAATAAGATTATCACAAACATACACTCATCGATGCATACAAAAAATATACACCACATTACATACACAAAAAAGTTATTTATTACAAAATGAACACGATTTAGCTACTTTTTCACACAAGCTCATGACGTCACTCACTTTACGAGGAAAACCATTCTTCCCTAACGCACGCAAATAGCGTAGACCTAAAAACTCCAAATACCAGCGCTAGAAAATACATGCTTTTCTGCGTTAGACCCAGCTATGATAAATAGATCAAGAAATGACTATTTCCCTATGGTGGACTTAGGGATTTTACTTATTGAATATTCACAACACCATTAAATTGTTTCAGACTTTTATATTACATCAACTACAAATCAACATCACTAGTAACAAACTTTTTAAAAAAAAATATTACATTTAAACGGACACAAAAATAATTCAAACTTTTCAGGATTCACAAACAGTACACAATGGGAAACACCTCTCATTTACCTTTATTATTGCATTTCATTTATTCAACTCATATGCTTGCAGCAACTGCATATCTACATAGGCTTAACACATGATCAGTCATGGATGCACATACATTACTTTTACCATACACTCATACATGTGCATTCAAATGATGGGGGAAAAACACATTACATTCTCTCTAGGAATCACAAAACAGAACATATGGATTTTACTGTACTTTTAACATCATGATTCCATCACAATAAACCATTAGGAATTACGTACAAGAAGAACATCATTACACCAGATTACAGATGTCACTTTATGGGAAGGAACAACAATGCCAGGCCGCTATATAGAAGTCAGCATATGTGGGACACAATCACAATATATACGTATATGTACATAACACGCATCACCCATCACGCAACCACAAAGCACACATTTATATTTTATTCAGCACACAATAACAATGTAGCACAATACAACAACACAATGAGGATTTCAGAACTACATAGGCAGGTTAATAATATGATGACGTCATTAGAAGATTCAACCATACACATTACAGATTCATGACTGTACCGCCCCTTTCTGAACTTTAACACTCAATACTACAATACAACATATACGTAAATAACAGTTTGGAACAGCATTTTTAGGGAGATTTCAATGGGACAATTAACCCCTTAATGACCACAGCACTTTTCCATTTTCTGTCCGTTTGGGACCAAGGCTATTTTTACATTTTTGCGGTGTTTGTGTTTAGCTGTAATTTCCCTCTTACTCATTTACTGTACCCACACATATTATATACCGTTTTTCTCGCCATTAAATTAACTTTCTAAAAATACCATTATTTTCATCATATCTTATAATTTACTATAAAAAAAATTATAAAATATGAGGAAAAAATGGAAAAAAACACACTTTTTTTAACTTTGACCCCCAAAATCTGTTACACATCTACAACCACCAAAAATAAAACATGCTAAATAGTTTCTAAATTTTGTCCTGAGTTTAGAAATACCTAATATTTACATGTTATTTGCTTTTTTTGAAAGCTATAGGGCCATAAATACAAGTAGCATTTTGCTATTTCCAAACTAGTTTTTTTCAAAATTAGCGCTAGTTACATTGGAACACTAATATCTTTCAGGAATCCCTGAATATCAATTGACATGTATATATTTTTTTTTAGAAGACATCCCAAAGTATTAATCTAGGCCAATTTTGGTATATTTCATGCCACCATTTCACCGCCAAATGCGATCAAATACAAAATATCGTTCACTTTTTCACAAATTTTTTCACAAACTTTCGGTTTCTCACTGAAATTATTTACAAACAGCTTGTGCAATTATGGCACAAATGGTTGTAAATGCTTCTCTGGGATCCCCTTTGTTCAGAAATAGCAGACATATATGGCTTTGGCATTGCTTTTTGGTAATTAGAAGGCCGCTAAATGCCGCTGCGCACCACACGTGTATTATGCCCAGCAGTGCAGGGGTTAATTAGGGAGCTTGTAGGGAGCTTGTATGGTTAATTTTAGCTTTAGTGTAGTGTAGTAGACAACCCAAAGTAATGATCTAGGCCCATTTTGGTATATTTCATGCCACCATTTCACCGCCAAATGCGATCAAATTAAAAAAAAACGTTAAATTTTTCACAATTTTAGGTTTCTCACTGAAATCATTTACAAACAGCTTGTGCAATTATGGCACAAATGGTTGTAAATGCTTCTCTGGGATCCCCTTTGTTCAGAAATAGCAGATATATATGACTTTGGCGTTGCTTTCTGGTAATTAGAAGGCCGCAAAATGCTGCTGCGCATCACACGTGTATTATGGCTAGCAGTGAAGGGGTTAATTAGGAAGTTTGTAGGGAGCTTGCAGGGTTAATTTTAGCTTTAGTGTAGAGATCAGCCTCCCACCTGACACATCCGACCCCCTGATCCCTCCCAAACAGCTCCCTTCCCTCCCCCACCCCACAATTGTCCCCGCCATCTTAAGTACTGGCAGAAAGTCTGCCAGTACTAAAATAACAGCTTTTTGGGGGGTTTAGGTTTTTTTTAAAAAAAAAAATAATAATTATTCTGCTGTATAGGACCCCCCTTAGCCTCCAACCTCCCTGATCCCCCCCAAAACAGCTTTGTAACCTTCCCTATCTGCCTTATTGGGGCCATCTTGGGTACTGGCAGCTGTCTGCCAGTACCCAGCTTACACAAAAAAGTGCTTTTTTTTCTTAGTTTTTTTTTTCTGTAGTGTAGCTTCCCCAAACCCCCCCCCCACCACAAACCCCAACCACCTCATTGATCTTTTTTTTTCAGTTATTTTAAACTGATTGCACCTTTTTCTGTAGTGTAGCGGTTCCCACCCGCTCCCTCCCCGTGCACGCGCCCGCCCTCCCGTGCACGCGCGCGCATCCGTGCACGCCCCCGGGCATCCCCGCCCACGATCCCGCCCCCCTCCACATCTCCAGGGCCATCGATGGCCGCCACCCGCCTCCCGGTAATGCTCCCACCCACCAACGAAGGAAGCCACCGATCTCCGGTGCAGAGAGGGCCACAGAGTGGCTCTCTCTGCATCGGATGGCTTCAAAAGGTTATTGCAGGATGCCTCCATATCGAGGCATCACTGCAATAACCAGAAAGCAGCTGGAAGCAAACAGGATCGCTTCCAGCTGCTTTCCACACCGAGGACGTGCAGGGTACGTCCTCAGGCATTAACTGCCTTTTTTTTGAGGACGTACCCTGCACGTCCTCGGTCGTTAAGGGGTTAATAAATATTGTCAGATCGCAAATCACTTATATATACAATACTACAGATGACAGCCGGAAGTTATTCAGTATTAGTGCCATTTTAATGGGACGCATACAATATTGACAGCTTGGCAATCACTTATATATACAATACTACAGATGACAGCCGGAAGTTATTCAGTATTAGTGCCATTTGAAAGGGACGCATACAATATTGACATCTCGGCAATCACTTATATATACAATACTACAGATGACAGCCGGAAGTTATTCAGTATTAGTGCCATTTGAAAGGGACGCATACAATATTGACAGCTCTGCAATCACTTATATATACAATACTACAGATGGCAGACGGGAAGTTCGGAATTATTATTGCGATTTTAAAGGGACGCGTACAATATTGACAGCTCGGCAATCACTTATATATACAATACTACAGATGACAGATGTTACTTTATCGTTTTCAAACAATGTTGCAGCAACATTGATCGATCACATTCGATGCACATTATACACAACTATGCACTTTCATTCATGTTAGCCTGGACGTGTGCTTGTTACTATAAGATCGCGTTTAAGAAATATTGATTACTCATATGATCAAACATTACAAACATGCACTGTATGTGTGATATTTGACACTTTCACATTGAGATTCATTGGGGGAAAACAACATTTCAGCCCAAAAAAAAAAAACGCCCACTGTGAAAGCATTCGCGCCGCTCACATACAAACAAGTGAATACAATCAGCAATCATTACAAACTCACTACCATTGGACTAATTGTACTATAAATCCCCCAAACAACATGGCCAAAGCATCACTTGTGATCCACATCAGATCAAGTGCATACCTTGTTACGCTGTTTTGAAGATGGATGACAATGACATGGTAGACGCTGCTGGTGCTACTATTGGCGAACTAGCTGTTGATCGAATCAGGCAGCCTCAGCGGCTCAGACTGAGACGAAGGGGGTCGTCTGGTTTGAGGTCCTCGTGTCTACAGGGTGAGACCCACCTTGGAAAACATGAGCGACTTTGAGGTTTATGATAAGTATCGGCTCAATCGCGAACAGCTCATTGGCCTTTACGATCTTCTTAAACCTCATTTGGAGCCACGTATAAGAATAAGGACTGCTGTTCCCGCCATGAGTAAGATGCTAAGTTGTCTATACGTCCTGGCCTCCGGGAGTTTTCAATCCGGAGAAATGTACATGCATGGCCTGGCTCAAGGTACATTCTCTGTGGTGTTTGATAACTTTCTGGACGCCATGGTACGTATCAGTAAGCATTACATAGGATTCCCACAAAATGATGGTGATTGGAGGCGCCTGAAGCGGGAATTCTTTGATATTGCTCAATTGCCCAATGTCTTGGGAGCCATAGATTGTACCCACATTGCGCTGCGTGCTCCAATTGATGACTTGCCCTTCAGAAATCGCAAACATTTTCATAGCCTCAACGTGCAGTATGTTTGTGACGCACAGATGAGGATTATGCATGTGTGTGCGAATTTTGGAGGGGCTTGTCATGATGCCTGCATCCTTGCTCAGTCGTCCCTGTGGAGACCGTTTGAGGAAAGACAAATGCCCCCTGGTTATCTCGTTGGTGAGTATTTGTGCACAACATGGTTAATTAGTTTGACAATTGCCACTGTAGTTTTAAAATGTTAGCGTAATGTTCAGCTATAGGATGCAATTTAACCATTTATTTATTTTTCCGCAAATATCTAGTTTTAGTTCAAGGCAGTTATGTAGCATGTCTTACCTTAAATGCTCAGATAGAGAATGCAATGTAACCATTTAGTTTGCATTTTACACAAGGTTTGGTTTAGGAGAAATACGCATATGTAGCATTTCTTAGCTGAAATGGGAAGATATTAGCTCATGCAATTTAACCATGTCATTGCCTCTTTCCGCAAATGTTTAGTTTTAGTTCAATGCAGATATGTAGCATGTCTTACCTTAAATGCTCAGATAGAGAATGCAATGTAACCATTTAGTTTGCATTTTACGCAAGGTTTGGTTTAGGAGAAATACGCATATGTAGCATGTCTTAGCTGAAATGGGAAGATATTAGCTCATGCAATTTAACCATGTCATTGTCTCTTTCCGCAAAGGTTTAGTTTTAGTTCAATGCAGATATGTAGCATGTCTTACCTTAAATGCTCAGATAGAGAATTCAATGTAACCATTTAGTTTGCATTTTACACAAGGTTTGGTTTAGGAGAAATACGCATATGTAGCATGTCTTAGCTGAAATGGGAAGATATTAGCTCATGCAATTTAACCATGTCATTGTCTCTTTCCGCAAATGTCTAGTTTTAGTTCAATGCAGATATGTAGCATGTCTTACCTTAAATGCTCAGATAGAGAATGCAATGTAACCATTTAGTTTGCATTTTACACAAGCTTTGGTTTAGGAGAAATACGCATATGTAGCATGTCTTAGCTGAAATGGGAAGATATTAGCTCATGCAATTTAACCATGTCATTGTCTCTTTCCGCAAATGTCTAGTTTTAGTTCAATGCAGATATGTAGCATGTCTTACCTTAAATGCTCAGATAGAGAATGCAATGTAACCATTTAGTTTGCATTTTACACAAGGTTTGGTTTAGGAGAAATACGCATATGTAGCATGTCTTAGCTGAAATGGGAAGATATTAGCTCATGCAATTTAACCATGTCATTGTCTCTTTCCGCAAATGTCTAGTTTTAGTTCAATGCAGATATGTAGCATGTCTTACCTTAAATGCTCAGATAGAGAATGCAATGTAACCATTTAGTTTGCATTTTACACAAGGTTTGGTTTAGGAGAAATACGCATATGTAGCATGTCTTAGCTGAAATGGGAAGATAGAGAATAAGATTGAACTAGATTATTCTTTTAAAATACAAAAAATTGATAGTGGATTATCTTGTTCAAAAACTTTTATTGGAATCAAAATACTATTTTGAGGATTCATTTTGAATTATGTTCTGTTCATAATTTATAGGTGATTCTGGGTACATGAGCCGGCCTTGGCTTATTACCCCCTTGCGTAGCCCGACTGATGTGTCTGAGGAGCGCTACAATAGGGCTCATAAGAGAACCAGGGCGGTGGTTGAACGGATGTTCGGGCTCCTGAAGATGAGGTTCAGGTGCCTGGACCGGTCGGGAGGAGCCCTCCAGTACAACCCAAAGAAGGTGGCTAAGATCGTTGTAGCCTGTAGTGTCCTGCATAATATTGCACAGCGGGCTGGGATGCTGCAGGGCGTCCAGGCGCACCGAAACCTCCTCAGAGATGAGGAGGATAATCCTGTTTTAGAGGGGCCATTCTGGGACGAGGGGCTCAATGTCAGAGCAGACATCATCAACCGCCACTTTAGACGGTAAATAATAGAAGTTAGACTGGAGTATTGTCAATAGATGTGAACTCTAGGGAAATGACAAGTAGAGAATTGTGCAAACATGTTAGGATTGTTCATCAAATGCTAAAAATGTGTTTGATTTCTTAATATAGGTGATGCTCTGGTCATTGGGTCCTGTAGCGAGTCTTTGCCACCTGGTTTTTAAAGAGGACATCAGATGGTAAGTATAAATGTATGGACTGTTGCTGGCATGAATTGTACACAAATACATCATATGGCATACATTTTCAAAACTAGTATTTAGTTTACACATTACTTAAAATGTACATACTCAGAAAGGGATCCTCTAGCATAACTATCCTCTAGCATGACTATGGTTCAATGTCACACATTAGAGGTTCGTTCTGCTCAATATGACTCATCTTCACACTTGATAGAACATAACACAAGATGCTACACACGCTTAGTAAGCTAGTGACAGAAATTTATTCTGAAATGGGGGGTGGTAGAGGGGTACAGAACTGATTCACACACTTGTAGTAATTTTATTAAACTTTTTCTGCCATTAGGGAGCTGACTTAATCTAAAGACTGAAAGGGAAGAATTAGAAGCCTGACAGTGAAGATTGCCCAGACTGACAGTGGAAAAAGCCAAGATTGAAATTGAAGTATACCAATGGGATCATGTCTGGCATTATCTTTCCAATCTGCTGACCTTGAAAAACATACAAAGACATGTTCACATGGTAAGTGCCAACTATTTGATAGAATAAGGCTGTGGAGGCATCCTATTGGAGACACTTAGATTATTTTCTAATTTTTAGATGGTATTTCACAGTCCTCTATTTTTGAAATGATGAATAAGGCACCTATTGAAGATCAACTGTTTACCCCTGAATTGACTTTCAAAGACCATGCATTATCCAGGTTGGTGTACCAATGCATGCTAGTGAAGAATGTTGAATATTAATAGCTTACATACATTAGTCATATTTAGTTCATAATTAGATATTTAGGGATCACAATCAGACACTTAGATGATTTTACTTTTTTAGATGGTATTTCAGTCCTCTATTTTATGAACTGATGAATAAGACACCTATTGAAGATCAACTGTTTACCCCTGAATTGACTTTCAAAGACCATGCATTATCCAGGTTGGTGTACCAATGCATGCTAGTGAAGAATGTTGAATATTAGTAGCTTAAATACATTAGTCATATTTAGTTCATAAATAGATATTTAGGGATCACAATCAGACACTTAGATGATTTTACTTTTTTAGATGGTATTTCAGTCCTCTATTTTATGAACTGGTGAATAAGACACCTATTGAAGATCAACTGTTTACCCCTGAATTGACTTTCAAAGACCATGCATTATCCAGGTTGGTGTACCAATGCATGCTAGTGAAGAATGTTGAATATTAGTAGCTTACATACATTAGTCATATTTAGTTCATAATTAGATATTTAGGGATCACAATCAGACACTTAGATGATTTTACTTTTTTAGATGGTATTTCAGTCCTCTATTTTATGAACTGATGAATAAGACACCTATTGAAGATCAACTGTTTACCCCTGAATTGACTTTCAAAGACCATGCATTATCCAGGTTGGTGTACCAATGCATGCTAGTGAAGAATGTTGAATATTAGTAGCTTACATACATTAGTCATATTTAGTTCATATTTAGATATTTAGGGATCACAATCAGACACTTAGATGATTTTACTTTTTTAGATGGTATTTCAGTCCTCTATTTTATGAACTGATGAATAAGACACCTATTGAAGATCAACTGTTTACCCCTGAATTGACTTTCAAAGACCATGCATTATCCAGGTTGGTGTACCAATGCATGCTAGTGAAGAATGTTGAATATTAGTAGCTTACATACATTAGTCATATTTAGTTCATAATTAGATATTTAGGGATCACAATCAGACACTTTGATGATTTTACTTTTTTAGATGGTATTTCAGTCCTCTATTTTATGAACTGATGAATAAGACACCTATTGAAGATCAACTGTTTACCCCTGAATTGACTTTCAAAGACCATGCATTATCCAGGTTGGTGTACCAATGCATGCTAGTGAAGAATGTTGAATATTAGTAGCTTAAATACATTAGTCATATTTAGTTCATAATTAGATATTTAGGGATCACAATCAGACACTTAGATGATTTTACTTTTTTAGATGGTATTTCAGTCCTCTATTTTATGAACTGATGAATAAGACACCTATTGAAGATCAACTGTTTACCCCTGAATTGACTTTCAAAGACCATGCATTATCCAGGTTGGTGTACCAATGCATGCTAGTGAAGAATGTTGAATATTAGTAGCTTACATACATTAGTCATATTTAGTTCATAATTAGATATTTAGGGATCACAATCAGACACTTAGATGATTTTACTTTTTTAGATGGTATTTCAGTCCTCTATTTTATGAACTGATGAATAAGACACCTA
The DNA here is from genome assembly GCF_027579735.1 of Bombina bombina. Lineage (NCBI taxonomy): Eukaryota > Metazoa > Chordata > Amphibia > Anura > Bombinatoridae > Bombina > Bombina bombina. Next base: position 1,007,556,698 of record NC_069502.1, on the reverse strand, counting down.
TTGAAGATCAACTGTTTACCCCTGAATTGACTTTCAAAGACCATGCATTATCCAGGTTGGTGTACCAATGCATGCTAGTGAAGAATGTTGAATATTAGTAGCTTACATACATTAGTCATATTTAGTTCATAATTAGATATTTAGGGATCACAATCCGAAAAAGGAATACATATTATAGTTGATATAGAGGTATTTGAATGGACATGAAATATTACATTTATGTTCAGCATACATATATATTTATTATTGGAATGTGATATACATTATTATGTATAATTCGAAATTCTGATATTTAAATTTAATTTTTATTACACAATATAATGATGTATGTTTATTTTATTTATTTTTTTAATTTAAATCATAAATATCTTGATAAAATGTTGAACAAAGTTAGAGCATAGACACAAGATGATTGTAAATGTATTTTATGAATATTTGACAACGTGTGTATTAACTTTGTAAAAAAAAAATTTTTTAATTTCAGATTGTCATCTGATGACTTCCAGGAATATTTTTTGGTTTTTGTTTCAAAAACTTTTTTTATTTAAAATGGTAATAATCAACATTTTATTATTAAATACACTCTTTTGAACAGATTATAATAAATATCCATATAGGGCTCCATGTACTAAGCCGTCAATTCATCCGTCATTGTAGACGCGGATAAACTCGCCGTTACTCGCCACGGGCGAAATGGTGTCCGCTGTCGCTATGTACTAATATTCCCCCAATAAATAGACAAGTCTAGCCCGCCGCGAGCAGTTGCGGATTGTTGATAAATTTGACGCCTCGCTCGCCGCGACTAAGCTGATGTACTTAACTTTCAGTTGAATTGTCTGGCCAATTATTAACACGTGACATGCAAGGTGTCACGAACATCATAGTAGTCACGGGAATAGAATTTTGCTCCTATAAAAGTTCAACTTATCTAAACAACTTTATTATTGTTCAAAATTTTTTGAAGAGTGATAACAGAGCGTTATTTTTGTAATATTTATTTACAATTTGGATATGGCTTCATCTGGATCTGATAATATATAAATATTAATATAAAAATAATTATAAAGATTGACAACTATACAATACAAATTTAAAATATAGATTACTCTTTAATTACAGTCGACAAATTGGGCGCAATTTATGTACATGGAAATGAGAGACAAATTAGACGCCAGTTATGCTGTAAGTACAATGCTGATATTACTGCCTTTTATATATGTCTAGACTGGTGTCTAGATTGACTTTCCTATTGTTTTGTACCTTGCCCGCCACCTAAAAGGTGGCGAGGCAAAAATAACGAGGTGGGAGCGGAAATTGTAGCGAGCGGACAAATAGATTTTTTAGTACATTCGTTTTTGGCGAGTTGGTGGTCAAATGTGTCTAATTACAGTGAAAAATGGAGCGGTAGCGAGGTTTGGCGGATAAGTACGCTCGCAATTTTAAAGATGCGAGTTTTAACATAATTGACGGCTTTGTACATATCAGTTTGCGAATTTTGACGCGAGATTTGTTGCGGGTAGCTCGCTGACTGCTTAGTACATGGAGCCCCTAATCTGTCAATAAAAACAATTTGACTCCCATGACTGGTAGTTGTCTATTTGACAAGCACATGCATAAAATCAAATAATGCATTAATTTTAGAAAATCCACTGATTCAGAGAATATTAAATTAAACTATCTTTTTTAAATTAATTGGGGAGTGAGATCCATCAATGCTTTTCTTTTGAAATTCTTAGATGTTAAAATAAATTCGGATATGTAGTCAAAACTTTACATAAATTATTTCGTTTCACTTTTAAGAAGGGGAAGTGGTTCACTTACATTAAAGTGACAGTGTTGTTGAATGTAAAATTAATTTTATAAGATCTTGTATCTTCCTTAGGTATCTCCAAACATTAGTTTATTAAATTTATAAATGTTTACTTTTATAAATGGTAGGTCATTTAACTTCATATTTTTCACAAGCTAGTTATTGGATGCCATGTTAATAAATTTTATTTTCTAGTGGAGTCATTTAAAGGGACATTTAACTATAGTTATTAATATTATGTATTTTTTAAAATCTTACCTCTTGGGTTAGACATCACATATCTATATATAATTTTCCTTCCCCTTTAGTTTCTTTTGACAATGTTAAATCAACATTCAAAATGTTTTGGTCCTTAAAGGGACATTCACAAAGTATACTGTCTTGATTTTTAAAAAATAATAAAATAATTTAAACATATTTAGAAAGTACTATAGAATTACATTCAGTCTTTAAATATACTTCGAAAAATATACATCAATGCACATATCTTAGTCAATTACATAAGGCATCTATGTGCAACCAACAATCAGCATCAAAATAGCCTATCTAGATATGTATTTAAATCCAAGAATATATATAATTACAATCTAATGATTGAATACCAAAACATATTAAGTTGTTCAAATATTATAATCTTTTCCAAAATGCATACATAACATATAGCTTAATGTCCCTCTAAGCTGAAGACTGTGAAATACATCCATTACAATATATATTTCAGTCAGTGTGTAAAACAATCCAGAAGTTAATCTAAATATGCTTTACTCATATGTTATACTAAATTAGGAAAAGGAAGGTGGATAGGTTTATGATTTTTCAACCATTATTGTGAAATGGCTCTTTAAAGGGACATGAACTCAAAATATACTTAAAGGGAGACAGTTAAAAAATTAATGATTTATACATTATGAATGAGTATTCTATTTTAAGCAACTTTAAAAATTGTCTCATATTATCAATGTTCCTCGTGATGTTGCTATCATTACTTTAAAAATAAGGCATTAAATAGATCATTTATTTGCTTCAGTACTCTGGACAGACCTTTTTTTTATGGTTGGATTAATTGATCCAACAATCATCAAGGACAAGCCAGGTTTTTTTGCAAAAATTGTCCGTAATCTAAAATATCATTATTGATTTGCAAAGAAAGATAACAAGATAATTCTTAACATTTGAGAATCGGATTAAATTATAAAGTTGCTTAACATTTCATGCTCAATCTGAATCACGAACGCTAAATGTGTTTGGACAGTGTCCCTTTAAGAGATTTAAAGAGTGTATTTACTTCTCTTCTTAGCTTGACATACTTTGCTTGAAAAGCATATCGAGATAGGCTCAGTAGATGAAGATTGGTGGATGCACAGAGATGCCTTATGTGATTGGCTCAACCATGTGCATTTAAATTTCTTCTGTTGAGGATATCTAAATACTAAGATAAATTGAGTTACATTTTAAAGTCTAAACAATTTTCTATCTCTACAGATCTTTTGATACAATTGTTTGTTTGTAATGTCTATTTAAAAATAAAGACGCCATTGCACAATAACATATATGAGCAGTTCAGACAAATACAAGCTCAAGGTTTATTTACTAATAACAAACAAACCTGTAGTTTAACATTTATAAACAGATTATACAAGTTACGGACATTATAACCTGAATTTGAACATTCAGAAAGATTGCGTGAGAAATGGATCTTGAAACACCAGATTTGCATCTTTAAACATTAGAGTCTAATGTCACGCAATAGCACATAATCAATGTGCATTATGAAATACATTTAATAGAGCAATGTCAATACTTCACAATAAGTCAACAAATTGATTTAATGAACAATAAAGACATACAATATTAAATGTGTATTTGTATTAAAGAAACAGACCGTTATTAAACCGAAAAATGTATACAACATTTAATAATGTGATAGTATTGGATTTTAAAGAGAATTTAAACATTAATATTTAACGGATCACGGATATTAAATCTGCGTCACACATATCCGCATGACAGGCCCATGAGTTACAAATAAGTCTACATGAAAAATGAAGTAACAGCACCACCAGGAGGTGTAAGGAAGTTACTAAGATATGAAACATTAAGGAACGGCCAATCAGAGTTCATCACACAAACACAACTTGATGGACATTCTAACAATATTTCAAACTTTTATCCAGTTCTCTAATGCCTGCAGGCGTACTGTATATATAATTTATATATATATCATATCAGTAAACCCAGCAGGCATGACGTCTCCCAGGTTCACCAAGCCAGAGAGTGCTGCACTGGTCCATGCCGTCAAGGACTTTTATCCCCAGCTGTTTGGGAACAAGAGGAGGTCGACAGATGCTCATGTTAAGAAGGCCCTCTGGGAGTCTATCACCAATGCGGTTCAATTGGTGTGTGATGTCTAGAGGAGCCAGGATCAAATCATGAGGAGATTCGGAGATATGAGGTTGCGCTTGACAAAAAAAGTCAACCTCATAAGGGACTGGGTACAAGCCCGTAAAAGAGGGGGCCAAAGAAAGGCCCCGCGGAAACTATACCTACTCCCTTATGAGGTGACTTTATGCGAGCTCCTCAATCTCCGGGTCCCCAAAAGATTTAGATCCTCGCCATCCTCGGCCTCCTCTTCTTCCCTCCCAGCTGCGGGATCTGAAAGTCCTGACGCGGGGGCCAGGGCAGCTGCTTCTCCGTCCGGTGGCCTGGGAGGAGCTGATAGAGAATCTGAACCAGGTAACTATCCAACTTCATATAATATCTTAATATTTGATTATTTTTTTAAAAATGTGTATATAGTCAGATACTAAACCTATACAGATCTCACAACATACACTACATATGATGTTTAGATATCTGATTTTAGATTAGTGACACATGAAATAGGAATGATGTTTCTTGCGCTCTACAGAATATGCGTCACAGAGAGAAAATTGAATTGCGCATACACGTTAACATGGGTTTGCTGTAAGTGGCATTGCTTTATACATGTTGGTCAAATGACGGATGCGTAATTCAGCTTGGAATCATTGTGCAATGATCGCAAAAATTAGAATTGCGCATACACGTTAACATGGGTTTGCTGAAAGTGGCATTGCTTTATACATGTTGGTCAAATGACGGATGCGTAATTCAGCTTGGAATCATTGCGCAATGATCGCGAAAATTAGAATTGCGCATACACGTTAACATGGGTTTGCTGTAAGTGGCATTGCTTTACACATGTTGGTCAAATGACGGATGCGTAATTCAGCTTGGAATCATTGCGCAATGATCGCCAAAATTATAATTGCGCATACACGTTAACATGGGTTTGCTGTAAGTGGCATTGCTTTATACATGTTGGTCAAAATGAAATGTGAATTATTATATATGTGAAGAATACAGTATTTTTATTTTCAATATTATACATAATAAAAAAAAAAGCAGAATCAAAAACAAAAATAACATATGCCCATCAATTGATGAGAATGAAATAACACCAAAAAATAATTAAAGCTACAGTAAACAACACAACTGATTGAAAATAAGTACAGGATATATTTATAATGAATTTAATTGAAGAAACTCATGGGACTACCAAAAGATTAATAGTTTTTAATTGATTTTTTAATAAAGATTTTAAACATGGCATGATTTGTATTAATGATATCCAATCCTCATTTAATATATTACAGATCTGGATGTTGGTGCTGGATCCTCAAGCCAGGGCTTGTCACAGTATGGTATGTCTCATTTGAATTGACATTTGTCTTAGAAACATGGACAGAACATTACATACTAAATCCACATTGTTCAATATTTATATGTATCTGCAAAATGGATTAGTAAAATATTTACAAATAAGAATTAAAAAAAAATAAACAGAGGATTACATTGTAAGACTACTCTGAATTTTTATCAAATTTAAAATATCCCATCTATTCTGGATATCTTAATTTTAATGTAAGATTCTTTGAATGTCCAATTTATATTCTTCCCTTGTGTATTGCTTAATCTTATTTGTATAAATTTTTAAAAAAACTCACACACTTTTGCATATGATTTTTTAAAAAAAATATATATTCCATTTTTGAAATTGATCACGTCATTTAAGGGACATGCCAACGAAATTTTACATTGAATGATTTGTAAACGTGATTTTATTGTTTTGTTTAAACATTTTATGAGCTACATTGGTTCAGTCTATTGTTTTAGTTCTTCTAAAAACATATTGATTTTGGTTTAGGTTAAACAATGCATTACTGGTATTATCCGGCTGTTTTTTTATGCATAAATTGGCATTGGGTCAAAAGTTAAAATCATGTGTTAAGATAACAGTAGTACATAGTTTCAAAAAGTATACAATTACACATTTAGAGCTTCATGTCCCTTTAATAGATGAAAATTAAATAATTCTTAGGATATCCTTAAATAACATATTAGATTCGAATTGCATGCTCAATACCATTCATTACATCAACATATGGAGTAGAGAATTCATTAACACCAACCTTGTCAAATCAATATATTTTTATATTAAAGGGACACAGAGCTAAAATTATTAATGTTGTCATTCAGATAGAGCATGCAATATTAAGCAACATTTAAATATAATACTATAATCATATGTGAAATATTCTATTGCTAAATGTATTTTAAAATCAAGAATGTACGTTTATCTGCAGCTCAATTTTGGTTGACCAACCTGGGTTTTTATTGATGATTGGTGGATACCTTCAACAAACAATATTTATTGAATCCAATATTGCTTATCTGCCTTTAAGATTAAAATGTATCAACATTACAATTATAATAGGAGTCAATGTTAAATCATTTGGAACAGTTTGAAAAGTGAAATCAATGATTGAAATAAATCATGTCAGTGTCCCTTTAATAAACAATTGATTCATTAATCCTTACATTCTTTGGATTAGACAATATTGATATATAATTCACATATTCACTGTTGGAGTTACTTTCTAGATATAAGCATACTCTAACAGCACCATGATTACATATTTGTACTAATCAATTTGGTTTGGTATTGTGATCAATATGTGTTGTGTCCTAAACAAGATTACTGTACATTGCACAAATGGATCGATGTGCCACATGTCTTTGTTTATATTTGTCAACAGCTGTTATTCAAAATGTGGTTTGTGTGTATTATTTGAAGAACATTGCTCAATGGGTATATTTAGATATGCAATAGCATCGTATGAGATGAGTTTGATGTCTAATATAGTCAGAAATTAAACATATGTTCAATACATCATTTTTTACAGAATCCCCTTGATTCAATCAAGCATTTTATTTTATAATGACTGCTCTATTCTTCACATTTTAAAGTTGATTATTCTTATAAATCGATACAGATGTGATTTAGTGCTATCCCAAATGTGTTCACTAATATATATCTATATCATTCATAGAGAGAGTTGGTGTGGGGAGCCCAGAGGAATCCAGCACTGACACAGAGCTGCCTTTGCCGTCTTCTGGTAAGTCCATTGACTCATTTATATGTCATTGAAGGTGTATTGGTAATCAATATTATGAACATGATTCTGATGAAGCATAACATTTGAAACAAACATATAATTGACTCCTCTGATTATATATTAATTTTATTTGAATATTGAAAGATTAAAGGGACAGTCTACACCAGAATTGTTATTGTTTTAAAAGATAGATAATCCCTTGTTTACCCATTCCCTGGTTTTGCATAACCAACACAGTTATATTTATATATTGTTTACCTCTGTTATTATCTTGTATCTAAGCCTCTGCAGACTGCCCCTTTATTTGTTCTTTTGACAGACTTGCAGTTTAGCCAATCAGTGATGGCTCCCATGTAACTTCACGTGCACAAGCACAGTGTTATCTATATGAAAAACATGAACTAACACCCTCTAGTGGTGAAAAACCTGTTAAAATGCATTCTTAAGAGGCGGCCTTCAAGGTCTAAGAAATTAGCATATGAACCTCCTAAGTTAAGCTTTCAACTAAGAATACCAAGAGAAAAAAGAAAAATTGGTGATAAAAGTAAATTGGAAAATTGTTTAAAATTACATGCCCTATCTGAATCATGAAAGTTTTTTTTGGACTAGACTGTCCCTTTAAGAATTAAAACTTTCTTAGTCTACACCTTTGTTATTCAGAAGATGTATAGCATATGTTTGTTTCCATGTTCATTTTTGACAGCAATCATCAAGTGATACACACATGACAAATCTTAAATGTTCAATGTACTATGCTTTTATGATTTTAAAATTAATACAAACAATAAATAGAAAATCTGAATCATTGATAATAACAAATATAATGTCATTTGTATGCTCCATCAAAATGATGTAAATCATAACTTTGGGTGTGCATATCTTTAATGCAACATTGATGTGTGTCTTTGAGCAACAGTAACATATGTTATAATATCTGATCTTAACGTGTACACAACATGTTATGTTTTACAGAGATTGATTTAACATGTGGGACAGAGGAGGAAGAGGTTCACTTGGAGTCTGATGGTATGTGAAATATATCTAACATGTATCCAACATGTTTTTTTTATTGGAAATCATTTAATTGAAGACATTCGATGTCTACAGCTTTTGCACTTTAAAAAGGAATATTATTTGTCTGTTCAAATACACTACTGCCCCCTTTATATATCAGGCAGCATGAAGATATGCTTGGATTTGTTTAAATATTTGGATTGGAAATTCATGCCATCATGATGTCACATGCATATTCTAGGGCAAACTACAATAATAATTTTAGAATTGTACAGACAGTCATTGATATTCATCTGAGTGCCTATATGCATACCATATACTCATGCCATCATTGTTTAGAAATTCAAACACACTTCTAAGTATATTGCAAACATAATCAAGTTGAAATGCGTTGATTTGATTTCATGATGTATGAGATGTTAATATATTTATTATATTTATTTCAGATGGATCCTCTGCTTCTGGGCATCATTGTTCCTCCCCTGCCCAGTCCCCTGCCCAGCCCCCTGCCCAGCCCCCCTGCCCAGTCCCCTGCCCAGCCCCCTGCCCAGTCCCCTGCCCAGCCCCCTGCCCAGCCCCCTGCCCAGTCCCCTGCCCAGCCCCCTGCCCAGCCCCCTGCCCAGCCCCCTGCCCAGTCCCCTGCCCAGCCCCCTGCCCAGTCCCCTTCCCCTCCCGGCCCTTCCCATTTGTCCTGTCGTATCCCTCCCAAAAAACGCCCCTTCGCCCCCCTTCGCCGCTCTCCCCGTCTTTTGCCCCGTACAGCTACCCCAGCTGCCCAGCCCCCAATTCACCACTCCCCAGCTGTACGGGCTACCCCAGAGCAGCAGCCCATCCCTCCCCAACCCAATCCCATCCCTCCCCCCTGTCTCAACCTTCATTGTCCTGGGTGTCGGATTGTCCTTCCCAGGCACAGCTGTAAGTATCATTCAAAATCAACATTATAAGATACTTAAAGGTACACTGACTGAAAATTTGTACATTGTGATTCAAATAGAGCATGCAATGTTAATCAAATTTATAATTTACTACTCTTATCAATTATTCTTCATTCTCTTGCTATCTTTATTGAAACAAAGAAATGCCTATATTTTGTTTTTATTTTAAAAAATATGGACATCATTTCTTTATTGTTGGATGGATATATCCATCAATCAGCAGGGACAACCAAAGTTGATAAACAAAAATGGCCTGCCCTATAAACTTACATTCTTGCATTTAAAATATAGCTCGAGAATTCAAACATTTAAAGAATACGAGTAAATTAATAATTCTTTTTAATGTCATGCTCTATCTGAATCAGTAACTAAAATATTTAGGTTTACTGTCCCTTTAATTTGATATCACTACATATACCAATCACCTCTATTTGTATCCAAATATTTATGTCCAAATGATCATACATTATCTCTTGTATAACCCAGTGGGAATGTAATTTCTTCTGGTTGCTATGTTTACACAGCTTGTCCTCAACGCCAAAATGTTTAAATTGCTAATGTCAGTACAATGTAAATCCTTTAACAAGATTTAAGACACTCAAGCTGTAAAAGTGGATCATCAAAAACCAATTAAAGGGGACAACATGTTGGATTAAAATGTCCATTTAATGGTTTAGGTCTGTCTGAATAACATATTTCATGTGTAAATAATCAATGTCAACAAATTAATTTAAAAAATTATTTGTCTTTATGATGACAATGTATATTTGCTTTTTATTTTGTCTGTTGTGTAATTATCATTAATATTTTATTTATTCTTTATTTTAGGCTGTGACTCAACATGGCTCATGCTAGAAGGTATAGCACGTGTAGAGCAGGCCGTGTTGAGGAACGCAGCTGTCCTGAGAGGGATGAACGACACCATGCAGGCCCAGCTCCAGGTTCAGCATTTGACTTTGCGGCAGAACATGCGATTAAATTCAATGCCTGAATCTGGAGCTGGACATGCACAGGACGATGAAGGGGATGACCAGTAAGTGGAGGATCTGGAGATGCTCCAAGGGCGCAGATAAGAATCCTCCGTCCACATGTTGATGTTTTTGTTATGGTTGCCATTTGGCCTTTTTTTCTTATTATTGTTGTGCCTGTTGCACTCTTTTACCTTGTCATATGGCTCAAATGGGGCTATGCTGGCCCTTGGCAACTCTCTTCATGGACTGTGATGCACTCTGTTACCTTGTCATATGGCTCAAATGGGGCTATGCTGGCCCTTGGCAACTCTCTTCATGGACTGTGATGCACTCTGTTACCTTGTCATATGGCTCAAATGGGGCTATGCTGGCCCTTGGCAACTCTCTTCATGGACTGTGATGCACTCTGTTACCTTGTCATATGGCTCCAATGGGGCTATGCTGGCCCTTGGCAACTCTCTTCATGGACTGTGATGCACTCTGTTACCTTGTCATATGGCTCCAATGGGGCTATGCTGGCCCTTGGTAACTCTCTTCATGGACTGTGATGCACTCTGTTACCTTGTCATATGGCTCAAATGGGGCTATGCTGGTCCTTGGCAACTCTCTTCATGGACTGTGATGCACTCTGTTACCTCGTCATATGGCTCCAATGGGGCTATGCTGGCCCTTGGCAACTCTCTTCATGGACTGTGATGCACTCTGTTACCTTGTCATATGGCTCCAATGGGGCTATGCTGGCCCTTGGCAACTCTCTTCATGGACTGTGATGCACTCTGTTACCTTGTCATATGGCTCCAATGGGGCTATGCTGGCCCTTGGCAACTCTCTTCATGGACTGTGATGCACTCTGCTACCTTGTCATATGGCTCCAATGGGGCTATGCTGGCCCTTGGCAACTCTCTTCATGGACTGTGATGCACTCTGTTACCTTGTCATATGGCCTCAAATGGGGCTATGCTGGCCCTTGGCAACTCTCTTCATGGACTGTGATGCACTCTGTTACCTTGTCATATGGCTCCAATGGGGCTATGCTGGCCCTTGGCAACTCTCTTCATGGACTGTGATGCACTCTGTTACCTTGTCATATGGCTCCAATGGGGCTATGCTGGCCCTTGGCAACTCTCTTCATGGACTGTGATGCACTCTCTTACCTTGTCATATGGCTCCAATTTTCCTGATATTTACATGATTATTTATAAACGTTGTTGATGTTTTCTGACATAATAATAAAAGACAAGTCATTGCACGATTCTTTGTCCTCCTTATTCATGTCATTGATTGAAATCTCTAGTTTATCTGGTTGATCCTTAAAGGGACCTTACCAAAAATAATGGTGTTTCCTGAATCATATATGTAATACAATTGTAAATGACTTTAAGATTAACATCTCCAATGTAATTTTATTATTTGTCTTTATATATTTTTCGAAAAGCTTTATCATTGCATGATTATGATTAGCATAGTAATTGTTTATATATGTATATATAGATAGTTATTTGTGTATATATATGTATATTTCAAATTTCACATCCATGTGTGTATTTATAAACTCTGCATGAATTGATGCACCTTTAACAAATGATCTGAGGATTGATACAATGATATAATCCCTGTAAAGTGTTCATGTTATTGAATTAGTATTGTCTCTGTGTATCCTCTTTTTATAAATAAAAATCGTGATGGTGAGCACAATTGTTAATGAATGTATTTCCATTTCTAAAGCGTTTTTGTCCTTTTTACATGAACAAGGACATATAATCTTATTAATAAACAATCTTATTGTAATGTTGACAGCACATGTATTTAATTTTCAATTCTATCTTATTGTAAAAGTGTAACCAAATCAATCTCTGTGTGTAATGCGCATATTTTAGTTGAGGAATATTTTTCCACAAATATTTTTAAAAAATACTTCTCCTCCCATATATGGCTATAGGTAGGCTGACCATATTTCAACTTGAATAAATGACACGTTTGATGAATACATGTGTCATTATTGTTATTCCAAAACAATCTAAACATATCTTAAAACATCAATGGCATATGTATTTCTCATGTGTATCGTTTAAATGTTAAAGATATACACCATAGCTATAGTTAAAGGGACAGTCAAGTCCGAAAAGATGATTCATGATTTTGTGACATTCTTAGATAGTAATCTAGACACATACTAGTTACTAAAATATAAATAAGTTTCTTATTGATATGCCAAGCTGTCAACTGAGTCCTTGTATTGTCTGCGGTTTTTCAGCGATCTCGGATGCGCCATGTTGCTTAAGACGTCACCTGCCAGGCTGTCCAATGATTCCTTGTATTGAGTGACGTTTTTACGCGATCAAGGATGCGCCTTTTTTTGGTTTTGCGTTCTTACGCGATAAAGATGCGCCTTTTTTTGGTTTGCGTTCTTACGCGATCAAGGATGCGCCTTTTTTGGTTTGCGTTCTTACGCGATCAAGGATGCGCCTTTTTTTGGTTTGCGTTCTTACGCGATCAAGGATGCGCCTTTTTTTGGTTTGCATTCTTACGCGATCAAGGATGCGCCTTTTTTTGGTTTGCGTTCTTACGTGATCAAGGAAGCGCCATGTTAATTAAGACATCACATGCAAAGGTAAAAAAACGTCTGATTGTATTACGTATTCCCGCAATATTTGTTTGTGCACGTTAAACACGTTTGTGAATGAGAAGACAGGTTTAAAAACATGGCGAATATGGATTGTTTGCATCATGTTACATTGTTGACCCATAGCTGATAAAGACCACCACATTCTCTTTTGCTGGATGTCTGGTTGAATAAATGAACGAAAGCAAAATGTTTTCATGCATAAGATATTTCGAGGCAAGTGCAAATCTCTATAGTCCATGTTGTTTAATATGTTGGTCAACAATATGTTCCTTTTTATGAAAAATGACTGTTGTGTTTAATGTTAAAGATATCTAATTCATAAATATGCGCTATTGTGTTAGAATCAAGTAATCAATATGCATTTATCTTTATCATATGCTAAATATATGATGCCGACTTCTTCTAAATGTAATTTTGTCGTATATTTTATTAAAGGTTCATTAGACACTCACATTATAAATCAAAATATTTTATTTGGTCTCTAGTTAGATAGTCCATTTTTTTCAAAATACACGTCTCATTTTCCTTCTGTTCAAATAAAATGTAAGTAATTTTCAGACTCCTCGCCAAGCCTCAAAGTTTCATGTGAGTACCATCTCCAGCTTTCTCCTGTTTGTGTAAAGGGTCTTTTCATATGTTAATGATGGGGTATTGTCTTGTTTTACGGTTGTAATGGGGGTTCATCTATATTTTCAAGAGAGCTAACCCGATTTTCTTTGAAAGTGTTTAAAGCTTTGTAATATTGATATCAGTATATGTTAATCTTGTTGTTTCTAGTAGTGTCTATTATATACAGTTCGGTTAAAAATATAGTATACTGTCCCATTAATGCAAATGTTTATTTTTGTATCATGTATGAGTTCCACATTGGTTAATCTCCAAATATATTATTGTTAGCATATTTCCCCCCCCCCCCACTCCTAAAAGGACTTTAAACCATATTCATTGTTAAAACAAATGTCTTTATAAAAAAAATTAACACAATAATGTCTCTTTAAGAAAATAGACTTTATTTAACCCGTCAATATAAATCTGTTTTCAATATTTATTGTTTGAACAAGTACATGTAGATATACCAACAATCTGCAAATATATGTTAGCATATGTAATTTTGTTAAAGGGACAGTTTAGAAAACAAATAATGTTTTGCATTATTATAAAAGTCAATTTTGTAATTTCAATGATATCAAAGGTTTCTCACCAATTAATCATTTGTCTGGGTTTATTTTAATTTGCTAGCTAAACCTATGAGGTTCGTGTGCTCATTTCTTAGAGCTTGAAGAGTGCATGTAATCATTATGCAATTTGACCACTAGAGGGCATTTGGATAGCATTTGTATATCTAAAAACTTGTGCTCATACAGCATATTATTTACCATGTATTGATCATTGATGTCTAAAATGTTGTTATGTCAGAACAACAAATAAGTGGTCATTTTTCATAGTCATAGATACAAGGGTAAGCACATAAGTCACACATATTTCTCCATGTTTTGTTTTTTCCAACTTGATAATGCGTAATACAGTGTTTTCTTTGTAATCAATAATTTATTGACTGTCCCTTTAAGCTGTGTTATTGGCATTCAAACAGTAATATGCCATCATGGATAATTGTAATGGTAATTTTGTTTGCGTTTCGGGAAACAGTTTGGACATCACATCACAGAAACCAATCAATCTCATGAACAAGGATAGGTATGTGATGTGGTTTTCACACACTTATAACCCACACTCTGCAAACAATCTGCCTCCATGGACCCGGTCCCATAGAAGTAGATTATATACAGAGTGTGGTCCACAAGTGTATGAAAACCACATCATTACATACCTATCCATTACACATTAAATAAAAATAACATTAAACATGAAAACAAATACTTACTTCCTCTTCCTTCCCCTCTTCCCACAGGGCTGAGGCTCTGGGAGGGTCAACTGCCGACTCCGACGAGTTCTCATTGGATATGTTGTGGGAAGAGTGGAAGGAAGAGTACTGGGACGACCAAGGTGAGGAGGAGGAGATGGCCCGGCAGGAGGAGATGGCCCGGCAGGAGGAGATGGGCCGGCAGGAGAAGATGGGCCGGCAGGAGAAGATGGGCCGGCAGGAGAAGATGGCCCGGCAGGAGAAGATGGCCCGGCAGGAGAAGATGGCCCGGCAGGAGAAGATGGCCCGGCAGGAGAAGATGGCCCGGCAGGAGAAGATGGCCCAGCAGCAAGAGGCCCAGCAGCAGGAGGCCCAGCAGCAGGAGGCGTACCAGGAGGCAGACCAGCATGCGCCTCCCAGAAAAAATTAAACATCTCTTGGTGTAGATTAAAGGTTCTGTTTTGCCCTTCTTCTATTTGAGTGAGTATGTTTATTATTTGGTTTTGTCCTTCAATTATTTTGTTTTGTCCTTCAAGAATTCTTGTTCGGCCTTCTATATTTTGTATCCGGGTGTTACGCATCTACCCTATGTAGTCTAGTAGAACCCGCACCTCCGCTATTTCCTCTTGTTGTGCTTGGCGGGGTACCCATGCACGGCGGGGTGCCCGTGCACGGCGGGGTGTGGGTCCTTGAGGGGCCTCTGGTTCTGCGGCCTCCTCCTCTGCTTCCGGGGCCTCTTCATCTGCTTCCGTGCCCTCTTCGTCACGGGGGGCCTCTTCCCTCCGAGGTGGAAATTCCTCCCCACCACTCTCATCCCGGGGAGAAGGAGGAGGCTGTTTTTGCTGTGCTGCCTCCTCCCCAGACTCTGTATATTAGAAAAATAAAGAAATGTATATATTAGCATATTTCCAAATCAAGCTTTAAATGACTTATCTTACGATACAATTACAAATGCAGCCTCATTAATCCACTTTGAAATCTAACAATCAATACGATTTCCGCATTTTCTAAACCGTGTTTGTGATATCTCTGGTCAATCTGAATGTTTTAGCGTTTGTTTTCAGTCTGTTTAAATGCACACCTAACCTATAGCCTAGATACTGATGTAACCGTAAAGTAATTGTGAATGCGTGTAAACAACGTTATAGCATTAATCTGATCCTTAAAAGGACATGAAACCCAATGTTTTATCTTTCATGATTTAGAAGCATACAATTATAATCAACTTTCTAATGTACTTTTCTTATCTAATTAGCTTCATTCTCTGTATATTCTTTGCTGAAAAGCATATCTAAATATGCTTAGAAGATGCTGATTGGTAGCTGAATATAGCTGCCTCCTGTGATTGGTTCACCGTGTGCATGGCTATTTCTTCATTAAAGTATATCTAAAGAATGAATCAAATTAGGTAATATAAGTAAATTGGAATTTTTTGGAAAATTGTATTCTCTACCTCAATCATGAAAGTAAAGTTTGCGTATAGTGTCCCTTGAAATACATTTGTATGTGAATTTATTCTTAAATGAGCTTACCGTCAGATGAGAATGGCAGGTTCCTGGTATCAATTCCTCCGATACCGACTACATCCACCTCGGAGATGCTGGGATGCAACATTTCCTCCCATCGGCAGTAATCGATTTCCAGTGCAGGGCCGCCACCGGTTCCTGCGGCATGTCGGGCTTCCAGGCTTAACTTTTTCTTGAGATCCATCTTGCAGTCCCGGTATCGATGTTTTATAGAGTCCATATCTCTATTCCATCCACCCACGGCATTGACTGCATTCCTTATCTCATGCCAGAGCTTCCTCTTCTCAGTCGGGGTGGTCTTCTGATGCTGCAGCCTCCTATACCTGGCCATATAGGCTTCTACGAGGGCCTCCTTCTCCTCCATCGAAAACCTTGCCTCCCTAGTCGCCTTGGCCTTCCCCTGTGATGATGCCCTCTGTTTCCCGGACTGTGAAGCCCTACTCTGTCCGCCACTGGGCCCAGCCACTTGTTCATCTTGAACCAAGTGGCTGGGTCCACCCACCGCTTCCACCCCCGCTTCCTGCCCCCCTTCCTGCTCCCCTTCCTGCCCTGTTCCTCTCCCCCTCCCTCTCCTCCCCCCTCTACCTCTCCCCTGCCTGCCCTCCATCTCTTCCCTAAACTAAACCCCAACTAAGCAAAATAAAAGTGAGTGTGATCAAATGAAAGGGGGTCAAAATAAAGAACTAAAAAGACCAAAAAAAGTGCTGAAAGTGTGAAAGGGATATAAATAAAAGAGGGTAAGGAGTATTTAAATGAACAAAATGAAGAAGAAGACAAAAAGGAGGATATGTAAACTAAATGTAACTAGGGGATGGGTATGGGATGGGGTATGGGATAAGAGTAAATGGGATTACAGGGAATGGGAGTACAGGGAATGGGGTATGGAGTGTAGTATGAGAGGGTATGGGGTATGGAGTGTATGTAGTGTTATTGATAAGTGTATGTATGTATTGAATGTGTTTGCGTGTAAATGTGTTAAGTGTACAGAAAAAGCACTCGCTCGCTAACTCACACTACTACTAATTCTCACTAACTCACACTACTACTAATTCTCACTAACTCACACTACCACTAACTCTCACTAACTCCCACTAACTGACTCTATCACACTACCACTAACTCTCACTAACTCCCACTACCACTAACTCACTCACGCTCCCACTAACTGACTCTCTCCCACTACCACTAACTCCCACTCACTCACGATAACACTAACAACTGACTCTCTCACACTAACACTAACTCACTCACAATAATGCACAAACTCTCTAATCTTAAACCTCCAATCTCCAAAGACCCACCAGCAACACAGTCAAAGAAGCCATGCTTGTGTGGTACTTCTATACCCTGTGTAAATGTTTAATGATGTACCGATTTGCGTTGTAAATTGTGTTCATGTGTGCTTTATTAGCAATTAGTATTTGTGCAATATGTATTAGGTGTGTGAATTTGCGCATGCTCATTTTGAGTTAGTATTTGTGGAATGTGTACAATGCGATGATGTCATAGTGTTCGTTTTCTATAACATTGTCCAATAGTATTATGTTTAAATGTTAATTTGCGATGGTGTGGTATTAGTGAAGTGTTGTATATGTATGTTTGTCCTAATATATATTGATATTGAATGCGATTATTTTGCTAGTGTATGTATTATTTTTATTTTTCTTGTTGTTATTTTGCGTATTTCCGCATCTTAAAGTATATGCGTATTCCGTGTATTTTATTTCAATAAATTCCCCCCGCTTGTGAATGTGTAATGCTTCTGTGCTTTGTTTAGTGATTGTTGTTGTGACATTTGCGGCGTGTTATTGTTGTTCATGATGTGGTATGCGTCATATGACCGAGCTGTGCGTATTTCTCGCGAGATCGAGTGTTAGATGAAAAAAGCGTGTTTGTTTGCTTTTCCATTGATCTCTATGGGAGACTGTCTAACGCAGGCAGGATTCCGCGTGTGAAATACACGCGTTAGGAGTATCGTTAGATCGTTAGACTTTTTTTACTCTAAATACCGGAGTCAAACAATGCCGTGCGTTAGACATAAACCACGCGTAGCGTTAACAACCCATCTACCGCCAAACTCCAAATCTAGCCGAAAGTGTCTAAACTTCTTTGGATGTTATCCATTTTGGGCATGAAAAGAGAAGTGAGTTGTTGCACTATGGCATGAGATTCTTTGGGGTTCAGATAAGATCTCACTGTTTTTAGCTTCAGGGGTAGATGAGTTATCTAGGCTGCTCTTTTGTCTCCTCTCACCTTTCTTGCCCTTACCAGACATTCTAGAAGGTTCTAGAAAAGTATCCATATAAGAAGGAAATGTGACTGTGGTACATGTGTCTTTTGACCGGGTGTTAAGTACAAAAAGGGACAATGTCACCAGAGTAATATCGTCAGAACATCAAGGGCTAGGTAATTTGAAGCAAGGGCTTAAAGTGGCCTAAATGTAAGATAGTGAATCAGTACATAATATACAGGGAGTGCAGAATTATTAGGCAAATGAGTATTTTGACCACATCATCCTCTTTATGCATGTTGTCTTACTCCAAGCTGTATAGGCTTGAAAGCCTACTACCAATTAAGCATATTAGGTGATGTGCATCTCTGTAATGAGAAGGGGTGTGGTCTAATGACATCAACACCCTATATCAGGTGTGCATAATTATTAGGCAACTTCCTTTCCTTTGGCAAAATGGGTCAAAAGAAGGACTTGACGGGCTCTGAAAAGTCAAAAATAGTGAGATATCTTGCAGAGGGATGCAGCACTCTTAAAATTGCAAAGCTTCTGAAGCGTGATCATCGAACAATCAAGCGTTTCATTCAAAATAGTCAACAGGGTCGCAAGAAGTGAGAGTGAGTCTTGATGGGCCAGATGGATGGGCCCGTGGCTGGATTGTTAAAGGGCAGAGAGCTCCAGTCCGACTCAGACGCCAGCAAGGTGGAGGTGGAGTACTGGTTTGGGCTGGTATCATCAAAGATGAGCTTGTGGGGCCTTTTCGGGTTGAGGATGGAGTCAAGCTTAACTCCCAGTCCTACTGCCAGTTTCTGGAAGACACCTTCCTCAAGCAGTGGTACAGGAAGAAGTCTGCATCCTTCAAGAAAAACATGATTTTCATGCAGGACAATGCTCCATCACACGCGTCCAAGTACTCCACAGCGTGGCTGGCAAGAAAGGGTATAAAAGAAGAAAATCTAATTACATGGCCTCCTTGTTCACCTGATCTGAACCCCATTGAGAACCTGTGGTCCATCATCAAATGTGAGATTTACAAGGAGGGAAAACAGTACACCTCTCTGAAGAGTATCTGGGAGGCTGTGGTTGCTGCTGCACGCAATGTTGATGGTGAACAGATCAAAACACTGACAGAATCCATGGATGGCTGGCTTTTGAGTGTCCTTGCAAAGAAAGGTGGCTATATTGGTCACTGATTTGTTTTTGTTTTGTTTTTGAATGTCAGAAATATATATTTGTGAATGTTGAGATGTTATATTGGTTTCACTGGTAAAAATAAATAATTGAAATGGGTATATATTTGTTTTTTGTTAAGTTGCCTAAAAATTAAGCACAGTAATAGTCACCTGCACACACAGATATCCCCCTAAAATAGCTATAACTAAAAACAAACTAAAAACTACTTCCAAAACTATTCAGCTTTGATATTAATGAGTTTTTTGGGTTCATTGAGAACATGGTTGTTGTTCAATAATAAAATTAATCCTCAAAAATACAACTTGCCTAATAATTCTGCACTCCCTGTACAATACTGAGTGTTTTTGCTAATCATAAGTGTACCACAAACCATTGATTTTGGATATAACTCCTGTACTCTAGAAACATGTGTAATGTACAACCGTTAGAGAATGGAGCAATCACTGATGCATTATACTTTTGGTACTTCTAAACATTATGCTGGGCATATAGAACATAACATCCGGTAGGCAGTTCCATGCTAAACATATAAGTATAAACCTAATTCACAATATTACTATACATGTCATACACTGAAAGGATTTCTATTATTAATCAGGAGACTACCCTGTTAGGGGCTGCTATTACACTTGTCTTAGGGTCTTTGTAGTGAGTTGTCTGCCAGGCACTGTGTAAGTGCGATAAAAAGGTGACCACGTGGAGCTGTTCAAAGTAGACAAAATGGGCCCCTATTGTTATAAAGCTCTGTCTCTGCTCAGCACCATCAGGTGAGTGCACAAGCCTTTCCTTATTTACCCCTTCAATGTCCACCCAGTACCCGTGCTAGGGCAAGTGTCTATGAGGCAGGGTGAGTCAGGAAAAAAGTGTCCCTTAGCAATTGCTGTGTGCGGCAGCGTTATGGGGTCTTAAGGGATTCTATCTAACCCAAACCAAGGACCCAGTGTAGAATCCAGGGCGTAGCTATCTTTGTGGTCTATGGATGTCCATGGAAGGCTGTGAAGCTGGCTTGCGGAGTGAGACTACCCTGGGGTGAGGGGAGTTCTGGTTGTGCATGTGGATGAAATGGAACCATCTGCTTCACGCCTCTCCTTTGCTTCACTCCACTAAGCTTTCTGGCTGTCTTTCCTGATGCGGTGTTCAGGGGTCCAAGGTCAGCTGTCATCAACAATTCTACAGCTGCTGTGTTCGGTGCAACCCCGCTTACTGCTCTCCAGCTGGCTTCCTGCTGTCAGGGTATTCTGCATGTCTGCGTGGCCGATTTCAGTCTATCCTCCTAGATGCCCAGTCCAGCTGTGAGGGCTGGCGACATGTTGGCTTAGCTGTGTCAGGATGTTTTCAGGTGTTTCCCTGTCCCTTCTTGCTCTCACCCCCCAATCTAGCTGACAAGGTGTTTGATGCAGCTCTGCACCACGAGGGTCCCTATGACCATTGATCCTGGTGCTTAGCACTGTCTAGCGATATTAGGTCCTCGGTGGGGAAGCGGTGTTACTCTCCAGCATTAAATTATGTCCAGGCACAAACCTTGCTCAGGACCAGTTCACTCAGGCTGAGTTTGTCTCCTAGAAATATCCAAAATATCAGGAGTTTCACTGAGCTTTGAAACGGAGCTGCTTACTCTTGGCCAGCCCACCGGAAGTCATTCTAAAAGGCTTTTTTAAGTGTAATAGGATAAATTGCAAAGCTTGCATTCACCACTATAATGGTATTAAACCCACAAGGTCTTTTGCTTCCACCACTTTTGACACGTCTTTTGAAGTAACATGCCAATGTAATTGTAGAACTGACTATGTGGTGTATCAACTCCAGTGCAGCTGCAATCTACAATATGTAGGTAGAACCACACGCCCATACAAGAAAAGATTGGTTGAACACATTAACAATATAAAATTGGGTCTTAAATCACACAACCTTTCGTTACACTACAAAAAGTTCCACAATATGGATCCAAAGTGCATAAGACGAACCATTCTGGAACATGTCTCAATAAACAAGTGGGGTGGTGACAGAACCCTTAAATTATGAAAAAGGTAATCATACTGGATCCACATGCTAGGTACCCTCATACCTAGAGGATTAAACAAAGACTTGGATCTAGCAGCCTTTCTAGTTTAATTTCATTTCTCACTTTATATATAAATCTAAACATTTAGCAAATAAAGAAAGATCCCTTATCAAGTTATAATCCTGTTTAACATACATATGAAACTTCTTAATTTCCTTCTTAGAGAGTCCTTTTTGGAAACTTCTCCAAGATATACGTTCAATTGAATTTAGTGAAATAAAAATATTAGTTAAGAGAATAAATTTCCACCAAGTATTTTTTTTCCCATAAATATTATTATTTATTAATATTTATTACTATTTTTTATTATTTATTTATCATCAACACATAGAAGCTTTTTTGATGATGTTCAAAACAATAGAGTTTTATGTATTCTTTCACGCAAACTGAAGCACTACTACTATTAATAATATCAAACACCTAATAGATTGTTTTAAATTACTCAATTGAACAAGGTGAACAAGAAAGGGGTTCATGAAATATGAGGGACCTCTGTATCTATATTTCAGGAAAGACACTTAAAGGACCAGTAAACACAGTAGATTTGCATAATCAACAAATGCAAGATAATAAGACAATGCAATAGCATTTAATCTGAATTTCAAATGAGTTGTAGATTTTATTTTAACAAATTTCAAAGTTATGTATATTTCCACTCCCCCTGTACCATGTGATAGCAATCAGCCAATCACAAATGCAAATACGTATAGTCTGTGAATTCTCGCACATGCTCAGTAGGAGCTGGTGACTCAAAAAGTGTAAATATAAAAGACTGCGCACATTTTTTTTTTAATGGAAGTAAATTGGAAAGTTGCTTAAAATTACATGCTGTATCTGAATCATGAAAATTTAATTTGACCTGAGTGTCCTTTTAAGCTAGCTAAAAATTGACAGTAAAACCAATACTATTTGTAGGTTGCTATAGCAATGAATATAAAAACTAAGTCCGTAGAAATCATTCCAACACAAACTATATACACTTTGACAGACATATGCAATCATCCTTATGAGCATTTTTTGATACACTAGCACAACAAGGTACTGGTAGATAGAGCTAAAATCAGCTTCGTATCAAGTTTAAATGCTTCTCTATATTCGATTAGTTACAATCGGGTATAGAGAAGATCTTTAAGTGAGACAATGCACATGTGACATTAGTGAGCCAATCACATCATCACTCTCAAGCCATGCAACACGTAACCGCTAATGGCAAATAGAAACTCTAGTTACACAGGGGGTGTGCCGCAACCTCCGGTTTAAATACGCATAGACAACATTAAGTTTTTACCTCTGATGAAGGACAACAAAAAAACAAAATGTATGCTTACCTGATAAATGTATTTATTTCTGGATATGGTGAGTCCACGGCTTGAGTAATTGCTTTTAGGAATATCACTCCTGGCAAGCAGGAGAAGGCAAAGAGCACCACAGTTAAACTGCTAAGTATCCTTCCCTTACCCAAAACCCCCAGTCATTCGACCGAATGAAAATGGAGAAAAAGAAGTAACAGAAGGTGTAGAGGTGCCTGAGGTTATAGTCAAAAGAACAACTGTCTTAAAATAAAGGGTGGGGCTGTGGACTCATTTCCATATCCGGAAAGAAAGAAATTTATCAGGTAAGCATACATTTTGTTTTTCTTTCCTAAGATACAGTGAGTCCATGACTTGAGTAATTACTGTTGGGAACCAATACTCAAGCTAGAGGACACAGATAAATAGGTAGGGACAAGATAGGCAGTCAAACAGAAGGCACCACCGCTTGAAGAACTTTTCTCCCAAAAGAAGCCTCAGCCGAGGCAAAAGTATCAAATTTGGAAAATTTGGAAAAAATATGTAGAGAAGTTGCAGCCTTGCAAATTTGTTCCACAGAAGCTTCATTTTTGAAAGCCCAAGAAGAGGAAACAGAGCCGTAATTCTCTCAGTAGGCTGCTGTCCAGCAGTCTCATAAGCCTAACGAATTATACTTTGTAACCAAAATAAAAGAGTAGTAGCAGTAGCTTTCTGATCTTTACGTTACCCAGAGAAACAGACAAAGAGTGCAGAGGACTGGCGAAAATCCTTAGTCACCTGTAAGTAGAATTTAATAGCATGTACAACATCCAAATTGTGTAACAAACGTTCTTTGGAAGAAGAAGGATTAGGAAGGAACCTTAGGAAGGAAAACTAACTTAGTATGAAGAATCACCATATTGGCATGAAAAACAAGATAAGAGGAACCTTCCAAGATAACAACTTAATGTCTATGGAATGCAACGGCTCAAACGGAGTCAGCTGTAAAACTTTAGGAACAAGGTTAAGACTCCAAGACAGACCTAATTTTGACTAAGGCCTGACAAAAAGATTGCACATCTGGCACATCTGCCAAACGTTTATGTAGTAAAACTGATAAAGAAGAAATCTGACCCTTCAGGGTACAGACTGACAATCCCTTCTCCAGGTCTTCCTGAAGAAAATATATAATTCTAGGAATTCTAATTCTATTCCAAGAGTAGCCCTTGGATTCACACAAATAAAGATATTTACGCCATATCTTATGGTAAATCTTTCTAGTAATATGTTTGCAAGCCTGAATCATGGTCTCAATGACCAAGTCAGAAAAACCACGCTTACAAAGAATTAAATGTTCAATCTCCAAGCAGTCAGCTTCAGAGAAATGAGATTTGGGTGAAGGAAGGGACCCTGAATCAGGAGGTCCTTCCTCAGAGGTAGTCTCCAAGGTGGGATAGATGGCATCTCCCCTAGGTTAGCAAACCAGATTCTGCGAGGCCATGCAGGGGCTATTATTATCACCGACACCCTCTCCTGTTTGATACAAGCAATGACTCGTGGAAGGAGAGCAAACAGAGGAAACAGGTATGAAAGCATGAAAATCCAAGGAACCACCAGAGCATCTTTTAGAACGGCCTGTTGATCTCTTGACCTTGAACCGTACCTTGGAAGCTTGGCGTTCTGATGGGACGCCATCAGATCTAACTCCGGCACCCCTCATTTGAGGACTAAGCTGGAAAACACCCCCAGATGGAGTTCCCACTCCCCGGGATAAAAAGTCTGTCTGCTCAGAAAATCCATTTCACAGTTGTCTACTCCTGGAATGTGGATGGCAGATAGACAGCAATTGTGGGACTCTGCCCACTGAAGAATCTGAGTAACCTCCTTAATGTCTAAGGAACTCTGAGGTCCTCCCTGTTGATTGATGTAAGCCACAGAGGTAATGTCTGACTGGAGCCTGATAAACTGGGCTGAGGACAACTGAGGCTAAGCCAATAGAGCATTGCAAATATCCCTCAACTCCAAGATGTTGAAGGGAAGAGCAGACTCCTCCTGAGTCCAAAAGCCCTGAGCTTTTAACGAGTTCCCGACTGCTCCCCAGCCCAGCAGGCAGGTGTCCATGGTCACGATCACCCAGGAAGGTCTCCAAAAGCATGTGCCCTGAGACAGATGTTCCTGAGATATCCACCATGGGAGAGAATCCCTTGAATACTGATCTAACTCTAGTCTCTGAGATAGATCCGCATGGTCGCCATTCCATTGTCGAAGCATGCACAACTGGAGAGCTCTCAAATGGAATCAAAAGGAATTATGTCCATGGAAGCCACCATCACACTGATTACCTCCATACATTGAGCCACTGAAGGATGAGCAGTAGCCTGAAGAGAGAAGGAAGAGGAAATGATTTTGTTTTTCCTGACCTCTGTCAAAAAAATCTTCATTAATAGAGAATCTATTATGGTCCATAAGAACACTACTCGTGTAGCAGGGGAAAGAAAGCTTTTTTTCAGTTTCACATTCCATCCGTGGGAACGAAGAAAAGACAACAATATCTCTGTGTAAGATTTTGCTTGTTGAAAAGATGGCGCCTGAACCAATATGTTATCCAGGTAGGGTGCCACAGCAATTCCACGAGAATGGATTAATGCCAAACGAGCCCCCAGAACCTTTGAAAACATTCTGGGAGCCATGGCTAGACCAAATGGAAGGGCCATGAGCTGGAAATGTTTGTCCAGAAAGGCAAATCTTAGGAATCTGTGATGGTCCCTGTGAATAGGAACATGAAGATACGCATCCTTTAGGTCTATGGTTGTCATGAACTGACCCTCTTGTACTAAAGGAAGAATGAAGCGTATAGTCTCCATCTTGAAGGATGGAACTCTGAGAAACTTGTTTAGACACTTCAAGTCTAGAATGGGACGGAAAGTTCCCTCTTTTTTGGAACCACAAATAGGTTGGAGTAGAACCTGAGACCCTGTTCCTGCACTGGAACTATCACTCCCAGGGAGGAAAGATGTTGTATACATTTCAAGAACACCTCTCTTTTTATCTGGTCTGCAGATAATCTTGAGAGAAGGAATCTGCCACTGGGAGGAAAAGTCTTGAATTCCAATTTGTAACCCTGGGATACTATGTCCACAGTCCAGGGAACTGGGACATCTCGTATCCAGGCTTGAGAGAACTGAGAAAGTCTTCCCCCACCTGATCCGATTCCAGATCGGGGGTAAACCCTTTATGCTGATTTGGAATCAGCTGTGGGTTTCTTTGATTATTTTCCCTTGTTCCAAGACTGATTGGGTTTCCAAGAAGACTTGGATTTTTCCTGCTTGGAAGAAGAAGGGGAAGGCTTTCCTCTGAAGTTACGAAAGAAGCAAAAATTACTCTGATGTCCTTTAGGCCTATTCTTCTTATCTTGAGGTAGAAAAGACCCTTTTCCATCCGTAATATCAGAGATCCTTTTTGCCAAACCGGGTCCAAACAAGGTTTTGCCCTTGTAAGAAATCCCCAGAAGCTTGAGTTTAGAGGAAACGTCCACAGACCAGGATTTCAACCACAGAGTCCTGCAGGCTAGGACAGCAAAACTAGAGGTTTTAGCTCCTAGTCTAACAACCTGTAAAATGGCACCTGCAATAAAATAATTGGCCAACTTAAAAGCTTTCATCCTATCCTGAATTTCATCCAAAGAAGTCTCTACTTGAAGAGAATCAGATAAGGCGTCAAACCAATAAGATGCCGCACTAGTCACTGTGGCAATACACACCGCAGGTTGCCATTGGAGACCTTGATGAACATATTTTTATTTTAAATAAGCCTCTAGCTTCTTGTCCATTGGATCCTTAGAAGAGCAGATATCCTCAATAGGAATAGTGGTTCTCTTAGCCAGAGTGGAAATGGCCCCTGGGTACAGTATACCAAGGGAGCTCTACAGGAAACATTTTCTTAAAAATGGGAGATGGGGAAAAAGACACCCCTGGTTCTCCCATTCCTTACAGAATATTCCCTAGCATGGTCCGGCACAGGAAAAACCTCCGAAGTGAAAGGTTCATCAAATAAACTATTAAGTTTACTAGATTTATTAGGAGTGACAATGACAGGGGTATTGGAGTCATCTAATTTAACTAAAACCTCCTTTAACAATACACAAAGGTGTTCAAGCTTAAATCTGAAGGATACCACCTCAGTCTCAGAAGAAGGAATTATACTGTCTGAATCTGAAATTTCACCATCAGAAAGTCCCGATATATCTTCATCATGAGACTTATGAGAAAGGGTAACTTGGGAAGCAGAACTGAGGACAGGCACCTTACTTTCTGAATTTCTAGATTTCCCCTTGCGTTTTCCCTGTAATCTGAGAATGTCAGCTAATGCTGCAGATACCGCTGAAGATACCTGGCCAGCAATTTCTGCTTTTAAATAAACTCCACTAGGAGTTATTGAGGAACCGCAGGGCACTGCATGTGACACCATTGAGGCTTTGGACGTAGTAGGAGAAAGCTGAGGTATTATTTTAACAGCATCATCCTGAGAGAGATTAGGCTCAAAAATGTTACCTTTATTTTAAAGGTTTTCTTGACACATGAAGAACAAAATTGCATAGGAGCTGGAATTTGTGCATCTAAACATAATAAACATGAATTCATGAGAGCAGGTTCTTGCTCCATATCAGACATGTGAAACAGTAAATAAATTTGTACACATAAGTTTCAAAGATTTTAATATTAAATTAAAATAAGCCAATGAAAAAATACACTTTACATTTTTTCCCAAATTAGGATCGATCCCCAGCTAAAATTATGTGAGAAAAGTTAAGAAAAAAACATTTAATAAACATCAAATAAACTTCTACAATACCCCTCAGGCAACCCCACACCTCAATTACTGAGGTGCTTTACCGCTTCCAATTAAGACCGGATCACCCAGAAATGGAGAAAAACTATTTTTTCTTCAGAAACGTTATAAAGTAAAGCCGGTTATGTGACCGCAACTGCCGAGCTCAAATTACTGCTGTGGCACAGAGAGGCACTAAAAATATCTCCCTGGTACACTGAGTACAAGAAATAACCGTTTTTTCAAACCGGACAGTTTAAAATGTTGCATCATTTTATTTTAAAGCAAAGTGAAAATGAATAAACTGCTGAAATAGAAAATTCAGTCTTACTTTCAGTTTAAACTTAAATGTTTTTATCAAGTAAATATGTGTCAGAAAATAAAGCCTAATAAAAACAATTGTATTAGTCTCACACATGCTACAGTGCCTGCTTCATGTCCCAGTGTAACCCAAACAACAGGATTATCTATGTCCCAATAAAAAAACAGTGTGTTTTAATTTGTTAAGTGCATGGTCACCCTAACTGGAAAAAAAACACTTACCTGCTCCTCTGTCCAGCATGTAGACAGTTACAAGGTATGAGAAGACACAGTTCTTCACAAAGAACTTTGAAAAAGAAAGAACAGAGAAGCCAACTCTGGCTTTCTAAACTAGGGCAGCAATTGTTAGGAAATCACAGTAAGTACCTCTTTACAAGTTTCTAACTACTTTAAAGCCACCACTACCCGACTGCAAGGAATGACATGGAATACGGCTATACCCCAAAACTTTCTTGTAGATGAAATCAAAAATTTTCTTCAGACACCTAAACTTCACATCCTCCATGCAACAAAGGCAAAGATAATTACTGGGGGTTGTGGGTAAGGGAGTGATACTTAGCAGTTTAAATGTGGTGCTCTTTGCCTCCTCCTGCTGGCCAGGAGTGATATTCCCAACAGTAATTACTCAAGCCGTGAACTCACTATATCTTAGGAAGGAAAGGCTGTTCCTTCGAAACGAGTTAGGTGACTGTCAGGGTTTTTTCCCTGTTGTGTTTGCCATGTGCTGCTGGCAACCATTTTACTCACCTCTCTTCCTGACTATGGTGCATTGTGGGGGATGCTGCTCAATTCCTGCACTTCCTTTTATGGCCAGACTGGTGTGCATCATCCATGTGAGACAGGATGCAGTCTCAGAATTGTAATGTTATCACTTATTATTTAAAGGGCCTCTGTTCAGTATGCTTTGCCTTTGCGTTGTCTCAGACCTGTTTGTGAGAGTTCCTGTGTATTAACTGGCTGCCTGACGTCCTTCCTGGTTCCTGATCCCTGGCTTGTTCCTGACTCTGCTGTTTTCCTTGTTCCTGATTCTGGCTCGTCTGACTATTCGCTTTGGCTCCTGACTCGGCTCGTCTGACTACCAGCTCTGATTTTGATTCCTGGCTTGTTATTTGACTTGTGGACTTTTTTATTATTTTTTGCTATTAATAAAGGTGTGATTATTTTTGCACTTCTCATCTCAGTCTGATTCCTGGCACCCTGAAATTACACAAAGGCCATGAATCCTGATGGTGCTAATAATCCACCTTTACCTGCCATAATTTTAAGGATGGATGTACAGGATCACCGCTTGGATCAATTTGCACTAGCCCTGCAAACCCTGCTGACTCGCACTGCACATTTGTACCAAAGTGTCCCGCAAGTTATGGCTGCTCATGTTTCCTCTGCTGCACCTATGCCTACCAGGAGCATGTCCGGCTCTGCACCTCTACCTCAGCGATATGGAGGCAATCCTATTCAGTGTAGAGGGTTTTTGAACCAGGTGGGCATTTACTTTGAGATGTTACCTCAGGCGTTTCCCTCTGACAGAGCTAAGGTGGGATTTCTCATCTCATTACTCTCTGACACAGCTCTTGCCTGGGCTAATCCCTTGGGGGAGACTAATAAACCTGTGATTTCAAATTACCCTGAATTTGTGGCCTCCTTTCGAAGGGTATTTGATGTTCCGGTTCGCTCCTCCTCTGCTGCTAAACGACTCATGTCCATTCAGCAAGGTACAAGATCTGTTGCTCAGTATGCTTTTGAGTTCTGTACGCTTGCCGCAGAGGTAGGTTGGAACAATGAAGCCCTTGTTGCCGCCTTCTTTCATGGGCTCTCTGATGCGATTAAAGACAAAGTTGCTGCCAGAGATTTACCAGAGGATCTCGAGGCATTGGTGTCTTTTTTGATCCTAATTGACATCAGACTCAGAGAGAGGCCCTCTTTCAAGGAGCGCTTGCGGAAACCTCCTGTTTCGTTGTCTCCTACGTGTTCGTTTCCACCCATGTCTCCCTCTCCTCCCATGCCTCCTGGTCCAGAGTCACCAGGTACTGCTGAGCTGATGCAGCTGGGGTTCACGCATCTCTCCATGGCGGAGAGGGCCTTTAGGAGGAGGGAGGGGCTCTGCCTCTATTGTGGGTTACAGGGCCACATTTTGAAGTCTTGTCCTACACGGCTGGGAAACGCACACACCTAAGGTCCTGTCGGGGGCAGATCTTGGGTGGTTTATCCTCGTGCCCGGAACCGCTTAAGGAGAAACCTTTGGTCACGGTTGTCCTTTTCTGGGTGGCCTCCTCCATAGTCGCCCAGGCTCTTGTTGACTCCGGTGCTGCAGGCTATTTCATTGACAGTGCTTTTGTATCAAAGCACTCCATTCCTGTTTTGCCTCGGTGCGTTCCGCTTGCTATTGAGACCATTGATGGCAGGCCCCTTCAGCCCGCGCTCGTTACTCATGAAACTGCTCCATTGTCCATGGCTGTTGGGGCTCTCCATTTTGAAACCCTCCAGTTCCAGATGATAAACTCTCCGCATTTTCCAGTTATTCTGGGTTATCCCTGGCTCCAAAAGCACAATCCCACTCTCGACTGGTGCAGCTCCGAAATTTTGTCGTAGTCCCCGCAATGTATTTCCACTTTTCTTCGGAAACCAGTTTCACTTCTTCGGTTTCTCAATTGCCAGAGGAGTACCGAGAGTTCCTAGACGTTTTTGACAAGGTGCGTGCCGGTACATTGCCTCCTCACTGGTCTTACGATTGTGCCATAGACCTGCAACCCGGAGCCATTCCTCCTCGGGGCCGGGTGTACCCTCTGTCTGTTGCAGAGAATTGTGCTATGGAGGAGTATGTTGCCAATGCTCTGTCGCGGGGGATCATCCGCAAATCCTGCTCTCCTGCCAGGGCTGGCTTCTTCTTTGTGAAGAAAAAGGGTGCCGAGTTAAGACCCTGTATCGATTGTAGGGGTCTTAATCGTCTTACCATTAAGAATGCTTACCCTATTCCGCTTATTACGGAACTCTTTGACCGCCTCAAGGGAGCTACGGTCTTTACTAAACTTGATTTGAGAGGAGCGTACAATCTCGTTAGGATTAAGGAGGGCCACGAATGGAAAACAGCATTTAACACCAGGAGCGGGCATTATGAGTATCTTGTAATGCCCTTTGGCCTATGTAATGCTCCTGCTGTTTTTCAGGAATTTATTAATGATGTCCTACGAGATATGTTGCAACAGTGTGTTGTGGTGTACTTAGACTACATCCTCATACACTCACCCACACTTGAGGCTCATCGTTCTGATGTTACACGGGTTCTTCAGAGACTACATGAGAACGGCCTGTTTTGTAAACTCGAGAAATGTGAGTTCCATCAGACTCAAGTAACCTTCCTAGGTTATGTTATCTCCATTGCAGGGTTCTCCATGGATCCTGACAAGTTAACCGCAGTTCTGCAGTGGCCTCGCCCAGTTGGTCTTCGGTCTATTCAACGTTTTTTAGGGTTCGCCAATTACTATAGAACGTTTATTAAAAACTTTTATTCCTTGGTCAAACCTATCACAGACATGACCCGTAAAGAGAATGATCCACTCCATTGGTCACCTACTGCCATTAAGGCCTTTTATAGTCTTAAGACTGCCTTTGCTGCCGCTCCAGTTCTGGCTCATCCTAACCCTGTCCTGGCTTTCGTTCTTGAGGTCGATGCGTCTGAGACTGGAGTAGGTGCCCTCTTGTGTCAACGTCCTACGCCTGACGGTTCCTTGCATCCGTGTGGTTTCTTCTCTAAGAAATTGTCTCCAGTAGAGTGCAATTATGAAATTGGCGACAGGGAATTACTGGCCATAATTTTGGCACTTAAGGAATGGAGGCATCTTCTCGAGGGTACTAGCATGCCAGTGCTCATTCTTACTGACCACAAGAATTTAACTTATCTATCTGAAGCAAAATGTTTGTCGCCCCGACAGGCCAGATGGGCGCTATTTTTGTCTCGGTTTAATTATGTGGTCTCCTACCTGCCTGGTAGTAAAAATGTTACGGCTGATGCCCTCTCTCGACAATTTTCACCTCTGTCCAAGGAGGAGTCTGTACCTACTCCTGTTATACCTCCTGACCACATTTTGGCTACCATACGTACTAATTTGACTTCTCCCTTGGGGGAGGAGATCCTGGCTGCACAAACCAATACACCTCCTGAGAAACCTAGTGGTAAGTGTTTTGTTCCTGAGAATCTTCAAACTAAACTTTTGCACACTTACCACTATCCTAAAGCCACAGGTCACCCAGGCAAGAACCAAATGATTTGGTCTGTCACTCGACAATTCTGGTGGCTAGGTCTTCGTTCTGATGTTGCTGCGTATGTTGCCTCCTGCTCAGTTTGTGCACAGAATAAGACTCCTCGACGTCTTCCTGTGGGTCTTCTTCAACCTATTGCTAATGGTGAGTGCCCTTGGACACATCTTTCCATGGACTTCATTGTCGAGCTCCCTGTTTCCAATGGCAATACTGTTATCCTTATGGTGGTTGACCATTTTTCTAAAATGTCACATTGCATTCCCTTGATGAAGCTGCCTACCGCTCAGGAGCTTGCTTCAATTTTTGACCGGGAGGTCTTCCATTTACATGGGTTACCCAAGGAGATAGTGTCGGACCGGGGTAGCCAGTTTGTCTCCAGATTTTGGCGTTCCTTTTGTGCTCAAATGGGGATCCAGCTTTCCTTCTCCTCGGCATATCACCCTCAATCCAATGGGGCTGCGGAATGGTCTAATCAAGCTCTGGAACAGTTCCTACATTGCTATGTCTCAGATCACCACAATAATTGGTCTGAACTGTTACCTTGGGCAGAGTTTGCTCGTAATAGTGGTATTAATGCTTCCTCCAAGTTATCTCCGTTCATGGCGAATTATGGGTTTCAACCATCCTTGTTGCCCGATTCATTCATGTCTCAGGGTATTCCGGCTTTGAAGGAGCATCTCCGGCAACTCCGTTCCACGTTGGTGCAGATTCAGGATTGCCTTCATCATTCTATTCAGCGCCAAAAGTTCCAGGCTGATCGTAGGCGTCTGCCCGCACCTTCCTACTAGGTTGGTGAGAGAGTTTGGCTGTCCTCCCGCAACTTGAACCTTTGTGTGCCTTCCAATAAATTGGTTCCCCGTTATGTTGGTCCTTTTCGCATACTCCGACGGGTTAATCCTGTGGCCTACGCTCTTGACCTTCCTCTTGCTATGCGCATCTCCAATGTTTTTCATGTCTCCCTCTTGAAACCATTGGTTTGTAATCGGTTTACCACTGTGTTGCCTCGTCCCCATCCTATCTTTGTTGACAACCATGAGGAGTATGAGGTCAGCAGCATTATTGACTCTCGTATGTCCAGGGGTCATGTACAGTATTTGGTTCACTGGAGAGGCTACGGTCTGGAGGAGCGTTCTTGGGTTCCCTCCTCTGATGGTCATGCTCCCGCCCTCCTCCGTGGCTTCCATGCCTGTTTCCCCAATAAGCCTTTTGTCCTCCCGTGGGGGAGGGGTCATTGAGGGGAGGGTACTGTCAGGGTTTTTTCCCTGTTGTGTTTGCCATGTGCTGCTGGCAGCCATTTTACTCACCTCTCTTCCTGACTATGGTGCATTGTGGGGGATGTTGCTCAATTCCTGCAGTTCCTTTTATTGCCAGACTGGTGTGCATCATCCATGGGAGACAGGATGCAGTCTTAGAATTGTGATGTCATCACTTATTATGTAAAGGGCCTCTGTTCAGTATGCTTTGCCTTTGCGTTGTCTCAGACCTGTTTGTGAGAGTTCCTATGTATTACCTGGCTGCCTGACGTCCTTCCTGGTTCCTTATCCCTGGCTTGTTCCTGACTCTGCTGTTTCCTTGTTCCTGATTCCGGCTCGTCTGACTATTCGCTTTGGCTCCTGACTCGGCTCGTCTGACTACCAGCTCTGGTTTTGATTCCTGGCTTGTTATTTGACTTGTGGACTTTTTTTATTATTTTTTGCTATTAATAAAGGCGTGATTATTTTTGCACTTCTCGTCTCAGTCTGATTCCTGGCACCCTGACAGTGACATGGTCACTAGATAATGTGACCTTTGTTTTTTGCTTTTAATATTTGTTTGTACTATTTGTTTTGAAAAAGGATAATTGTATACCCTTTTTTATGAACTTCTATACACCTATCCCTAATACGAACCTGAGTAACCTACTGCTTCGGGTGTGTGGAGGAAAGTTTCTAATGCTGTTATTACACTCCAGGAAGCACAGAAGGCTGATTACAGCATTTGACATGTATCCAGTGGCAGATATCTTATATGCCATGCTGAGGCTCTCCAGGATTGCTCTACACTAACCTCATATCGATTGAGGTAAACTCCTGTAAGTAGAAATTACATCCATTGGAACTACTGTTTGCATTTACAGAAATTCACTCTGCAACGTATACTACTGGGACTCATTCTCCAGCATTCAGATTTGATATTTAATTTGTGTTAACCCAATTTTTTTATTATTTTTTTTGAGCTTTTCTGATTTTTCCGGATCACTTATATGTTAAAACTTGTTGTGCATTCATACATATATATAGCAAAGGATTCTCTGGGTAAAAAAAAGATGTGTCATTGTGAACCTAATTTGCATATCTTACCCAGAATCCTTTGCTGCATTGGAAACAATGTAATTCAGAGGTTTTCTGTGGGAAAAACAAGCCTTCTGGCCTGTCTAGATTTTTTAATATACTACTCAATGAGTTATTCTCTCTCTCTCTCTCTCTCTCTCTCTCTCTCTCTCTCTCCCTCTCTCTCTCTCTCTCTCTCTCTCTCTCTCTCTATATATATATATATATATATATAAAATATATATATATATATATATATATATATATATATATATATATATATATATATATATATATATATATATATATATATATACGTAAATAGAAGATAGCACTCACTGTGCTTAGCAATAGGTGCAGTAAGTGCCTTTTATTCAATGACATTTCGGGGAATACAGACCGGGTCTGAGGAAAGGGTTTATTCTTTGAAACATCACTGAATAAAAGGCACTTTCTGCACCTTTTGCTAAGCCCAGGGAATGCTGTCTTCTAGTTACCTGTACTTATCAACTATTTAGCACCCTGGCAATTGAAGGAAGTTTGTGAGAGTGCACCTACCCCTACTATTATATACTGTGTATATATATATATATATATATATATATATATATATATATATATATATATATATATATTTTTTTTTTTTTTTTTTTTATATGTATACTGTATATATATCAAAGATAAGTAGTATGCCATAGAACAAAGTAAAACAAAGGTCTGAGACAAGCAGCACTTAGGACTGGGCTAGGCATATGTAAAGAGGAGAGTCTCAGAAGCAGCTACTACAGGGACATGAAGGTGTAAGGAAGCAGAGAAAGATCCCTTATAGTCACCTCAAAGAAATCTGTACAGAAAGGGGTGTAGTAGCACCATAGAGACTTGAAATCACGAATTACAGTTGATACAATCACTAATTACAGTTGATAAAATGATTAAAATTAAAATTAAAAAACAGTGGCCTAGATTACGAGTTGTGCGTTAGGGTTAAAAAGCAGCATTAATAGGTCCTAACGCTGCTTTTTAACGCCCGCTGGTATTACGAGTCTTGCAGGTACAGGTGTACTGCTCACTTTTTTGGCCAGACTCAGAAATACAGTAAATCCACTTACGTCAATTGCGTATCCTCTTTTTTCAATGGGACTTGCATAGCGCCGGTATTACGAGTCTGACCAAAAGTGAGCAGTAGACGCTCTCCTGTCAAGACTGGTACCGCATTTTAAAGTTAGAAGTTAACAGTTTTACACTACAACGCCGTAGCATTAAACTCTTAACTTAAGTGCTAAAAAGTACACTAACACCCATAAACTACCTATTAACCCCTAAACCGAGGCCCCCCACATCGCAAACACTAAAAATTTTAACCCCTAATCTGCTGAACCGGACATCACCGCCACTATAATAAACATATTAACCCCTAAACCACCACACTCCCGCATTGCAAACACTAGTTAAATATTATTAACCCCTAATCTGCCGTCCCTAACATTGCTGCCACCTACCTACATTTATTAACCCCTAATCTGCCGCCCCCAACGTCGCCGCCACTATACTAAAGTTATTAACCCCTAAATCTAAGTCTAAACCTAACACCCCCTAACTTAAATATAATTACAATAAATCTAAATAAAATTACTATCATTAACTAAATAATTCCTATTTAAAACTAAATACTTACCTATAAAATAAACCTTAAACTAGCTACAATATAACTAATAGTTACATTGTAGCTAGCTTAGGGTTTATCTTTATTTTACAGGCAAGTTTGTATTTATTTTAACTAGTTACAATAGTTATTAAATAGTTATTAACTATTTAATAACTACCTAGTTAAAATAAAGAAAAATTTACCTGTAAAATAAAACCTAACCAAAGTTACAATTACACCTAACACTACACTATAATTAAATTAATTACCTAAATTAAATACAATTAATTACAATTAAATAAAATTATCTAAAGTACGAAAAACCCCCCACTAAATTACAGAAAATAATAAAAAAATTACAAGATTTTTAAACTAATTACACCTACTCTAATCCCCCTAACAAAATATAAAAGCCCCCCAAAATAAAAAAAAATCCCTACACTAAATTACAAATAGCCCTTAAAAGGGCCTTTTGCGGGGCATTTCCCCAAAGTAATCAGCTCTTTTACCTGTAAAAAAAATGTACAAATACCCCCCCAACATTAAAACCCACCACCCACATAACCAACCCTACTCTAAAACCCACCCAATCCCCCCTTAAAAAAACTAACACTAACCCCTTGAAGATCATCTTACCGGGAGATGTCTTCATCTTCAAGACATTTGACGCAGAGCATCCTCTTCTGTACACGGCCGACGACAGAATGAAGGTTCCTTTAAATGACGTCATCCAAGATGGCATCCCTTCAATTCTAATTGGCTGATAGAATTCTATCAGCCAATCGGAATTAAGGTAGAAAAAATCCTATTGGCTGATGCAATCAGCCAATAGGATTGAACTTCAATCCTATTGGCTGATCCAATCAGCCAATCGGAATTGAAGGGACGCCATCTTGGATGACGTCATTTAAAGGAACCTTCATTCAGTCGTCGGCCGTGGACAGAAGAGGATGCTCCATGTCGGATGTCTTAAAGATGGACCCGCTGAAGATGGATGAAAATAGAAGATGCCGTCTGGATGAAGACTTCTGCCCGTCTGGAGGACCACTTCTGCCCAGTTGGATGAAGACTTCTGCCCGTCTGGAGGACCACTTCTGCCCGGTTGGGTGAAGACGTCTCCGGGTAAGGTGATCTTCAAGGGGTTAGTGTTAGGATTTTTTAAGGGTGGATTGGGTGGGTTTTAGAGTAGTGTTGGTTGTGTGGATGGTGGGTTTTAATGTTGGGGGTGTATTTGTAAAAAAAAATTCCAGGTAAAAGAGCTGATTACTTTGGGGCAATACCCCGCAAAAAGACCTTTTAAGGGCTATTTGTAATTTAGTGTAGGGTAGGGCTTTTTTTATTTTGGGGGGCTTTTATATTTTGTTAGGGGGATTAGAGTAGGTGTAATTAGTTTAAAAATCTTGTAATTTTTTTATTATTTTCTGTAATTTAGTGGGGGGGTTTTCGTACTTTAGATAATTTTATTTAATTGTAATTAATTATATTTAATTTAGGCAATTAATTTAATTATAGTGTAGTGTTAGGTGTAATTGTAACTTAGGTTAGGTTTTATTTTACAGGTAAATTTGTCTTTATTTTAACTAGGTAGTTATTAAATAGTTAATAACTATTTAATAACTATTGTACCTAATTAAAATAAATACAAAGTTGCCTGTAAAATAAAAATAAACCCTAAGCTAGATACAATGTAACTATTAGTTATATTGTAGCTAGCTTAAGGTTTATTTTATAGGTATTTAGTTTTAAATAGGAATTATTTAGTTAATTGTACTAATTTTATTTGGATTTATTTTAATTATATTTAAGTTAGGGGGTATTAGGGTTAGGGTTAGACTTAGGTTTAGGGGTTAATAACTTTATTATAGTGGCGGTGATGTTGGGGGAGGCAAATTAGGGGTTAATAAATGTAGGTAGGTTGCGGCGACATAGGGGACGGCAGATTAGGGGTTAATAAATTAAATGTAGGTGTCGGCGATGTTGGGGGAGGCAGATTAGGGTTTCATAAGTATAATGTAGGTGGCGGCGGTGTCCGTAGCGGCAGATTAGGGGTTAATAATATAATGCAGGTGGCGGCGATGTCGGGGACGGCAGATTAGTGGTTAATAAGTGTAATATTAGGGGTGTTTAGACTCAATGTTCATGTTAGGGTGTTAGGTGTAGACATAAAATGTGTTTCCCCATAGGAATCAATGGGGCTGCGTTAGGAGCTTTACGCTGCTTTTTTGCAGGTGTTAGGTTTTTTTTCAGCCGGCTCTCCCCCATTGATTCCTATGGAGAAATTGTGCACGAGCACGTTTTACCATCTCACCGCTAACGTAAGCAGCGCTGGTATTGAGGTGAGATGTGGAGCTAAATTTTGCTCTACGATCTCTTTTTTGTGGCTAACGCCGGGTTTGTAAAAAAAACCCGTAATACCAGCTCTGTCTGCAAGTGAGCGGTGAGCATAAACTGTTCGTTAGCACCGCACAACCTCTAACGCAAAACTCATAATCTAGGCGAGTATAAGCCATCTGTGTCAAAGAAATCCAGTAGGTATCCCACTTACTAGAAAGATCCTCAATCTAATGAGGTAAGTTGCCGCATCTGTGAAGGAGAGACTTCCAGTGTAACGATATCATGAGGTGGTTCTGTAAGTAATCACATCCCTTCTTGGAGTATGGTACTTTAAATCTGTGATTTCACTTTGGGAGCGTTTTTTGTAGATCCTCTCATAGAGCAGCGGATGTTTATACAGGCAAAGAAATGAGAGAAAAAGAACGATATAGATATGTATATATATATATATATATATATATATATATATATATATATATGTATATGTGTATATATATATATATATATATATATATACAGTATCTCACAAAAGTGAGTACACTCACATTTTGTAAACATTTTATGATATATTTTCATGTGACAACAATGTAAAGTAGTGAGCGTACATCCTATATAACAGTGTTAATTTGCTGTCCCCTCAAAATAAATCAACACACAGCCGTTAATGTCTAAACTATTGGCAACAAAAGTGAGTACACCCTTAAGTGGAAATGTCCAAATTGGGCACAAAGCGTCAATATTTTGTGTGTCCACCATTATTTTCCAGCACTGCCTTAACCCTCATGGGCATGGAGTTCACCAGAACTTCACAGGTTGCCACTGAAGTCCTCTTCCACTCCTCCATGATGACATCACTAAGCTGCTGGATGTTAGAGACCTTGCGCTCCCCCACCTTCCATTTGAGGATTCCCCACAGATGCTCAATAGGGTTAAGGTCTGGAGACATGCTGGCCAGTCCATCACCTTTACCCTCAGCTTCTTTTGCAAGGCAGTGGTCGTCTTGGAGGTGTGTTTGGGGTTGTTATCATGTTGGAATACTGCCCAGTGGCCCAATCTCCGAAGGGAGGGGATCATGCTCTGCTTCAGTATGTCACAGTACATGTTGGCATTCATGGTTCCCTCAATGAACTGTAGCTCCCCAGTGCTGGCAGCACTCATGCAGGCCCAGATCATGACACTCCCACCACCATGCTTGACTGTAGGAAAGACACACTTGTCTTTGTACTCTTCACCTGGCTGCCTCCACACACGCTTGACACCATCAGAACCAAATAAGTTTATCTTGGTCTCATTTAACCACAGGACATGGTTCCAGTAATCCATGTCCTTAGTCTGCTTGTCTTCAGCAAACTGCGCGCTTTCTTGTTCATCATCTTTAGAAGAGGCTTCTTTTTGGGACAACAGCAATGCAGACCAATTGGATGCAGTGTGCAGCACATGGTCTGAGCACTGACAGGCTGACCCCCCACCCCTTCAAACTCTGCAGCAATGCTGGCAGTATTCATACTGCTATTTCCCAAAGACAACCTCTGGATATGATGCTGAGCATGTGCACTCAACTACTTTGGTCGACCATGGCAAGGCCTGTTCTGAGTGGAACCTGTCCTGTGAAACCACTGTATGGTC
Organism: Bombina bombina; assembly: GCF_027579735.1. Classification (NCBI taxonomy): domain Eukaryota; kingdom Metazoa; phylum Chordata; class Amphibia; order Anura; family Bombinatoridae; genus Bombina; species Bombina bombina. The sequence continues at coordinate 1,007,516,405 of NC_069502.1, read as the reverse complement.
GTGCCCACTGTGCTTTAGCTCATCTTCAGGGTCTTAGCAATCTTCTTATAGCCTAGGCCATCGTTAAGTAGAGCAACAATTCTTTTTTTCAGATCCTCAGAGAGTTCTTTGCCATGAGGTGCCATGTTGAACTTCTAGTGATCAGTATGAGAGAGTGTGAGAGCGATAACACCAAATTTAACACACCTGCTCCCCATTCACACCTGAGACCTTTTAACACAAACGAGTCACATGACACTGGGGAGGGAAAATGGCTAATTGGGCCCAATATGGACATTTCCACTTAGGGGTGTACTCACTTTTGTTGCTGACGGTTTACACTGTTATAAAGGCTGTACACTCACTACTTTACATTGTAGCAAAGTGATATTTCTTCAGTGTTGTCACATGAAAAGATATAATAAAATATTTACAAAAATGTGAGGGGTGGACTCATTTTTGTGAGATACTGTAAGTATATATATATATGGTATTAAAAATGTAATGTGTGTGTATGTGAGTAAATGTATGTGTGTGTGTATGCAATGTTTTATTCAATGTTGAATATGTTCTGTATATATAAACATGTATTTTGTGTAAAATAATTTTTGCTTTTTAAATTTCAATCACTTGAATATTTTGAATAATTTTGCTCTTTCCTTCCTCCCCTCACAGTAACTTGGTAGCTATACAGCAAGAATGCCTCTTATGAACATGTAATTATATTAAAGGGACAGTCTAGTGAAAACTGAACTTTCATGAGTTAGCACTGATTGGCTAAAATGCAAGTCTGTTTAAAGAACTGAAATAAATGGGGCAGTCCGCAGAGGCTTAGCTACAATGTAATCACAGAGGTAAAAAGTATATTAATATAACAGTGTTGATTATGAAAGACTTGGTAATGGGTAATAAAGGGATTATCTATCTTTTTGAACAATAAAAATTCTGGAGTAGACTGTGGGGGGGTAGTTATCAAGCCGTCAACCTCAAATACGATGGAATTCCGCAGCGTATTTGTGGCGAGGCTGATTCGCCTTAGTTATCAAAGGCTCAGTCCGACATAGATAGATTCTTACGTCACTACAGATGTTCCGCACACAAGTGCGGCACAATCTGACTACTTTTGCTAGTTATCAAAAAACTAGCAGGTACGCTCGGCACTTTTCCGGCCCAGCGTACCTGGTTTTCAATCCGCCGCCCTGGAGGCGGCGGATCCCATAGGAATCAATGGGAGTCTGACCATAGCGAAAGTACAAGTTTGCTGCTGCCAGACATCCCATTCATTCCTATGGGAGCTGTCTACACCTAACACCCTAACATGTACCCCGAGTCTAAACACCCATAAGCTGTCCCCCCCTACACCGCCGCAACTAAATAAAGTTACTAACCCCTAAACCGCCGCTCCCTGACCCCGCCGCAACTATAATAAATGTATTAACCCCTAAACCGACGCTCCCGGACACCGCCGCAACCTACATTATACCTAGTAACCCCTATCCTGCCCCCCCTATACCCCCGCCCTCTATAATAAAGTTATTAACCCCTATCCTGCCGATCCCGCACCTCGCCGCAACTAAATAAATAGTTTAACCCCTAAACCGCCGCTCCCAGACCCCGCCGCAACCTATATTAAAGTTATTAACCCCTAATCTGCCCCCCCCTACACCGTCGCAACCTATAATACATTTATTAACCCCTATCCTGCCCCCCCCTACACCGCCGCCACTGTAATAAATTTATTAACCCCTAAACCTAAGTCTAACCCTAACCCTAACACCCCCCTAACTTAAATATTAATTAAATAAATCTAAATAATATTTCTATTATTAACTAAATTAATCCTATTTAAAACTAAATACTTACCTTTAAAATAAACCCTAATATAGCTACAATATAAATAATAATTACATTGTAGCTATCTTAGGATTTATTTTTATTTTACAGGTAACTTTCAATTTATTTTAACTAGGTACAATAGCTATTAAATAGTTATTAACTATTTAATAGCTACCTAGCTAAAATAAAGAGAAATTTACCCGTAAAATAAAAACTAACCTAAGTTACAATTACACCTAACACTACACTATACTTAAATAAATTATTCCTATTTAAAACTAAATACTTACCTGTAAAATAAACCCCAAGATAGCTACAATGTAATTAATAATTACATTGTAGCTTTTTAGGATTTATATTTATTTTACAGGTAACTTTGTATTTATTTTAGCTAGTTAGAATAGTTATTAAATAGTTATTAACTATTTAATAACTACCTAGCTAAAAGAAATAGAAAATTACCTGTAAAATAAATCCTAACCTAAGTTACAATTAAACCTAACACTACACTATCATTACATTAATTAAATAAATTAACTACAAATAACTACAATTAAATACAATGACATAAACTAACTAAAGTACAAAAAATAAAAAAAGCTAAGTTACAAAAAATAAAAAATAAGTTACAAACATTTAAAAAATATTACAACAATTTTAAGCTAATTACACCTAATCTAAGCCCCCTAATAAAATAACAAAGCCCCCCAAAATAAAAAAATTCCCTACCCTATTCTACATTAAAAAAGTTCAAAGCTCTTTTACCTTACCTTACCAGCCCTTAAAAGGGCCTTTTGTGGGGCATGCCCCAAAGAAAACTGCTCTTTTGCCTGTAAAAGAAAAATACAACCCCCCAACATTAAAACCCACCACCCACATACCCCTAATCTAACCCAAACCCCCCTTAAAATAACCTAACACTAATCCCCTGAAGATCATCCTACCTTTAGTCGTTTTCACTCAGCCGAGCCACCGATGGAACTGAAGAGGAGATCGGGAGCGGCAGAAGTGATCCTCCAAGGGGCGCTGAAGAAATCTTCCATCCGATGAAGTGATCCTCCAGGCGGCGCTGAAGAAGTCTTCCATCCGGGCGATGTCATCTTCCAAGCGGCGCTGAAGAAGTCTTCTATCCGGGCGATGTCATCTTCCAAGCGGGGTCTTCAATCTTCTTTCTTCAGGATCGATCTTCATCCCGCCGATGCGGAACATCCTTCTTTCCCGATGGACTACCGACGAATGAAGGCTCCTTTAAGGGATGTCATCCAAGATGGCGTCCCTTCAATTCCGATTGGCTGATAGGATTCTATCAGCCAATCGGAATTAAGGTAGGAAAAATCTGATTGGCTGATTGAATCAGCCAATCAGATTGAGCTTGCATTCTATTGGCTGATCGGAACAGCCAATAGAATGCGAGCTCAATCTGATTGGCTGATTGGATCAGCCAATCGGATTGAACTTCAATCTGATTGGCTGATTCAATCAGCCAATCAGATTTTTCCTACCTATAATAGGCTAACTCAATTTATCACAACTAACTCCTTACTTGATCCACTACAATCTGGTTTTCACCCTAAACACTCAACAGAAACCGCTCTTACTAAAGTAACAAATGACCTGTTATCAGCTAAAGCAAAATGACACTACTTCATACCAATTCTTCTTGACCTGTCCGGTGCCTTTGACACAGTTGACCATCCTCTCCTCCTAAAAAATAATACATTAATTTGGCATCCGAGACACAGCCCTCTCCTGGTTTGCCTCATATCTCTCAAACCGCTCATTTTCAGTTTCCTTTAACAACATATCTTGTGATCCTATGCCTCTCTCAGTTGGAGTATCGCAAGGCTGTGTCTTACGTCTCTTGCTTTTCTCTCTCTATACATCCTCCCTTGGAAAACTTTTAGTCTCCTTTGGGTTCGAGTACCACTTATATGCTGATGATACCAAAATCTATCTTTCCTCTCATGATATCTCTCCCTCTTTACTCAACCAGATTTCCAACTGCCTCTCTGCAATTTCCTCTTGGATGTCATCACACTACTTCCAACTCAATCTGTCCAAAACTGAGCTGCTTCTTATTCCCCCCTCTTCAAGACATCCAACACCTGATATTTATCTGATGGTTGGAGACTCTATTCTCAACACCTCAACCCAGGTCCGCTGTCTTGGGGTCAACACTTGACTCAGAACTCACATTCAACCAACATATACAAGGGCTTACCAAATCTTGCTGTTCACACCTATGCAACATTTCCAGAATTCTTCCATTTCCTTTCTCAAAAAACTACAAAAATACTTATTCATTCCCTCATTTTGTCAACCATTGATTATTGCAATTTACTTCTAAATGGCCTTCCAAAACACTGCCTCTCCTCCCTCCAATCTTATGAATGCTTTGGCTAGACTCATCCACCTAAGTCGCCGATCTACATCAGCTGCTCCACTCTGTCAGTCTCTACACTGGCTTCCCATACACTCCAGAATAAGATTTAAAGTATTAACCCTAACTTACAAAGAAATCAACAGTCTAACTCCCAACTATATTACCTCTCTCATCATGAAATATTCCCCATCCCATCCTCTTTGATCAACCTCTGACAAACGTCTCTCCACTCCTTTTATGTCTACCTCCCACTCCTGTCTCCAAGACTTCACACGTGCTGCTACTGTCCTCTGGAACTCTCTACCCCGCTCCAAAAGACTGTCTCCAACCTTGTATAGCTTCAGGCGCTACTTGAAAACCCACCTATTCAGAGAGGCTTTACCATCGTTCCTCCATCTCGCATCCTAACCAAACTAATACATGAACTGCCTGACTTACTGCTGCAACTACAACCGATGTGACAAGCTACCCCAACCTTATGTCTATGCACCCTAAACCTATAGACTGTGAGCTCTCTGGTGCAGGGCCCTCTTCCTCCTGTACTAGATTTATTTCGTTTTGTTATGCTTTGTATTTTATCACAAATCCTTGTCATTGTATACCCCTACCACTGTACCCAGTGCTACGGAATTTTGAGGCGCTGTACAAATAAATGATAATAAATAACATTATCAAGAACTAAATTGAAGCTTACATACTATTGGATGACATGACAGTCAATCAACTGACAGGGAAATTACTGCATAACTATTAAAAGGTGTAAAACTTTAAAAAGCCTTTACTGCCTTCAATGGCATGAACAAATAAAGTACATTTTTTATTTCATGAATTTGTTAATTTATTTATTCATTGAAGTGTGACAATTCTTTTGCAATATAGAAAAATGTGTTTAAACATGTTTGTTATTATATATATGTGTGTGTGTATATGTATACATGTGTGGGTATATGTATTTATACATATGTATAGGGACACAAACAAAAAACAAATGTCAAATGCTTTTTGTCGTTTAAGCCTACAGAAAATATGGAAAAGCTGTTTCCAACACTGCAACAGGTATAAACAATGCACAAAACAACCACAATATTAAATACCAGATGAAAAGGAAAACAGCAGGATGCTGGAAATGTATTATTATATGCGTTAAACTTAACTATACTGCATCATTGCACCAGAAACGCTAAATAATTTAGTCATTTAATTAACTTGCATCTTCACTGGGAGTTTATGCCATATGTCCAGATGTATTTTAAAGAAAATTTTCACACACTGTGGGTCATTGTTTTAATTAGTAATACCTAAAGATATATTTCACACAATAATACAAAATAATGAAGCAAGCAACTACAGTTGAATAATTGCAAGATTATTAGGAAAGATATGGGATTTACTAATAGCACCGATGGGAATTTTGTTTTCAAGGAACAAAAAAGTGCTTCAATTGCTTATTTATAATTCCACTTCCCTTCAGTTTGAAATGTGCCAGAGAGAAAACAGAATGAAGAAGGCTCTGTTATTACACTGGAACATATTGTCACTGTTATAAACAGCCTACGTTCACTGGAGCTGCCAATTATTCCCCAGTCACCATTTTTTTATTCAGATTGATCTCTTCCTGCTTGAGGCTGTTTCACACCCATGACTCTGAAACATCCCTTGTGGCCTGTTGGCTAATTAAGAGCAAAATCCATCTTTTGATGAAATAATGCTGCCACTGGAAAATATTTCTACATTTTTTTTTAATTCTTAATCATGCTGGAAGCAGCAACCTTCTTACATTCATATTAAGGAAAGGAAATTGGTTAAAATCAAGCAATTAACAATGATTAAAGGGACAGCATTATAATGCAGGCTATGGTGTCATTTATATCAGAGAAAATGAGTTTTCTGGGCACAGAACCTGCATATGCTTATTGTCATTTAGTTTCTGGGCAAAGCGCAAGAGTCACTGAGTATCAGTAGGTACTGGAATCAGTATAATTCATTTTGACACAAGTGTGAATTGAGCAAATCAGCATTCTGAGGAATGTGTTCACACTTTGAAGAGACAAGCAGACATTCTGAGTATTTGATGAGTCACCAATCATCAGTATAAAATGAAGTCCAAAATGGCACCCAACAGACAGCGCTATGGGCAAGTTATCTATATTGCTACCACACATATATTATAGTTTTATTCATCACATGTATTATTAAGCTTGTGCTGCACTGCATATTGTATTATTAGAATAATATTAGGATAAACAACACAAAAATTAATATGAACTTCTGGAATGTGAAGTGCATTTTAACAAAAAATGACATGCTGTAAATGATCATAAAAGAAAGGATATCATTTTCGTTTTGACAACCACACCTGGTGGTAACACTTTTATTTAAAAATATATATCAGCATACTGGTTAAAGAGCAGATAATTGAATGAAAGCAGTAGGCATTGTTTTCTATATTCAGCATTTCAACTGCTATGCCAGTAACACATATTGGATGAGATATTCTCCAAGTCTGTGAACAATGGGATTCTGCTTTTCTCAGGTTACCCCATAATGAAAGTGTTAAATTGTAAGGGCCTTTTCTCCAAAACTTGAAGGTGTAGAAATCAGTGTATGTTCTGTAATTACTGAACATAATAAAAAAGACTAGATAGAAAACAAGAAACATGTTTTAAGGTATATTGCCCTCTAGTGTCTATGGCATTTTTTCCCACATTTGAAGTATAAGGAAATATAGCTTTTTTTATATTAACATATGATATATTTGCTGTTTCCATATTACTGTTTAGAAAGCTAGCAATCAATAAACTATATGAATTTCAACATGTTTAAATATAGCTGTTGTTGTTTTGCTATTTAATGCAATGGACAAAAAAAAAAACACTGAAATGAAAAAAAATGTACTCTGATGGATAAACTTTATTTAATATTTATACAGTTATCATACTTGTAAACAAATCTTGTATAAATAATATTTCCCCATGGTCATTTTAAACCAAGAAATTATACATTAAAAGAATATATATGAACAAGCTGGATCTGGAGCTGGTGACAATTGATATACCACTAAAATGTATGGTATAAGGATGTGAGCTCTGAAAAGATATGACATTATTCCGAATACTTAGGGTAGACATAAAAGCCAACTGAGAAGAGTTAAAATACTCTGCCTGCAATGTTTCTCTTTATTTTTGTCACAGATACCAGGCTGCCAGGGCAACCCCTTACCCTCATTTTGAATATTATGCTTTCTACCAGTCTCCTTTGAGTGTTGCAGTAATTGAACTTTGCCTGAAAGAGAAGATCGCTTCCCCGCTTTACCCCCTTTATGCCTTGCCGATTCCCAGCCGGGATCTTATGGAACTATTCACCAGATGGAATCACTAGAGATTCCCACTGGACTTTAACCTAGGTCGCTCCAGAGCTCTGCTCTTCTGGGGACTTATCATACCTTTGATGGATATGGGCTGGGGTGATTACTAAGAGGGAGCTCACTCGGGAACCGGGGGGTTTGACACCCCCCACCTCAAACTGTTCCTGAGTACCCTTTGCCAGGCGACTGCTCCGGTCCCCAGCAATGAATCATGTTGCTTTTTCGACTGTGACATCTGGGGACCAGGAGCTCCCCAACAACACCCTGGAATAGCCACTGCTCCCTCAGGATCACCCCAACCCTATCCATTCTGGGGATCTCCATGTGCCTATGGAGGCAGGATGGGATTAGCTCTTATCAGATGGCAGTGGGCTATAAATATTGTGAGTTTGTGTTTCACCTTAATACTGGTCTAGTCTGGTTATTAGGGTGGGATACTTGCCAAAATCACTTCCAGCTCTACAGCTACAGGTTCCAGGGTCCAAGAAGGTCTCGTTTGGCTTAGATATCTAGTCTGGGTATCTGGAGTCCGTCACATTTGGTTGGCAGTGTTGGGATGTTTTCTTCTACCTGGAACATTCAAACCACAAACAGGACCCCATTCGGATGGAGCAGCGGTACTCTGGGCTTAAGAGGAGTACCCTGAAGGATTTGTTAGAAGCTCTCGGACAAGTGGTCAGTAACAACCCGAAAGCAGCTATCATTGCAAAGCTGATGGAGGGTGACTGAGCCAGGGATCATATGAGTGAGCCAGGCAGCAGCCGGGGCAGTGATCAGGCTAGCAAGCCCTCAAATGGGGGGACTGATATGTCTAAAGTCCAGCGGGAGATCCAGTGGAGGTTGGCACTGTATGGGAACACCCCACAACAGGAGGTAATAACCCAGATTATTGCCGACACCACTCCCCTCAAGATGTTGGAGGTCCAGTAGGCTCTTGGGGGAGCTGCCCCTGCTGATCTGAGGCCCACTTCACCCCAAAAGAAGTTAACTCATGAGGCCTTCCATGCCTTTAAAGATGGAGAGGAAGAAATTGATCGGTACCTCCAGGTATTTGAAACCCAGTGTGAGCTGCAGGGCATTGGCAAGACAGACTGGGTTACCCTCCTAATAGGAAAGCTGTTGGGGAGGGCTTTGGGCGATTTTGAGGTTATCCCCCTGGAAGATAAGTGGAATTATGACTGAGTGAAGGAGCTCATCCTGGCACAGTATGCCATCACTCTGGAGGCACATCTTCTCAGACATCTTCTCATGTCAACATCTTCTTTTAGAGAGAAGGGAAGAAAGGTGACCACTCCACAAATTCCCTGCATCCCTTCCCTATCATCGATGAACCCTTCAGCAGGATAGCTGTTGACATTGTCGGACCATTGCCCCATCCTAGCCCCTCGGGAAAAAGATATATACTGATCTAGTAGATTACACTACCCGGTACCTGGAGGCAATCCCCCTGGCCAACATCCAGGCAGAGACAGCAGCAAATGCCCTGCTCAAGGTCTTTGCCAGAGTGGGTTTCCCCCGGGAGATTATCTTGGACCAAGGGACTCAGTTTACTGCTGAGCTCACCCAGCAGTTATGGAGGCTTTGTGGGATAAGAACCCTGCCAGGCTCCCCATATCACCCCCAGACTAATGGGTTATGCAAGAGGTTCAATGGGACACTGAAGCCTCTCCGGCAGCAGGCGTACCAGGTCCTCGAGTCAGTTAAGGAAGGCATGTGCAGCGAGATCACGGAAATGCTTGATACAGGAGTTATTGAGCCATCCAACAGTCTCTGGGCATCCTAGGTAGTGCTTTTGCCCAAGCGAGATGTCACGACCCGCTTCTGTGTAGACTACCATAGGCTTAATGACCGGACCATGACCGATGCTTACCCAATGCCCTGGGTGGATGAGCTATTAGATCAGAATCTATTATGAAGTTGGCATTCATCACCCCATTTCGGCCTGTACCAGTTTAAGGTCATGCCGTTTGGGATGAAGAATGCTCTGGTGACATTTCAGAGGATGGTAGATCACCTACCCGATGGCCTCCAGGAGTATGCCTGTGCATACCTGGATGACATCACAATCTACAGTGATACATAGCCAGACAAGTGCAAGGTAGGGAGGTCGGAAGTCCAGTACCTTGGACACCAACTGGGATGTGGGAAGCAGTGGCCGGAACCGGCCAAGATTGAGGCCATCTCTAACTGGCCAACCCCCAAAGCCAAGACCCAAGTCCTAGCATTTCTGGGCACTGCAGGGTACGACTACAAATTCGGCCCCAACTATAGTACCCTGGCCAAACCCCTGACTGACCTGGCCAGAAAACACTTACCTCGGCAAGTCCTGTAGTCCCCTGAGTGCGAGGCTGCCTTCCAACAACTGAAAACAGCATTAGTTTCTGCCCCTATCCTGGCCGCTCCTAACCCATCTAAATGTTTTTTCTGTCCATACAGATGCCTCCATGTTAGGGATGGGAGTAGTGCTGAGTCAGGTGGATGAAGAGGGCAGTGAGCACCCCATAGCCTACATCAGCCAAAAACTACTGCCTAGGGAGGTGGGCTATGTGGCAGTAGAGATGGAGTGTTTGGCACTGGAGTGGTCTCTCAAGAAACTACAAACTTATTTGTACAGGAGATCTTTTACAGTGCTCACGTACCACAACCCTCTGGTATGGCTTATTAGGGTCTCCATGGACAATGGATGCCTGTTGCAGTGGAGCTTAGCCTTGCAGCCATTCAACTTTACCATTCAGTATCAGCCGGGAAAGAGTAACAGCAATTCTTTAAGGGATGATGACCACCATGGAGCAGGAATGGCAGGAGCAGGATTGGCAGCAGGCAACAAACTTACTAAACTAGATAAGCATCAAAACCTTACATAAAGCTCAAAAATACACCGCAAAGGGAGGAGGAGGACAAACACTTGCCTAGAGTCCCCTTAAATAGGGTGACCAGCAGTTCCCTGAGGATTTGTTACTGACAGATAATGACCACCATGGAGCAGGAAGAGCAAGAACTGGAGTGGAAAACATTTAAAAATGAATCAGTGTCAAAGCTAAGTGCAGGGCAACCTAGCTTTAGAATGTTAAATTTGAGAAATGCCATTTACTCCATGAGCTGCTGTTACATTTGTGCGTGTAGAGGGTTCAGTTGTGAGTGCAGAAGATTTGCTCACTTTTTTGGTGGTTGTGGGACAAGAGAGGAGTTGCTGTAGCCAGGGCAGGCCACACAAACCTCTTGCCATCCTAATAGCTCAGAGGGTCTGCTGTAGGGGGGAAAGGAGACTTGAAAAGAGAAGCCTTTAACATGTCTTGAAAGGTCTTCAGTTGGTCCCACCAAACAGTCTACTGCCTCTAACCAAAATGTTGCTGCTCCACTCAGCTGTGTTGTGCTTCTGCTTCTGCAGCTGCTGGTTGGGGATTAAAAAAAAATGATATATAGAAATATATATTTAACAATAAAAAGTACATTATTTTCTATTAGCTAGATTATGAGTTTTGAGCGCTATAGGGATTTTAACGACCGTGACCAAAGCGGTGTTATGTCACCTCCCTATAGTGCTGCTATTACAAGTTTTAAAAAAGCAGGCTTGTGCAGGTGATATGGTTGCATTAAGCTCCATACCACACCAAAATCAAGCGCTGCTTTGACGTGCTCGTGCACGATTTCCCCATAGACATCAATAGGGAGAGCAGGCAAAAAAAAAAGCCTAACACCTGCGATTGCAGAATGAAAAGCTCCTTAACGCAGCCCCATTGATGTCTATGGGGAAAGAAAAAGTAACGTTTAAACCTAACACCCTAACATAAACCCTGAGCTTAAACACCCCTAATTTGCCACCCCCGACCTCGCCGCCACCTACATACAGTCATTAACCCCTAATCTGCTGCCCCCAATATCTCTGCCACCTACATACAGTTATTAACCCCTAATCTGCCAACCCCAACATCGCCGCCACCTACATACAGGTTTTTTTTTAATTGCCTTAAAAATGTAGTTCTCATATTCTAGCTTCATTACCAATCTTATTTCAATCCATGTAAAATGTTTCCATTTGATTTAACCTCTCAATACACTTCAACAATAATTGCTTAAAAGGACATAAATCTCAATTTTTTTCTTCTATTATTTGATTTCCTTTGTTATCTTGATATTCTTTATTGAAAAGCATAACTAGGTAGGCTCAGGAGCAGCAATGCATTACTGGGAGCAAGCTGGTAATTGGTGGGTGCACTTATATGTGTTCTGCTAGCTTTAAAGGAACATTAAACCCTAAATTTTTCTTTCATGATTCAGATAGAGAATACAATTTTTTAAAAGTTTCCAATTTACTTCTTTAATCAACTTTTTTCATTCTCATGTTATTCTTTGTTGAAGAGATACCTAGGTAGGTAGCATGCACATGCCTGAAGAACTACACAACAGGAAATAGTGCTGCCATCTAGTGTTCCTGCTAATATATAACATTGTTGCAAAACTGCTGCTATATAGTGCTGCAGACACATGCACACTTTTTAGATTACATTACTGATTTTCAAAAAAGGATAACAAGAAAACAAAGAACATATGATTATAGAAGCAAATTAGAAAGTTATTTAAAATTGTATCTTCTATCTAAATCATGAAAGAAAAAATGTGGGTTGTATGTCCCTTTAAGTAGTGCATTGATGCACCCTCAACAAAGGATACCAGGGGGATAAAGCAAATTTGATAATAGAGCTGAAAAGAAAAGTTGTTTAAAATGGTATGCTCTATCTGAATCTTGAAAGTAAATGTTTGGGTTTTATGTCCCTTTAGCAACTGGATTTTCTACACTTGAGCTGGACAATCACACATACAAAAAGTACCCAATATGAAAGGTGAACTTAAATCAAGAGTTAATTTATTATTGTTGCTGGTTGCTTTTTTATCTGATTGCAATTTATCACAGTGACAAGTCAAGTGTATTTTATGTCCAAATAATCAATTATAATAATGAACGAATATTATGTAAATACTTCATTTGTTACAGCTAGATTACGAGTTATGCTCGCTATAGGGAAATTAACGAACGTAACAAAAGTTGCGTTATTTAACCCCCTATAGTGCAGCCATTACAAGTTTTCAAACAGCTAGCTTGTGCGTGCGTTATGGTGCTTTTAAGCTCCATACTGCACAAAATACAAGCGCTGTTTTGATGTGCTCATGCACCCTTCCCCCATAGACATCAATGGGTAGAGTGGGTCAGAAAAAAGTCTTACACCTGTGATCATGGAATGAAAAGCTCCGTAACGCAGCCCCATTGATGTCTATGGGGAAAAGAAAATAAAGTTTAAACCTAAACACCCTAACATAAACCCTACGTCTAAACACCCCTAATCTGCCCCCCACCGACATCGCCGCCACCTACCTACAGTTATTAACCCCTAATCTGCCGCCCGATATAGCCGCCACCTAAATAAAACTATTAACTCCTAATCTGACACTCCCGATATCGCTGGCACTATACTAAAGTTATTAACACCTATTCCCCTGCACCCCAACATTGCCCATGCTATAATAAATCTATTGCCGCAACTAAATAAAGCTATTAAACCCTAAACCTCTGGTCTCCCACATCACTACCACTAAATAAAATATTAAGCCCTAAAACCGCCAGCCCCCCACATTAAACTATACTAACCCCTAAACCTAACCCTAACGTAAACCTAAGCCTAACCGTAACCCTTAACATAATTAAAATATAGCTAAATTATACCTATTTAAAGCTAAATACTTAACTGTGAAATAAAACCTAAGCTAGCTACAATATAAATAATAATATTTATATGGTAGCTAGCTTAGGTTTTATTTTTATTTCACAGGTAAGTTTGTATTTATTTTAACTAGTAAGTTAGTAAATAGTTAATAACTATTTACTAACTTGTCTACTTAGTTAAAATAAAAACAAACTTACCTATGAAATAAAAATAAAACCTAAGATAGCTACAATATAACTATTAGTTATATTGTAGCTAGCTTAGGTTTATTTCACAGGTAGATATTTATTTAGTTTTAAATAGGTATTATTTAGTTAATAATTGTAACTTTAATTTAGCTCTGTTTTAATTATGTTAAAGGTAGGGGGTGTTAGGGTTAGATTTAGGGTTATGTTACTTAGGTTAGGATTAGGTTTAGGGATTACTAGTTTAATTTAGTTTATTGCGATGTGGGGCTTTCGGTTTTAGGGTTTAATAGTTTAGTATATTTCGTTGTGGGGGCTTGTGGTTTAGGAGGTTAATAGGTTTATTATATTGGCGGCCGTGTAGGGCTTAATAACTTTAGTAAGTGGGGGCAATGTGAGTGGAAAGCAGATTAGGGGTTAATAATATTTAAATAGTGTTTGCGATGCGGGAGAGCGGTGGTTTAGGGGTTAATAACTTTAATATAGTGTTTTTGATGCGGGAGGGCCTTGAATTTAGGGGGTTAATAGGTAGTTTATGGGTGTTTAGTGTACTTTGTCGCAGTTTAGTTCTGAGTTTTCATGTAACAGTTTGTAGCGTAAAACTCATAACTACTGCTTTTAGATTGCGGAACGGATCTTGTCGGTATAGGTTGCAATGCAAGCTTTTTAGTTTCACCGCAAACTCGTAATGGCATCGCTATGGAAGTCCCATTAAAAAAAACGTGATTTTTTTCGTGTGCAGGACTGACATTGCGTTACCAGGCTAAAAGGTTTGCGGTAAGCTATAACCGACAAGACTTGTAATGGCTTGTGGTGCTGTTTTAACACTGAAATTGCCATTTTTTCAGCAATAAAACAACGAACGCAAAACTCTTACTCTAGGTGTTAGTGTTTTATAGCTTAGAGTGTGACTGAATACAAGAATTTATTGTGTTAAAATATAACTGAGTATGGTGAAGCAAGGTGAAGAGTCGACATGTGTGAAAATATTAAAAAATGTTTTTCAAAAATATGTTTAATATTTAGGCACTTTTGAAAAACAGGTATTTACTGATATGTTATTGAGCATTTAAAAAATGAAATGGTTTGTATCAAAGAACTTAACTAAAAACACCACCACTGGAGTAGATTTCTTTATCGATTGAGCACAATCCAACATGAATTTTAGCATTGGCCCTTATAGAAATCTATGATCTAACAAGAAAGAACACACCCTGCTTTATCCAACATGAATACTGTAGCATGCATTATACTATTGTGCATTAAATATATATGAACCATGCATTAGTAATAACTTAAAAATGAAAGTCATATGGATTTTATTCACAATACATATAACACAAATACATCTATATTATTAGCAGTGCCGGTTCGTTCTTGCACCCCAATCTTCTATTTTATACCCCCATTGGGCTAAGGAGGAAGGGCAAAAAGACTAGTCCCTGCCTGCCCTTTAGGCAGGACATGCCCCACAAATGCTAACCACACCCTGGACCATCTGCCCTTAGAACACCTATAACTCCACCTACCCTGACTATGCCCATAGAAACACCTGTAACAATGCCTCAACTCACCCTGCCCCATCTGTAGAACACCCGTGGTAAGACCCAGGAGTCTTTGCCCTCTTAATAAAAGTTTCTGAAATGGATCACTAAACTTAAATACTTGTTGAAACAAACAATGTACATTTTTCTTTAAATTTTGTAGTGTTCACTGTATAAAACAATTATGAAAATGTGTCCACGGCTAAATGTGGGGGAAAACAAACTTGAGCCTGGCACTGAGTGGGTTAAACCTGCTATTAGGATCTATTTTTGCCCCAAGAAGATTAAGGTTATATTTCCTTTTTCTAAAATTCAAAGTCAAATTCATTCTTGAGAAATGCAGCATTGTATTTTTTTTTTTTTTTAATTTAATAAAATTGCAGAGAAATTTTACTTTTTTTACTTATCTTTTTGCTTTGTTTACCAATACCTAAGATGTTATCATCTTCCTATCTGGCACGAAGATTCATTATAATCACATATTTTGCATAATGATATACAGTTTTATACAGATTTAGTATGTGCCTTTATCATTCCAAAAATATATCCATGAATATTTAGCAAATAGTAATGGCTGTGGTGTTGTCACATATTTAGTTATTATTCCTATCCCAGAAAGGTCTAACTGATTTGCAAGAATATTTTTGTATCCTTTTCTAAACACTTACTAGAAGCACATTTTAAGCACAAGGCAAAAGTCCACATAGGTCCCCACTTGATTAAGATATATTATACTGAATATATATATATATATACTATATATATATATATATATATATATATAATATATATATATTATTTCACAATATTTTGAAAAATATCAGTCACATTATATAAAATATTCAGCTCTATTTAAAAAGTTGGCCCATGTGCTAAAAAAATTATTGGTTTTTAAAACATTGATCTTAAGACTTTTAAATATTATCAAAGAATTGGTACCAATCTTTTGGAATAATTTTAATGGCCTTCAAATGAATGTTTTTAAAGCAATACTTTTTTAGCACATTTTTTTTTTCTGAATCCATTTAAAATATAGAAAATGGTTATAGTTATTATATGAAAGACAGCCTTAACTAATTAAAGATTGTGTTTCAAGAATGTGTTACTATCTATAGCCTACATATAGGGCCTTATTTATCAATAGACAGGTCCCACCCTGTTTGTACTTTACATGCGTGAGTGAATAGCACAACACGATATCTATTTGAGGTGCAATGCACAGCCCAAGAAGCAGCAAAAGTGGGATTACCTTTGAGTTTCCTGAATCAACTAACTGCTATAAATCGCTTGGTTGGGGAATTCATGTCTCTTCACATTTTGTTTGATTATTTTTGATTGGATAATGATTAATTTTATATTAAAGGGACAGTCTACACCAAAAGTTTTGTTGTTTTATAAGATAGATAAAAAAAAAGATAAATAGATAATCTCTTTATTACCTATTTTCCAGTTTTGCATAATCAAAACACAGCTATATTAATATACTTTTTACCTCTGTGATTACCTTGTATCTAAGCATCTTCTGACAGTCCCCTGATCACATGAAATTGTATTATTTTCTATTGACTTGCATTTTAGCCAATTAGTGCAGTGTCTGTCACAAGCCACGGTGTTGTGATCACATGTTATCTATATGGCTCACATGAACTAGCACTCCCTATTGTGAAAAGATAATTCAAAAGCATGTGATACAATGCTGTCTTAATGGCTTAGAAACAGGCAGACATTTAGAGGTTTTAAATGTTATAAAGTATATTAATATAACAATGTCTGTTGTAAAAAGCTGGGGATGGGTAGTAAAGGAATTATCTATCTATTTAAACAATAACAATTTTAGTGTTGACTGTCCCTTTAAGGTCAGCTGAACGGGGGGCAGTAAGATCTCCTTTGAGAATATATGTATGTTTATATGGGGAGTATGCATGAGCTTACTAGTCCAGAGTGACACACTGAGTCTTACCTTGGTTGGGACATTCAATTGGAATCTCGAGGCTCTCTACCCCTGAGAAATGGAAGAAAGCAAAAAGTACGTATGTAATGGGAAAGCGCAGCAGGTAGCAAGTTAAGACAGTGTCCAGCCTCCTAGAATGAAAATAGAAGTAACATATAAATATGTGGAACAATTATAATCAAACATAGTAAAAAGTAATTAAGCTAGGGATGTAGCCCTTGAGGGTTTGCAAAAAAGCTCATAGTTAAAGAGCCAAGCAGACCTCCCGCATAAAAGAGATTGACTTAAATATTGCTATTAGCAAGAGCTAAAGCTCTCTATTCAAGAGATCTATGGTGAGTTGCTATGAATATTGTAAGTTTGGCTATAATAAGGGAAAAAATATGACAACACTATCAGGTCTGTCCAATAGAAGTTTATTAACACAGTCTACCTACAGACCATAAGGTACAGTATTTCACTTACAGTTTCAAAGGGTAGGGATCACTGTGAGGTGTTGATTATGAGGCTATCACTGAAGGGGCTCTGCTCCTTTCCTGGAAACCTTGGTCGCATTCCTGTCCACTTGAAGATTTGGGGGTAAGCCTGCACTTTTAAAGCCTCTAGTATCTTATTGAAGACACGTAGTGAAATTAGATTAATATTTAACTGCTTACAAAAGTCAACCAAGTCTTCTGTTGATCTTTAGATAATCACTTGTGTGCCTTTGGAGACCTTAAGGCATAAACAGGAACCCCCAATCTGTAAGGGATCTTGAGGTATCATATAGATGTGAAGTAATATCCAAAGTAGTATACGCAGCACCACCAATTTAATATAAAAGTTCAAATTGGACTTATATAGATGTGAAGTAAGATACTTGGTTTCCCCTAGTTTGAACAGTGTCAAACGACTAAGATCAGCAAAAACCTAAATAGTATTGTCATGCATCTTGCTATGGCTGGATTTCCTTTGCTACAGCAAGAATCTTTTCTTTATCTTTAAAGTTATTGGAATTTCAAGATTATGTTCCTAGGTGGTTCACACTCTTTTGGTTGTGGTCTAAGAGCATGGTGCACCCTGTTCAGTTGCAGCTTAGTGTCAGCTGTTCCACCTATCACTTAAGTGAAAAACATTCGAAGAGTAAAACTGTCTAGTTGGTATTATCTCAAGAAACCCACGATTCAGTAGATTTTATCCTATACCCCTTGTTGTTGATGTACTCAATCTGGTTCTGTTGATGACGGATCACAGTACTTGCTTCTGTTCCAGCATTGATATGTTAAGCCCTCTCCTTCAAATGTTCTACCCTGTTCCCAAGGTCAGTTAAGTCCTTTTAAACATCAGAAAATAATGAGTAGACTTACATGATACAAGAGGGCAGCAAATTCATATTTGGTAGGGCAAAAAATGCATCAGCATTTGTTAATAAACTGAAGTCCTCAGTGCGTGTTAAGTCGCCTTTATTTTTATTTACATTATTGCTTGGCTCGAATTGTGATACCATAAGAATGGGCCACAGTGTTTTGAAATGTATTTTAACATTTCTAGATCCAGATGAATGGCCTTTAATTAATTTGATTTGTTTAGTCATTTTAGAGAGGCAACTAGTATAACTAATTGTAAGAGGATACAATTAAATATAAAGAAACAAGATCCACAATTTGAGTTTATCATAAACTCTGCATATAGTAAGGTAAATTATGTATAGAAATATTCATTAAAAGTTCCAACACATTCATGCAGTTTTTACTTTATTACTTAGACTAGGAACACACATGCATACAATAGCTTAAGCAAAGAAAGTTAAAAACACTTAAACCAGGTAAATTATAAATTTCACAGCTGCTGAAAATATATATATATCGATTATGTTTACTAACAGCCATCAAACTAAATATTAAGTAAAGCTATACTAAGTCCTTACAATCCGAGGTCTATATTACTTTTAATTATAACAGCTAAGTTTGAAGGCTGGAGAGTAGTATAGGTATTGGATATTTCAGCAATTCATTCAGTAAACCTGGTAAGTGGTTAAAAATTAACAACAAGGAGAGACAGAGCTGCTTCTGTCGGACCCCTAAACAGCTCATTTATACCCTTCACAATGACCAAATTACAAGCACCTGAATCGTGAAAGCATTGCCTACGTGCACGTTCTCTTGTTACCTTCACTTTACGTAAGTGAACCCGCATGGCTAATTGGCATAGCTGATGACACGATAATGAAGTAACGCCCCCTCTGTGTGCGTAGTGAAGAATCATTCGTATGCCTCTTAGCGAAGGACAGATGTCAAACACATGATCCAAAAGGCAACAATGTTGCATATCGACCAAACTTGCACAACTTCATGTTCTACATACAGCTGGTGATTCTGCCCCTTATTGGACATCATCATGAGGGTTTACACTTGTCACAATTCATTATAAAGTGCTTGGTGTGAGGTGTCAAATGCATGTTGCATAAGCACTGTCAGTGCCTCCAGGAGAACTTGCTCCATCTTCATGCCCCACATATAGCGGGTACTCCACATCTCCAAAACCAATTGATTAGAATATGACACTCCTCATAGCCTTGATGAAAAAATACTTTAGGTGTTGAAATGAAGCACTGCCTTTTACACCACAGGTGTTTAAAATGTAAATAAGGGTTTCCAGACACAAATATGAAGAAAACAAAATTCAGCAACCATTGTGTCACGTAGATAAAAATCTGTAGTCTAGTCGGATATGATGATTACACATAGTATCAAAATTAGTGGAACACAGAGCATTCATAATTATGAGGCCAGATTCACCCACTCTTAGCCAATAAACGGTCCAAAGTCTAATTTGATGTTTAAACCTTTGGGGGATACTTGTATCTAACATGTAGATCCACCTTGATTCCAGTTGTAGTAACATATTTGCATGATATCCACCCCTCTTCTGTGGGGAAATATGTTCGATGATCATGCTGCATAAACTGGTCAGATGTGCGTTTTGTGTACAAAGTGGCGTGCCACAGGGAGATCATATTTGCAATTTTCAATGCTTCTCTTATTGGAAAATCTGTGATTTTGCCATTCTATCTTTGAAAGAAGTTGTGGTTTTACCAACGTAAAACAAATAACATAGACACATGAGAATATAGATGACATTGGTGCTACAGACCAAATGTTGGAAGCACATAATAATATTCTTCCCCAAACAGGCTAAAAGCCCTGACAGGCCCGAGAATTTTCGCCCCATCTCCCTGTTAAATTTGGATATTAAGATATATGCAAAAGTACTAGCCACAAGAATAAATAAACTTCTTCCCATGCTGATACATCCCAACTAGGTAGGCTTTGTGCCTGGGAGAGAGGCACGGGACAATACGTTAAGGACATTACAGCTTATATCACAAACCCAAAATACATTATATACCTTTGGCACTTATTTCAACTGATGCTGAGAACTGGCAGTTCCTGAAAGTGACCCTGGCCAAAATGAAATTTAGCAACAAATTTATAGCCCAAATCTTTTCTTTATATAGCAAAAAAGCTGCACAGGTAAAGGTGATCGGCCTGCTCTTCGATACATTTTACATACAAAATGGGACAAGACAAAGCTGTCCACTTTCGCCCATCTTATTTGCTATCACCATTAAAACAATAGCACAAAAGATTATATCTGATGATCAAATTAAAGGAATCCACACTAAGAGACACGCAAACATAAACTTGCTCTCTATGCTGACGACATTCTACTTACACTCACAGATATAGACACTGCCTTACTGAAAGTATTGTAGACCTTTGCCAATTACGGCAAGGTTTTAAACTTCCATCTTAATCTTAATAAGTCAGAAATGCTAATATTACATATAACCCAGACTCCTTATCCAGAATGCTACAAAATTTCCCTTTGAAAAGGCAGTAGTCAAAGATGAAATACCTAGGAATATACCATTCCCCAGATCCCCAGGTAATTTTTCAAGCTAACTACAAAAAGTTGGAAAGTAGCTTTCCACCCAAGTGGTGTGTAAAATGCTCCTTATCATAAGGAGCTGACCTCTCTAGTTGGAGAAATAATTCAATCTCTTGGTTGGGACGAATTAATGTTCTGCCCAGGTTTACCTTATCTCCTTCAGACAACACCTATTACACTTCCGATAGATTACCTGGACAGAATTCAAAATATCATAGAACTATACATTTAGAGAAATGTCAGGCTTAGAGTAGCCAAACTTTCAATATACTTCCCAAAAGACAGAGGTGGGTTGAGAGTACCACATGTCATCACGTACAAACAAGCGATCACATTACATAGATTATTGGACTGGTGTCAAAATGATCCCAACAAAGAATGGATCCAACTAGATTGTGACACAAATAACTTGGGAATGACTGCCTGGTTACACACCAAACACAGACCAAAGTCAGCATTGGTGTACCTCCTAATTATTTGACTTTTTCCTCACGTGGGATAAAATCATAAATACCTCAACAAACATATCCACCACAACCTTCCCACTGACACCCATTTGCAACAATCCCGCGAAACCCTAGGATTTTAAAGAAACTAGGTCGACCACCAAGTACAGATCAGAGATAGAGTGTTCTCTGCAATTACTGAGGGACACAAACTTAAGGCACTCAGTGACATACGAGAAGGCACACCTAATATCCCAATGACATGTTTTTCACATACCCAATTAAGTCACTATTTTTCCACAAACCAACATAAACAACACCTTACAAGGTCAAAAACTCCTTTTGAAACTCTTTGTTCACAAGACTAAGAAACACGCAATTTCAAAACTTTACAAACTCCTCCTATTTAAAGACGCACATGCTCTTCCCTCCTACGTTAAGGAACGTACAAGAATCCAGTTACAAATTTCTCTCCAGATGGTACCTCACACCCAGTAGATTGCAGCACATATACAAATCGGCTTCACGGAAGTGCTGGAGGGAATGTGGAGGGGAAGGGTCACTTACACACATCTGGTGGGGACTGTCCTAGACTTGACACATAAAAGCGCTTGTCCTTTTTTTTTTGGCAGAATCCACAAGTCATGTCTTAACTGATCCCATTTTTAAGAGAAGTAAACCAGGAGCTGAGTTCAAGGGTATAGTAGAAAATCTTCTCTTCTACAGTTATATCAAGAACAATATCCGGAGTTAGGGTGAGTGATGAGGAGGGCTCTAAGGACATCGCCGATACGGTCATTAGCAGTCGATTTCTGGGAGGACAGTGCGGTAGTGGGCTTTCCATAGATTCAAAGATGTTTCTTTCAGCTGTAGTGAAGCTGTCTCCATGGGGCTGATTCAACGTTCTGTGAGTAGGTTATACTGTTATCTGGTATATTCTGTGGAGCAGAGTCACGTTGATCAGGACATTTTAACTCGCTATAGCTCCATGCAGAAGAAAAGGAGCTGATCTAGCTTAGGCAGAAGTATGTCTCTTATGTCCTTTAGAATGCTGGTGTCAGTGCTTGCATTTTTAGTTGATAATATATCCATGATATAGGGTTTGGAATTTACCCCAACCATTGAGAAGAATGTGCAGATACGTGATGGCAGGAGTTTGCCACAATGCCATAAGGCTTTAACAATTTAAATTTGCTTCTCGGCAGCCAAGGGATGTTTAGCCTTGATCCAGGAGGGTTCCCGGACACAGTTGTTCCCAAGGGATAGAAGGATGGTAGTATATATTGCCACTTTTGACCATAGGCTGTGCGGAGCCTTAGTAATCAGTGGCCATCTTTGCATGCCACCTACCGGAAGTCATCCATTTGTGTTTAAACTGCACAAGCTCTATGTAAATAATTTCAGTGAGAAACACTAACTGCTAGATTATGAGTTTTTTGTCGGTAAGGCTTGCGGCTCTAACCCTCCTTTTTTTTCCACCGCTCCCTTAAGCCAACTCTGGTATTACAGTTTGTTTTTTTTAAACCTGGCAATAGCCGCAAAAAAATGAGCGTTGAGCAAAATTTAGCTCACATTTCACCTCAATACCAGCGTTGCTTACGGTAGCGGTAAGCTGGCTAAATGTGCTTGTGCACGATTTCCCCATAGGAAACAATGGGGCAGAGCTCGCAGAAAAAAAAACTGACACCTGCAAAAAAGTAGCGTTCATCTCCTAACGCAGCCCCATTGTTTCCTATGGGGAAAGAAAAAATATGTCTGCACTTAACACCCTAACATGAACCCCGAGTCTAAACACCCCTAATCTTACACTTATTAACCCCTAATCTGCTGCCCCCGACATCTTCGCCACCTGCATTATACTATTAACCCCTAATCTGCCGCTCCGGTCACGGCCGCCACCTACATTATACTTATAAACCCCTAATCTGCTGCCCCCAACATCGCCGACACCTACATTATAGTTATTAACCACTAATCTGCCCCCCCAATGTCGCCGCAACTATATTAAATTACTTAACCCCTAATCTGCCGCCGCCAACATTGCCGCCACTATAATAAAGTTATTAACCCCTAAACCTAAGTTTAACCCTAACCCTAACACCCCCCTAACTTAAATATAATTTAAATAAATCTAAATAAAATAAATACCATTAAATAAATTATTCCTATTTAAAACTAAATATTTACCTATAAAATAAACCATAAGATAGCTACAATATAACTAATAGCTAAATTGTAGCTAGCTTATGATTTGTTTTTATTTTACAGTCAACTTTGTATTTATTTTAACTAGGTACAATAGTTATTAAATAGTTATTAACTATTTAATAACTACCTAGCTAAAGTAAGTACAAAATTACCTGTAAAATAAATCCTAACCTAAGTTACAATTACATCTAACACTACACTATCCTTAAATAAATTACCTAAACTACCTACAATTAATTACAATTAAATTCATTAAACTAAATTACGCCAAAAAAAAACAAACACTAAATTACAGGAAAAAAAAAAATTTACAAGAAGTTTAAACTAATTACACCTTATCTAAGCCCCCTAATAAAATAAAAAAGCCCCCAAAAATAAAAAAGCCCCCCAAAATAATAAAATGCCTTACCCTATACTAAATTATAAATAGCCCTTAAAAGGGCCTTTTGCGGGGCATTGCCCCAAAGTAATCAGCTCTTTCACCTGTAAAAAAATTTACAATACCCCCCCAACATTACAACCCACCACCCACATACCCCTACTCTAAAACCCACCCAATACCCCCTTTAAGAAAAACTAACACTACCCCATTGAAGATCACCCTTCCTTGAGCCGTCTTCACCCAGCCGGGCACAAGTGGTCATCCGATCCGGCCAGAAGTCTTCATCCGATGGGGCAGAAGAGGACATCCAGACCGGCAGAAATCTTCATCCTATCCGGACAGAAGAGGACTTCCGGACCGGCAGAAGGCTTCATCCAAGCAGCATCTTCTATCTTCATCCATCCGACGAGGAACGACTCCATCTTGAAGAAATCCGGTGCGGAGCATCCTTCCAGCACAACGACTACTCGACGAATGACGGTTCTTTGAAATTCCAAGATGGCGTCCCTCGAATTCCGATTGGCTGATAGGATTCTATCAGCCAATCGGAATTAAGGTAGGAAAAATTTGATTGGTTGATTTAATCAGCCAATTGGATTGAAGTTCAATCCGATCAGCTAATAGAATGCGAGGTAGGGCATTTTATTATTTTGGGGGGCTTTTTTATTTTATTAGAGGGCTTAGATTAGGTGTAATTAGTTTAAACTTCTTGTAATTTTTTTTTCTGTAATTTAGTGTTTGGTTTTTTTCATAATTTAGTTTATTGAATTTAATTGTAATTAATTGTAGGTAGTTTAGGTAATTTATTTAATGATAGTGTAGTCTTAGATGTAATTGTAATTGTTAGGTTAGCATTTATTTTACAGGTATTTTTGTACTTATTTTAGCTAGGTAGTTATTAAATAGTTAATAACTATTTAATAACTATTGTACCTAGTTAAAATTAATACAAAGTTGCCTGTGAAATAAATATAAATCCTAAGCTAGCTACAATGTAACTATTAGTTATATTGTAGCTAGCTTAGGGTTTATTTTATCTGTAAGTATTTAGTTTTAAATAGGATTCATTTATTTAATTATGTTAATTTTATTTAATTTAATTTAAATTATATTTAAGTTGGGGGGGTTAGGGTTAGGTTTAGACTTAGGTTTAGGGGTTAATACCTTTAATATAGTAGCAGTGATGTTGGGGGTGGCAGATTAGGGGTTAATAAATGTAAGTAGGTGTCGGCGATGTTAGGGCAGGCAGATTAGGAGTTAATAAAATGTAACTAGTGTTTGCGAGGCGGGAATGCGGCGGTTTAGGGGTTAATACATTTATTAAAGTGGCGGTGATGTCCGGTCGGCAGATTAGGGGTTAATAATTGTAGGTAGGTTGCGGCAACGTTGGGGCCGGCAGATTAGGGGTTAATATATATAATATAGGTGTCAGCGATGTTAGGGGCAGCAGATTAGGGGTTCATAGGTATAATGTAGGTGGCGGCGATGTCCAGTCGGCAGATTAGGGGTTAAAAAATGTATTTTAGTGTTTGCGATGTGGGGGGGGCCTCGGTATAAGGATTAATAGGTAGTTTATGGGTGTTAGTGTACTTTTTAGCACTTTAGTTAAGAGTTTTATGTTACGGCATTAGCCCATAAAACTCTTAACTACTGACTTTTAAATGCGGTAGAAGTCTTGCCAGGAGAGGGTCTACCGCTCAATTCTTCCAAGACTCGTAATACCGGCGTTAGGCAAATCCCATTAAAAAGATAGGATACACAATTGACATAAGGGATTTGCGGTAGCCTTGAGTCGCAGAAGAAAAGTTAGCGGTAGCCCCATCCCTGCCTGACTCATAATACCATCGGGCATTAAAAAGCAGCGTTGGGACCTCTCAACGCTGCTTTTTAAGGCTAACGCCAAACTCGTAATCTAGGTGATATTTTCTGAAAAAGTTAAAAAAATAATTTATATGAACATATTTGGCTGCGAAACAGTGGCATAAAATATACCAAAAGGGGCCTAGCTCAATACCTTGGTTTGTCTACTAAATATATATATATATATATAGTTTTCTACGTAAATAAAAAATGTAAAAAAAAATAAGGCTCTATTTCTGTTGAAATGGAGTGATAGCAAAAATGCTAAAAATTCTTCTGTACTTTGGGCAAGTTTTTCTCTGGAATTCCCGGTAGTTTTTTCTTTCATGATTCAGATAGAGAATACAGTGTTAAACAGCTTTTAAATTCACTTCTATTATCTAATTCTCTTCATTCTCGTTATATCCTTTTCTTAAGAATTAGCAATGTCATACTGGGAGCATGCTGAACGCATTGGGGGACCCAGTAACATGAGGCATATATATATATATGCAGCCATTAATCAGCAGCTTGTGAGCCTAACTAGGTATGCTTTCCAACGAAGCATACCAAGACAACAAAACAAATTAGAAGTAAATTGGAAAGTTGTTTAAAATTGCATGCTCTTTCTGAATCATGAAAGAAAAAAAAAATTAAGAGACATTTGCCAAAAAGAGTTTTTTGTATGAGATATCAGTAATTCAATTCCCTTCATGCCTCAAAACACAGTGTCATTTCCCCCTATTGTTTTAATAAATTTGTTTTACAGTGATAGGAAAGCATTGAGCTAGAGCACATAATTTTAAGACATTTTTAATTAACTTCTATTTTCAAATGTGCTTCATTCTCTTGGTATCCCTTGAAAAAGACTACGCACATATCATATACTAGTGGGAGCTAGCTGCTGATTGGTGCCTGCACACATTTGTATCTTGTGTTTGGCTTGCTAGATGTGTTCATCTAGCTGCCAGTAGTGCAATGATGTTCCTTCAGCAAACGATAACAAGAGAATGAAGCAAATTTGATAATAGAAGTAAATTAGAAAGCTGTTTAAAATTGTTTGTTCTATCCAAATCATGAAATAAAGTTTGGGGGTTTCCTGTCCATTTAATATATCTTGACTTGAACTCCCTATCGTTAATTTTCCCTTCAGGATGCAGATATAATTTGCACTTTTGAACATTTTAATCTTCAAATAAATATTCTTTAAATTATGTATAGTTTCTAAAGAAGTTGAGAGCATGTGGTGCAACTTATACTCACTCATATGAGCAAAATATTTCCTTAGTATTATATTATCACTGTAATAGACCTTTTTTCTGTGTGTGTGTTTTTCTAAACATAATTGTTTTAAGTTAAATAAATCTACAACGGTAGATGGGATACACAAAAGAATAATACAAAATACCCATATAGGTTCATTTTATGATATTATTACATTATTGTTTTAGGATTTTTAATAACAATATTCTTAAATAATTCTAAATTAGGTATGATGCTCATGTAGTTTAAAAGTACAGTAAATCATTCTCAAGCATAGCTTGTAAAATAACCAGCATGTAATATGAATATGTGTAAAACCTAGGATTCTAGCAATTCTTAAACTATGTTTACACATGAAACAAATAGCATGTTACATGAGCTGGCTATTAAAACCTGTCAACTTTACACTGCTGCGATAGAGACTAAACAAACATGATCCCAAATGACCTCTGTAAGATCTCAGAATACCAAAAAAAAAAATAAAAAAAAATCAGCAGACATTTATAGAATTGTAATGGATAACAAACAACTCCAGTCTCAATGTTACAGCCAAAACCAGGTCTATATGCAAGTTATTTCCTCAAGAATTCAGGGAAAATGTGATATGAATGTCTTTTATGCATTGAGTTCAAAAATATCATGTGCCTTTATGAAGAAAATTCATTTCAATCACTCATAAATGTGTTAGAGCATCATACTGTTTGCTGAGAGGGTGTTTTTACCGGTCATAGTGATTAATTATCACTAATGTGTATCCATATAAAAAATGCTTCCATAAACATGTATTTTTTAAGAAAGGGTTTTTTTGTTCAGAAGTTATTTTGTGTACTGGAGCATTTTAAGAAAATAAAAGCATACTAAAATTAATTATCTTTATATAAAGATATATGCAATGTATATATTATATGTTCTGCAGTGCAATCAGGTTTGTTTTAAGTTACGATTACAATTTATTATTATGTCATATTTTACACAAACAAATTAGAGAACTATATCTAATAGATCACATGACAGTTTCAGAAAATATCACTTTGCAGAACATTCTCCATCATAGCATTGCATACATAAGTTATAATATAATTTAATTACAAAATGAAAGGTTCATTACAATTTTAAAATTTAAATCAGGCAAAGAAAGTAAACTATTTAACATTAGTATTTTGCATGGTTTTCAAATGAACTGAAAACACACATTTGTATATTAGAAGCACACTGGTTAATAAGCAAAACTCTAGCAGCTTTAGAAATGTGGACCTAGTAAATCACTTGCAGATAGAGGCTTTTGCCTCTATTTATCAAGCTGTGAACCACAAATACGCTGGAATTCCGCAGCGTATTTGTGGCGAGCCTGATTCACCTTAGTTATCAAACCCTACAGACCAGCAAAAGTAGAATTAAGTGACGTAACATACAATCCGCCAGATTCAGTCCGACACAGATGGATGCTTACGTCACTACAGATGTTCCGAATGCAGGTTCGGCACAATCTGACTACTTTTGCTAGTTATCAAAAGCTACCAGGTACGCTCCGCACTTTTCCGGTCCAGTGTACCTGGTTTTCAATCTGCCGCCCTGGAGGCGGCGGATGCCATAGGAATCAATGGGAGTCTGAAAGCAGCGAAAGCTCATGTTCGCTGCTGCCCGATATCCCATTGATTCCGTTGGTAATGTTTACACCTAACACCCTAACATGTACCCCAAGTCTAAACACCCCTAATCTGCCCCCCCTACACCGCCGCCAACTACATTATATTTATTAACCCCTAAACCGCCACTCCCGGACCCCGCCGCAACTAAATAAATTGTTTAACCCCTAAACCGGCGCTCCTGGACCCCGCCGCAACTAAATAAATTGTTTAACCCCTAAAACCGCCGCTGCCAGACCCCGCCACAACTAAATACAATTATTAACCCCTAAACCACCGCTCCCGGAGCCCACCGCCACCTACATTATATTTATTAACCCCTAATCTGCCCCCCCTACACCGCCGCCACCTACCTATATTTATTAACCCCTAATCTGCCACCCCCAACGTCGCCGCCTCTATATTAAATTTATTAACCCCTAAACCTAAGTCTAACCCTAACCCCCCAACTTAAATATAATTTAAATAAATCCAAATAAACTAACTACAATTAACTAAATTATTCCTATTTAAAACTAAATGCTTACCTATAAAAAAAAAACTAAGATAGCTACAATATAACTAATTTTACAGGCAACTTTGTATTTATTTTAAACTAGGTAGAATAGTTACTAAATAGTTATTCACTATTTAATAACTACCTAGCTAAAATAAATACAAATTTACCTGTAAAATAAAACCTAACATAAATTACAATTTCACCTAACACTACACTATAATTAAATAAATAAATTAACTAACTAAATACATTAAATACAATTAAATAAAATTAACTAAAGTACAAAACCCCCCCACTAAATTACAGAAAATAATAAAATAATTACAATAATTTTAAACTAATTACACCTAATGTAATCCCCCTAATAAAATAAAAAAGCCCCCCAAAATAATAAAAAGCCCTACCCTATACTAAATTACAAATAGCCCTTAAAAGGGCTTTTTGCGGGGCATTGCCCCAAAGTAATCAGCTCTTTTACCTGGAAAAAAAGTACAATACCCCCCCAACATTAAAACCCAGCACCCACACAACCAACCCTATTCTAAAACCCACCCAATACCCCCTTAATAAAACCTAACACTAACCCCTTGAAGATCACCCTACCTTGAGAAGTCTTCACCCAACCAGGCCGAAGTCCTCAACGAAGCTGGGCGAAGTGGTCCTCCAGACGGGCAGAAGTCTTCATCGAAGCCGGGCAGAAGAGGTCCTAAGTCTTCATTAAGATGGCATCTTCTATCTTCATCCATCTGGCGCGGAGCGGCTCCATCTTCAAGACATCCGCCGCGGAGCATCCTCTTCTGGTGACATCTTCTTCCCGAATGATTGTTCCTTTAAATGACGTCATCCAAGGTGGCATCCCTTGAATTCTGATTGGCTGATAGAATTCTATCAGCCAATTGGAATTAAGGTAGGAAAAATCCAGATGCCGTCTGGATGAAGACTTCTGCCCGTCTGGAGGACCTCTTCTGCCCGGCTTCGATGAAGACTTCTGCCAGTCTGGAGGACCACTTCGCCCGGCTTCGTTGAGGTCTTTGGCCCGGTTGGGTGAAGCCTTCTCAAGGTAGGGTGATCTTCAGGGGGTTAGTGTTAGGTTTTATTAAGGGGGGATTGGGTGGGTTTTAGAGTAGGGTTGGGTGTGTGGGTAGTGGGTTTTAATGTTGGGGGGGTATTGTACTTTTTTTTCCAGGTAAAAGAGCTGATTACTTTGGGGCAATGCCCTGCAAAAGGCCATTTTAAGGGCTATTTGTAATTTAGTATAGGGTAGGGCTTTTTTTTTATTTTGTGGGGCTTATTTATTTTATTATGGGGATTAGTTTAGGTGTAATTATTTTAAAATTCTTGTAATTATTTTATTATTTTCTGTAATTTAGTGTTTGGGTTTTTTTTGTACTTTAGTTAATTTTATTTAATTTTATTTAATTGTAGTTAATTTAGAGAATTAATTTAATTATAGTGTAGTGTTAGGTGTAATTGTAACTTAGGTTAGGTTTTATTTTACAGGTAAATTTGTCTTTATTTTAACTAGGTAGCTATTAAATATTTAATAACTATTTAATAACAATATTACCTAGTTAAAATAAATACAAACTTTCCTGTGAAATAAAAATAAACCCTAAGCTAGATACAATGTAACTATTAGTTATATTGTAGCTAGCTTAGGGTTTATTTTATAGGTAAGTATTTAGTTTTAAATAGGAATAATTTATTTAATGATAGGAATATTTATTTAGATTTATTTAAATTATATTTACGTTAAGGGGTGTTAGGGTTAGGGTTAGACTTAGATTTAGGGGTTAATAACTTTAATATAGTGGCGGGCGGTGTAGGGGGGGCAGATTAGGGGTTAATAAATATAATGTAGGTGGCGGTTGGCTCCGGGAGCGGCGGTTTAGGGGTTAATAACTTTATTTAGTTGTGGTGGGGTCCAGGAGCAGCAGGATAGGGGTTAATAACTTTATGTAGGTGGCGGCGGTGTAGAGGGCAGCAGATTAGGGGTTAATATGTATAATGTAGGCGGCGGTGGGCTCCAGGAGCAGCGGTTTAGGGGTTAATACATTTATTAGAGTTGCAGCGGGGTCCAGGAGCGGTGGTTTAGGTAGGGGTTAATACATTTATTAGAGTGGCAGCGGGGTCCGGGAGTGGCAGTTTAGGGGGTAAAACAGTGTAGTATAGTGTGGGTGCTTAGTGACAGGGTACCAAGAAAGCTGTAAAAAAGCCGAATAGCAGTGAGATCGAAGATTGTTAGTTAACAACAGTCCGCTGCTCATCGCTCCGTACTTGGTGCGCGGCTTTTTGACAGCTTTTTTGATAACTTTGGAGAACGTATTCAGGTCCGCGGCAGTGATGTTAGGCGATCTTACCTAGTTAAAATAAATACAAACTTTCCTGTGAAATAAAAATAAACCCTAAGCTAGATACAATGTAACTATTAGTTATATTGTAGCTAGCTTAGGGTTTATTTTATAGGTAAGTATTTAGTTTTAAATAGGAATAATTTATTTAATGATAGGAATATTTATTTAGATTTATTTAAATTATATTTACGTTAAGGGGTGTTAGGGTTAGGGTTATACTTAGATTTAGGGGTTAATAACTTTAATATAGTGGCGGCGGTGTAGGGGGGGCAGATTAGGGGTTAATAAATATAATGTAGGTGGCGGTTGGCTCCGGGAGCGGCGGTTTAGGGGTTAATAACTTTATTTAGTTGTGGTGGGGTCCAGGAGCAGCAGGATAGGGGTTAATAACTTTATGTAGGTGGCGGCGGTGTAGAGGGCAGCAGATTAGGGGTTAATATGTATAATGTAGGCGGCGGTGGGCTCCAGGAGCAGCGGTTTAGGGGTTAATACATTTATTAGAGTTGCAGCGGGGTCCAGGAGCGGTGGTTTAGGTAGGGGTTAATACATTTATTAGAGTGGCAGCGGGGTCCGGGAGTGGCAGTTTAGGGGGTAAAACAGTGTAGTATAGTGTGGGTGCTTAGTGACAGGGTACCAAGAAAGCTGTAAAAAAGCCGAATAGCAGTGAGATCGAAGATTGTTAGTTAACAACAGTCCGCTGCTCATCGCTCCGTACTTGGTGCGCGGCTTTTTGACAGCTTTTTTGATAACTTTGGAGAACGTATTCAGGTCCGCGGCAGTGATGTTAGGCGATCTTAGGCGAGCGTATTGATGCCGGCAAATGCAGGTAAGTTGACAGGTTGATAAATAGAGGCCTTTGATATGTTTTAAACCTGATAATTCCATAACCTTATTAATTTGTCTATTATAGCTTAGAAATTAGTATCATCTTCCTATAAACATTTGAGCTTACTGTCAATAATGTTTAATTAATATGTAATTAGTGATGCAGAATTTTGCTTTGCTGCACAAATAAATGATAATAATAATAATAATAATAATAATAATAATAATAAAAATAATAATGTTAGAATATTACTGGATGTGAAGTTCACTCTATCAGCAGGTGAGGAGACATTTACATTTTTTAAAACATGCATATTCATTTAAATGGGATTAAACAAGTACAGGGGGACAGCTGAAATCAATGTTTAATTTATGTAATTTATGTTGAGTAGCATTCAAGAAGGTCCTTTACAGAGGAGGTATGTGATCATGGTCTATGGCTGCAGATAACAGACACACTCAGATCCTTTTTTATATATATATATAGCTAAGCCATAAAACATACATTTTGTCCTTGTCCCAAAGTAAACCATAAATCTCATAGAAACGCATACCATGCAATGGGATCTCTTGGAAACACAAGCATCATGAGATATACGTCTTGGTGGGCTGCACAGAGGATTCTTTTTTCTCTCCTCAAAAATACACTCAAGCCCACAAAAAGAAGAAGCAGTCTCAATCGAAAGGTGTGCCAAGCTACTGTATGTTGTTTGAACAGGGCTTGTGCTAGGATTTATTACACCTATAATAGCTATAATGGTTAATTTCTGCATGACATAATGTAACAGTGGTGGCTCTACACAACATAGCAAATCAGTGGTGGCTCTGCATAATAAATCAAACAGTGTTGACAATATATAAAACACACAAACCTGGAAGCAGGATGACCTCTTTTCATTTTTTCCATTATACCTAGACTGATACCAGCATTTAACAGCAAAATGTATCAATCTGCAGGAGGAGAAGTTCTATAGCAGATAAACTGTCCACCATCAATTGCCACTTGGCAACATTTAATAAAGCAGAAAAGCTCTGTTGTTTAATCCTTCCCCCCGCTCTTGGACACCAAATTACGTGAGAGAAGGACCTGTCAGTCTCCTAGAACAAACAAGTTTGAGATTTACACAACAAGGCTAGAAAAGATAGTCCCTAATAGGTCACATTTTGAGAAAATCTGAACTGGTTTCTACTTCTTTTCTTTTGGATATATATATATATATATATATATATATATATATATATATATATATATATATATATATATATATATATATATATATATACATACACAATACTTTAAACAATAAGCATTGTACATGACTGTGCATATCATTTAAACATTGATTATATATAATCAATGCTACAATATTAACCCCTAAACTGCCATAACCTATTACTAACTGTAGAAGCTAAGTCCCTACAAATATATATTCAATATTTAAAATGATGCATTTCTATGTAGAATGCATATTATTTTAATTTTTGCATGTAAATTAAAATGTAGTTAATGTTGCTTGTTGTGTTTATTATTTTTTATCAAACACAGTATAATTAAAATTATAGTTCTACATAACTGCATGCCTGTTATGTAATAATATCATTTAATGTTACTGACTACTATAACATAAATATATATTAACATATATCTATGTTATTACTAATAAGCACAACAAACTTATCGAAATGCATTTTTATTTATATGCAATACTATTTTAAATATTGAATATCAATGCAAGGTTAGACTACATTATATATAAAATGTTTAAAATAATTTGCATGGTCGTGTATAATGCCTAATTTTTTAAGCATTGATATAAAATAAAATGTAGATATTCTTGCTTATTGTGTTTATTATTTTAAATATAAAAATATATAAAAATATAAATGATAATGAACACTAAACTAATCACCTAACCACCCCCATATAGGTTTGGGGGAGGTCAGGTGATTAAGGCCTAGTAAACTACCTAACACTAAACTAATCACCTAACCACCCCACATACCTACTGTATATGGGGGGTGGTTAGCTGATTATGCCCTAAACTGCTACCTCCAAACGCAAACTACAAATACACTACCTAACATCTAACCCACCCCTCTAAACTAAACTCCCTAAGTTACAGAAAAATAAAAACAGTATAAAAAAACAAATTCTACCTAACACTAACCTACATGCCCCATAAAAAAAACAAACCAAACCAAAATAAACTTAAACCTAACACTAAAGTTAAATTACAATAGCTCTTAAAAAGGTCTTTTATAGGGCATTGCCTTAAAGCTTTAGCAGCTCTTTTGCCTTAAAATATATTACAACCCCCCTTTACAAAACAAGTAACCCCCATCCCCCAAAATAATAAAGGCTAACTACAAAAAAATAACAGATCTTATTCTTTAAAATAAAAAACACACCCCAAAAAATTAAAGTTTAAATTAACCATCCAAAAATCCACCTCCTCTTGATCTGATTTTGGGCCCTCTTCATCCATTGCCCAGGCACTGGGGGTCCATCTTCACAGCAGCAGACATCCAGGCAGCCTCTTTCACTCTACAATCTTTATCCATGTTGGGGGCCCTCTTCATCCATCTTCATCGCGGCTCTAGGGGCCATCTTTGCAGCGGCAGAGACAGACTTCCAGATGGCCTCTTCTGCCACCTCAACTCCGCAATCTTCATCCATGCTTGGGCCCTCTTCATTCATCCCAGCACCAGGGACTCATTTTCATGGCAGCGGACGCAGACTTCCAGGCAGCCTCTCCTCTGCTGCCTTCACTCCATGTCTTCTATCTACGTCGGATCAAGAGAAGCTGGATTTTTGGATTGTGAGTTTAAACTTTGGGATTAGTAAGGGCTTTTTTGGGAAGGTTTTTTTTATTTTACATTTTTAGGGTAGGTTCTTGTCAGTATGGGAGGTCCCTCAAAGAATTTTAGAAATGCAAATTTCACATTGAATGCTGTTTATCTTTCTATGTAGAGCTCGGGGGAACTGATGATCGAAAGTGCTATGAGTCAGCAAAATATTCCAAAGGGATCCCCTGCTATATCGAGTGAGCATGTCAAATATTCCAAGCTCTCAACATATTTGAATCACTGAGAGGTGTTTACTATACATACTATTGGTCAGCGATGCTGGCTATAGACAACACCCAGGATCACGGCCCAGTAAAGGATCCCTGGAAATATAACTGCTGTTTGCCTAACCACTAATCTTAATACCCCTAATATAAGTACCCCACAATCACAAACTGACACTACACTAATAAAAATCTAAACTGCCACATACCCACCTCAAGTATCTATCTATTAAGCCTTATGCCTCCACATACACACTGCAAGTATCTATCTATTAACCCCTATGCCGCCACGTACCCACTGCAAATATCTAATTATTAACCCCCTATGCCGCCACTTACCCACCATAAGTATCTAACTTGTAACCCCTATGCCATTACATACCCACTGCAAGTATCTGTCTATTAACCCCTATGCCACCACATACCCATCACAAGTATCTATCTATTAAACCCTATGCCAACACATACCAACCACAAGTATCTAGTAACCATTTTGCCACCACATCAACCCACTGCAAGTATCTTATTAACCCCTATGCATCACATAATGCAAACTTACCCAACACCCAATAATCCTCTAAACTAACCCACTAAGTTAACAAAAAAAAATCTAAGTAGTTTATAAATGTATATTGTGTAATGCTTTATGTATTGCAATATACATTAAAATGTATTTATGTTAGCTTGTGTTTATTAGTGATAACATATAGATATATATGTAAATATATATTTATGTTATAGTATTCAGTAGCATTAAATTATATTTTTACATAACAGCCATACAGTTATGTAGAATTCTAATGTTAATTATACTTTCTTTAATTACAAATAATAAATACAATCAACATTAATTACATTTCAATTTATATGCAAACATTTAAACGTTATGCATTCTAAATAACAATGCATCATTTTAATTATTGGACATTTAAGAGTAGGTCCTTAGCTTGTTTAAACTATTGTATATATCTATAGACTAAAGGTATTTAATGAAGCTTTCTATTATTTTAAACATACATTTTCAAATATATATTTATGTTTGAAATAATAGCAAGCAACCATTAAATACATTTTAAGATAGCTACAATACTTTATATAGTTTACATTGTACATGACAATGTATATTTTGTCAAGGAGATGTGGTAAACATGGAAGGGCCGGAAAAACCTTGCCAGCCTATCCTGGCTCCTGGAAATCAGCGCTGGACAAGAATTGAGCCACATTGCACCGCTTCTGACAAGGGGTGCCGATCAACTAGGGTTCAGGGTATCAAGTCAACCTTATAGAATGTTGTCAACAATTTGATAAGGCACCTAGTGAAACCACTTGTTTGGGGGTTCAATTCTGGTCCATTGCTGAGTTCCAGGAGACTGACTAGGCTGGCGAGATTTTGCCGACCTTCAGGCGATCGTCCGACAGTGTTTTAGCACATATCTGTGACAAATTATTTAAACATTGATTATAATTTTAGCTACACAACTTCATAGTAAAAATGGAGAAGTGTATCATCTAGTATAGTTGATTATAGTGAGTTATTTTTTGACAGTAGGCAGTATGTCGGAGTTAGCTGGGGTATTCCTGGGGAGTGTAGTTTATACATTACGTCAGTGTAGGTGGTATTAGGGACTTAGCTTGGCATTTCTGGGGTGTGAAGGTTAGGCGTGATGTAGGTGTAGGCAGTCAGATTGAATTAGCTGGGTAGTGCCGGGGGATTGTAGGTTAGCTGTGACGTAGGTGTAGGCGGTCGGTTGGGGGTAGCGAGGTGGAGCAGGGGGAGTATTGGTTAGGCATGAAGTAGTTATAGGCATTCATGGGGAGTTATTAGGAGTAGCCTGCACTTTGATTCAGACATTTCAACACAAGATTGATATCTTCGAAGCAGCAAAGTGTAGGTTGCGAGGAGGGTAGCGACCATGTTTTTCACGCCAGCTATCAGCTGTTGAGACTACATTGCCTAAGTCAGTAAGAGTAGGTGTTGTAAAACTTAAGTCCCCACTGTAATATTTGAAGTATGCTTACACTTCAAATATATACCAACATTATATTATACAGTTCTTATTTATTTATTTTGCTTGTTTTTGTTGTAAGATACCTCCTTGAGTGGTGTTGGTCCACTAACTCATTGAGACATTGGAGCATAAATGTTTTCACTTAAAGGGATAGGAAAGTCAAATTTAATCTAATGGGATTCAGATAGAGCATGTCATTTTAAGACACTTTTAAATTTACTTCTATTTTCAAATGTGCTTTGTTCTCTTGGTATCCCTTGTTGAAAAGAATACACACATATCCTACACTAGTGGGAGTTAGCTGCTGATTGGTGCCTGCACACATTTGTCTCTTGTGATTGGTTAACTAGATATGTTCAGCTAGCTATCCAGTTTTGCACTGCTGTTGCTTCAGCAAACGATAACAAGATAATGAAGCAAATGTTATAATATAAGTAAATGGTAAAGTTGTTTAAAATTGTATGTTCTATCCAAATCATGAAATAAATTGTTGGGTTTTCCCATCCCTTTAAGTATTTTGAATAATAAAGGAAAATCTTTTTTATACCTGTGTGTATATGATGGTGCTTTAAAGTATGACAATTATTTCAGACATTTAGGGCTAGATTACAAGTGGAGCAGTAGTTTGCCCTTGCATTCAGCGTTTCATGCTTGTATTATGAGTTGAAAGTAAAAAGTTTGTGGTACTAACAAATAGACTTTGAGAAGTCACAAACAAAAAATTGCATATCCCCATAGACACCCACAAGTTGCTCAAACACAATCTCGGTTATTTAAAAGTGCAACATAAGAAGATATTCTTTTTATGCATGTTTCATAATCCAATGTTCTGTACATAGCAGAATATGTTCTATTTATTCTTAAATAGATATTTAAGTATATATCTGATGGATTTTTGCACAAATATTTATAGGTATAGAAACACATATATATAGGTAAAGATATATACAGATACAGTATATATAGAAATATCTAATAAA
The DNA here is from genome assembly GCF_027579735.1 of Bombina bombina. Taxonomy (NCBI): domain Eukaryota; kingdom Metazoa; phylum Chordata; class Amphibia; order Anura; family Bombinatoridae; genus Bombina; species Bombina bombina. The sequence continues at coordinate 1,007,477,991 of NC_069502.1, read as the reverse complement.
ATATTATTAAAACATATTTCCCTATGTGAAAAAACATTGGAATGTGAACTATTTACAATACAAATACAGTATGAATATTGCATACATATAATTTTTCATGTTTTCATCTCCAATGCACTTATATATGTGTATATATTTGTATACATATATCTTTATATGTGTATATGTGTCTGTAAATACATATATACACATATAAATACATATGTACACACATATAGACATATGTATATACATACCTATACATATTTAGACTTGTATATGTATGTTTCTCTATGTTTTTCCTAACACCCGAGACCTCATATCTTTGTGCCCTTATAACATTTTATTGCAGTTTTTAAAATATTTTTTATTAGATATTGTTATTATGAGTGTAACTGTACTTTTATATGTATATTTTATGTGCTTTGTGACACTTTTTTGACTCGCCTAACAGATAACCAGTACTCTGAAGTCACAGAAATCATTTTAGCGTAAATCGCGATTGCACTCACGTGTTCGTATTTACTTTCAACTAATATTGCCTTGAAAACCTAATATCCCATGTCATCTTTACCCATTTTGATCATCGTCAAAATGGTCCAATATTGGCATGAACAGGGTTTGAACATGCACAAATTGGTGATCGAAATAGTTAGCAAATATCGGATGCGTGTTATTGATCAATCTGTTGGTGTTGAGCATTTATTAAGTGCCTTAATTTAGCTGTTAAATTGGATTTGAGCATTTTGTTGACAATATTTAGAAAAACAGTAGTCAAACGGATTTTGATCTCTGAAGTCAATAGCATCCATGCATCGTATGGGTGACCTGGGTGATCTGATATTTTTCAAATACAAATGTTTTCAAATAACATTTTCAAATGTTACTCTTTACATTATGATAGTTCTGATGTAGAAAATGGGAATCAGGAGTCAAAACAAAAACTGAAAAATATGATAAACAAAATTGGAATTGACCTCACCCCATTAAGCAATAAAACACTACATGAATCAGATCAATTTATATTATATCACTTTACTGTGAAACAAAAAGAAAGGAACTGAGAATCAATATAGCTTCTTCTATGGGATGATGTCCACCAAAGTTAAGCCTGTCTGTACCCATGTGTGCTTTTCATTGAGACCTTCCTTGAAATAGTTCAGTCTGGTCTCATCCAAATAGAAAGCCCAACATCTTTATACCAGGATTTTTCATCTGAAGTAGAAATTTATGTAGGAAACCACAGACATACATTCAACCTCTATGGGTCTCCATACCTCCCAGAATTTCCCAGAGACTATCCAGAATTGGAAGGATGCTGACTTAGGATCTAAAGATGTCAGCTGGGGTGAGATCATCTAAGAGGTTTCATCAGTATGGCAAGGTCCTTCAAATAACTTTACAAACACAAATTTATTTTAGTGTTTATCTCACTCTGAAGAAGATACTCCTGGAAGGGAGTGGGTAGGATGAATGTTTTGAGGGCAATGTTTTGAGGGCAAACCAGGATTTGGAACCGTAGAGAGGGCATTAGGCAGAGATCCTAAACTGTGACAATTCAGCAGAAGTGAGGCTATATGCCTACATGATCAAGCTCTACTCTGTTAAAGGTTTAAATTGAGCTAAAGTAAAACCCAAGTTACTGGACATATTACCATTTGAGTTACTCTTTATCTTGTTGCTTCAGGTTGAATTCTGTAAATAAGAAGCCATCTTACAGACAAATATGACTATGGCTATGATTAAACGATTCATGACAGAAGGGACACAGTTATAGTAATACTGCAGCATATATTGTACCTACCATGGTTACACAAATATGCTTCTTGATATGAAAGTTTGAGAAAATCAGGAAAGTAAAAACCACAGTTAAAGATTTCACCAGTTGAACATTTGCAAGTTGTACATCCATTTTAAGACAAAGTTTCCCCATTTTAATCTCAACACATCTTTCTGAAGTTTAAAGGATTAAGAAAGATTTCAGCATTAGAAATCAAAGACACTATTACTTGACATCAAGAAAGGGATAGAACTCAAAGCTCTAAACACACCAGAAGTCCAGTTTGACAGCTGCATCTGACTGAATTGATGAGGTACTATTGATGTTTGGATTAAACTATGCTTCTGTGATCAAGTGCTCAAACACAGCATAAAAGAAGAATATATTCTTTAATCCTGCCATCTAATTTTGTGTACAAACTGGAAGCAATGCTAGCAAAACAAATCTTAAAACTGTCTGGTTTTGCTTATTGACATAGCCATTTAATTAATTTACCAAGAGCACAATCAGTATTTAAAATAACATGAAGAAATCCATACGAGACAAATTGCTAATCACTAAAAAAGTCTCTGAAGCTTTTTAGCAATTCAAAGAGAGCACAAAATATATGATTCTCAATAGGAGTAAAGATAAGTTAATAAAAATAAATAGAGAAGTCATTGAAAATAATTTAGTTTGAACAATTAAAATGACCCAATACTTGATCCTCATATTTTCCAGTACATATTTAGCAATCCTATTTGCCATTAATATAAAACAATAAGATATGTAAATTATTTGTATTTTCGACAATAATTTCAGTTATAGAACATTGAAAAGAGTGATATTAGCCACCAGACCACAAAAATATATCAAATAAAATATAGCAAATACTTTAATAACCGAAATATAAATTTATAAACAGTGAGGAAGTAGGATAGATGTAGCCCTACAGATATTTATACAGACAGATTGTCTTTGCATGCCTACACCTCGTTTTTATTCTATGTCCTATATTCCAAACTACTTATGTTCAGTTAATTTTTAGTTTGTTTTTTTAAGCCATTGCAACTCATTTAAAGTATTGTAATGTTTCCCAAACTTCTTTGTTGCACCGAATAAAAAACACTGTTATCATATATATGTTGTATCTGCCACACCTCAACAATAGAGCCTCAATGTCCACTAAGATGAAATACCTGGATACTTAATATGGCTGGACATTGCTAACAACATGTTCTGTGAGACTGGAACTATCTTTGCACAGATTACAGACTTGTCCATGGGGCATACAATTGGAAGTGCTCTTGGACTATTAAAACAAGTTTAAGGCTGAGACATTAATACAACACTTTGTGTCACAAGAATAATGAGGGGTGGAGTGACAAGGCAGATAGAAAAGTAGGGGAAGAGAGGGAGAAAATGACAGCTAGAAAGTGAAAGGAAGACAGAAGGAATGTTAGTGACATGGAAAGAGACAGTAACAGAGTTGGTGTCAGTTAGAAAGACAGTAGGAGAGAGATTGGTAGGGAGAAAGGCATCAAAGATAGTGACAGGGAGAGAGATAAGGGGAGTGAAAGGGAGAGAGAAAGACAGGGTGACAAAGAGAGAAATTCAATAAAATACATAAATGTGTTTCTGTATATGAAAAATATGTGCAAAAAATAAGGTCCACTATTAGTACTGTTACATCATTATCAGAAAATGTACCTTTACCAGTACCTTCCACTAGTAAATAACATTCCAAACCACACCTATGACTCTCAGAAGGCAAGCACTTGTCAGGGAGCTTACAGAGAAAAAAAAAAGATAGTCAGTTTGCCTGGAATCCTGATTTTGTCCAATTAAATACAGGCTTAGAGCAGAAGGGTCACATACCAGACCCTAAGTCCCTTGCAACTAATATTAACCCACATTTTGATACTTGGAGCATCTGGTGTTATGTGATTTGGTGCTACATTCCAGACATTTTCAAGAGCAAATTATTATCTACGTAATTTACCATTGTATTTTCATCAGTTTTGAAAATATGCCATTTAAAAAAAACTTGATAAAGGATTGGAATCTAGCCCTTTATGTTAAACAATAACAGTATGGTGTCAGGAAAAGGAACGATTTTTCAACAAAGGATACTAAGAGAAAAATGTATATTATGTAGTAGAATACATTGGCAATTTTATTTAAAGTGCCAAAACAGAAAAGGCAACAACTTTTTTTAAATATATAAATTACAACAAACAGTTTTGTTTTTAAGTGGCATTAAACCCATAAATTCATGCTTTACTTCACTAAACCCCTCCCCCCAGGGTGTAGCCATATAAGGAAGGTGCTCTTCAGGCCATTATTTTATTTTTAGCCAAACACACCTGTGAGCAGTATTTCTTCATTTTCTTTCAATTTTGTGATGTCCACTAAGCCACCAGAATAACACACAGGTAAACAGTAAATTGCCACTGCTAAGGATACCAAGAGAAGAAGAGCTCCAGAGGGGATACAAAATCTCGCAACCACTGCACTAACAATCCTGAAGAAATATATATATGTGTGTGTGTGTGTATTTTATGTTTTACATTTTTTACTTTTATTTTTATCCCTAACATTTTGCTTCTGTTCTCTAGTCGTGCTAGTTATTTTGTGTTTCACTTGAGCGCAGCACATGAAAATAATAAATAAAGGTGAGGGAATTAGTATGGAAGCGCTGTCCAAACTCCAGATGTTAGCGTGCCTGAGACTTTTGCTTGAGTGCTACCATTTTACTTTGAACTTGTAATATGAACATAAAATGAAGAGCATTACTGATTTAACAAGTGGTTTTAGTCCTCAACAGCGCTAATATTTTTGTGCTCCACTTGTAATCTAGGTCATTGTCTATCTAGAGAAAGGTTAATTGATGTGACCCCTATTGTAATACTATATACTCCTTAGCTATTTACTGCTTTGCATTTTTTTATTTTTTTTATGCTTTTTCTGTTATGCTTGATTTCAAAGCAACTCATGTGGCTACAATGAATTCAACAACCACCTAATAATTAAACTGTCTCTACAATTTATTTATTAATACTTACTGCTGAATAACTTTTTATCTTTCATCCTTAGCAAATGTTCCTTGATTTATTAAGTAGACCCCATAGCATAAAACATTCCGTAGATTTTATTTATAAAAGTAGATTTATAAACTCATTTCCTTAAGTACACCCAACAGTGGACCATGAATTCATACTGTGCTGGCCTGTATCTTATTTCTAATAAAAATTCAAACTTTACCATCACTGAGAAACAGAGCATATACAATGCACTTTTGAGGCCTGAGGATTATGATTTGTGGAAACTATAGTTTGTGACGGAGCACTATTCATCAAATATCCCTAGTGCGACATTACTGCTAAAATAAGCACCATTTATATCTACACTGTACACTATCTAGAAGTAAGTTGGTAATCTAATATGAATACAAATGCAGGCATTTTTTTAAATATGTAACTGTACTACTATTATATATCTTTAACACTTGCCCATAAAATAGTTTTATAGTACTACATTAAAGAAAGAGGATGGAAAAAGATGTATTATATTAATCTTGTCAGTCTTCTACAGAATAAATCTTGTTTCTTCATATTTTTTAAATTAAAATTTTGATATGTCTCCTGGCTATTCTATAGTAATGCTACCATGATTACATAGCCAAGCTTCTGGGATAGGAATGCCCTGTTCCCACAATCCTCTGTGTTTCCTTTGATAAGTATTGTGCTTAAACAAATCCAACAAAAACAGTTTAGAAAAAGTAGTATAGCAGTAACAAAAATGTATTTAAAGCCAGCAAAATCTTTTCACTTGATTCTTGTCAGAAGCCAAATCCTAATTTAGAGTAATGAATCTTTGGAGAGGATCCATTAGTTATAGGGAAACTGTAATAGTTGTAATTGCTTGGCTTTCAAATAGGTTGACTTAGTACTTATTTATGCTATTGTATTACAGTTGATTTCATTTATATTCATCAAAGTTTATTTTTTGACAAGTTGCTGAATATTTTGGAGAATCTGCTAACAGCTTTTATATGTAGTATGCAAAATGTTTTTAACTATCATTAGTAAAATGTTATTTCATATGTGATATTAGGTGTATCATTGAGGAATTCATATGAAGGGAACATGAAAGAACATTAAGGACATTTGTAATGGTATTATGGCCTGGATTCCAATCAGTTTAAATGTCTGTTCCAAAACACTATATTAGAGCTTTTGGGTACATTTTAAAGTTTTTCTAATAAATAAGAAGAGGATTATTGTCCCAGGATATACAAGGTAACATGCACCTGGTATACAAATAAACTTTATTTCTAATATCAGTTTAAGCAAATTTACTATACAATTACACAAGATAATGGTGAAATACCACAGGATCACAATAAAGCAAATTGTGAACTCAACACTAATGATGTTGACTGGCTTTTAGTTTTTAGGTTTTTTTTACCCTGCAGATGACAGTAAAGAGTAGCTTAATGACAACTGCTTACAGAGCCCTTACTCTGATGAGCTAATCTTAGTTTTAAATAAAGACAATAGCAGTCATGTATCATAACACATGGGGTCAATTTACTAATGTTCGAGCAGACATGATACGATGTAGAGTATCATGTCTGCTGCACATTGATAAATGCAGACAGCATTTGCTGTCGGCATTTATCATTGCACCAGCAGTTCTTGTGAACTGCTGGTGCAATACCGCCCCCTGCAGATTCGCTAGCAGGGGGTGTCAATCAACCCAATTCTATCTGATCAGGTTGATTTTTGTCCACCGCCTCAGAGCAGGCGGACAAGTTATGGAGCAGCGGTCTTTAGATAAATTGACCCCTTCTTCTATCTGACACTTACATGAAGAATAAATGGGAATTAATGTTGAGTTGCAAGTCCCTTTCTTTAAACACATGGGCCTAGGTTACAAGTGGACACTTATTAATAATACAGGGTGCGCTATCAATATTGCTGTATCGTGCTAAGATTAGAGCACAATTTCGTATTACTAGTGAATGGTAAAACAGAATTACCAGAGAAGGTTTAGCACGGCCGACATCCGTTTAGTGTTCCCTTTAATTTAAATGGATATTGTGACCGCTCTAAACATCGCTCATATTACAAGTTAAAAGTTTTGTGTGTGCCGCAAAATTGATAACTGAAGTAAAGTGATAGTGCTAGAATAAAAGTATGTCAAATATATATATATATATATATATATATATATATATATATAATATATGTTTATTATTTAAATAAATGTATAAAAAGTGTTTAGAAGTGATATGATATATGTCAAGGTGTATAAATTGGAAGAATTGAAAGGTGTGTATATATATATATATATATATATATATATATATATATATTATATATATATATATATACACCTATATATATATATGTATGTGTGTGTGTGTGTATGTATGTATGTATGTATGTATATATATATATATATATGTGTGTGTGTGTACATATGTATGTGCACATACATCTCTCATCTCTCTCTCTCTATATATATATATATATATATATATATATATATAAATATTAAGAAACAAGAAAAAAGAAGCACTCGCCGGGACGGTAACATTTCGGAGATGCTATCTCCATCCTGAGACCTTACAAAAATGCACACTGACAAGCAATATAAATGACTTACCCCTCCACCATCACCTACAAATCAACCGGAAGCTGCCACCACTGCGCAGGTCCGTTGGTTGCCATGGCAACCGGAACTCGCACTTGCCTAAATAAACAACATACAACAGTGCCGCATTTAAAATGACAGAATAGACAGTGACATATAATACAACAATAATCAAGGACCCCTAATTCTGGCTAGATATATGTGTATACTACATTACTCCGATATCTACATTAGTACCTTTAATCTATGCCATGATATGGTGCATGTAAAGGAGATAACTACAAACAATAGCCCCCCAGTTACTACACATAAACAATGTGTCTAACACCGGGGTGTTGAAAGTAGATTAGCAGCAAGCGATTTTAAGAAGGCTGTTTAAAGTGCTAAAGGAAACAATGCCAATCGAGATTGGCATTGATACCCCTAGTCACCAGCTCTATCACCCCCCCTATTTAACTGGGGTACATGAGCTATAATTACATAGCAGATGTCCGCAACAGTATGGCCTGCCATGGCAAAATGCCTAGCAACATGTTGTTCCGACTCCTGTTTGAGGATGGCCAGCCTAATGGTAGCCAGATGATTGGCCATACAAGTGCAGAGATCATCTACAGTTTTCCCCACATAGTATAACCCACATGGGCAATGCAATAAATACAGGGAGTGCAGAATTATTAGGCAAATTAGTATTTTGACCACATCATCCTCTTTATGCATGTTGTCTTACTCCAAGATGTATAGGTTCAAAGCCTACTACCAATTAAGCATATTAGGTGATGTGCATCTCTGTAATGAGAAGGGGTGTGGTCTAATGACATCAACACCCTATATCAGGTGTGCATAATTATTAGGCAACTTCCTTTCCTTTGGCAAAATGGGTCAAAAGAAGGACTTGACAGGCTCAGAAAAGTAAAAAATAGTGAGATATCTTGCAGAGGGATGCAGCACTCTTAAAATTGCAAAGCTTCTGAAGTGTGATCATCGAACAATCAAGCGTTTCATTCAAAATAGTCAACAGGGTCGCAAGAAGCGTGTGGAAAAAACAAGGCGCAAAATAACTGCCCATGAACTGAGAAAAGTCAAGCGTGCAGCTGCCAAGATGCCACTTGCCACCAGTTTGGCCATATTTCAGAGCTGCAACATCACTGGAGTGCCCAAAAGCACAAGGTGTGCAATACTCAGAGACATGGCCAAGGTAAGAAAGGCTGAAAGACGACCACCACTGAACAAGACACACAAGCTGAAACGTCAAGACTGGCCCAAGAAATATCTCAAGACTGATTTTTCTAAGGTTTTATGGACTGATGAAATGAGAGTGAGTCTTGATGGGCCAGATGGATGGGCCCGTGGCTGGATTGGTAAAGAGCAGAGAGCTCCAGTCCGACTCAGATGCCAGCAAGGTGGAGGTGGAGTACTGGTTTGGGCTGGTATCATCAAAGATGAGCTTGTGGGGCCTTTTCGGGTTGAGGATGGAGTCAAGCTCAACTCCCAGTCCTACTGCCAGTTTCTGGAAGACACCTTCTTCAAGCAGTGGTACAGGAAGAAGTCTGCATCCTTCAAGAAAAACATGATTTTCATGCAGGACAATGCTCCATCACATGCATCCAAGTACTCCACAGCGTGGCTGGCAAGAAAGGGTATAAAAGAAGAAAATCTAATGACATGGCCTCCTTGTTCACCTGATCTGAACCCCATTGAGAACCTGTGGTCCATCATCAAATGTGACATTTACAAGGAGGGAAAACAGTACACCTCTCTGAACAGTGTCTGGGAGGCTGTGGTTGCTGCTGCACGCAATGTTGATGGTGAACAGATCAAAACACTGACAGAATCCATGGATGGCAGGCTTTTGAGTGTCCTTGCAAAGAAAGGTGGCTATATTGGTCACTGATTTGTTTTTGTTTTGTTTTTGAATGTTAGAAATGTATATTTGTGAATGTTGAGATGTTATATTGGTTTCACTGTTAAAAATAAATAATTGAAATGGGTATATATTTGTTTTTTGTTAAGTTGCCTAATAATTATGCACAGTAATAGTCACTTGCACACACAGATATCCCCCTAAAATAGCTATAACTAAAAATAAACTAAAAACTACTTCCAAAACTATTCAGCTTTGATATTAATGAGTTTTTTGGGTTCATTGAGAACATGGTTGTTGTTCAATAATAAAATTAATCCTCAAAAATACAACTTGCCTAATAATTCTGCACTCCCTGTATACAATGTATTCAGTTGTGCATGTCACTAAATGTTTGATACTAAACTTTCTGTTAGTAAGAGGATGCATGAAAGCCTTAGTATTACTCAGTCCATTAGAAGTGGTACACCCAAGACATCTATAACAACCCACCTTCGGTTGGTTGAGCCAAGTAGATTTTTTGTAGCTCGCAATAGGGTCCACTTTCACCAAGGCATCTTGTACGGACCTAGATCTTCTAAAGCCTACTCTTGGTGGCCCTATATCAATGAAAGGTAATGACAGATCTGAGCTTACTATATGCCAATCCTTGTGTAGTATTGCAGGTAGACCTTTTTTATTCACCGAGTAGGTGGTAGAGAAAGTCATCCTCTTTTCCTACGTCTGCTGCCATCTACCCATCAGAGCATCCTCCTGTGTGAGATTTCAAAACTTTTGTAGTTGGATATCTATTTTTGCCCCTCCATAAACCTTGTTTTCATTTCCAATAGCTGTTGTTTGGCTTGTGTAACATCACTGTTATTGCGTATAGATCATGTACCCTGGTTAAAAGGGGGGGGGGGGTGATAGAGCAAATTTGATCTTACAAAAGCAGGCAAAGTGGATTTTCGCTTTGAATACGCTGATGCCTAGGGGTCTCAATGCCAATCTCGATTGTCATTATTTCCTGTAGCTCTTTAAACAGCCTTCTAAAAATCGCTTGCTGCTAATCTACTTTCATCACCCCAGTGTTAGACACATTGTTTATATGTAGTAACTGGGGGCCTATCATATGTAGTTATCTCCTTTACATGCACCATATCATGGAATAGATTAAAGGTACTAATGTAGATATCAGAGTAATGTACTATACACATATATCAAGCCTGACTTAGGGGTCCTTGATTATTGTTGTATTATATGTCAATTTCTATTCTGTCATTTTCAATGTGGCACTGTTTTATGTTATTTATTTAGGCAATTGTGAGTTCCTGTTGCCATGGCAACCAATGGACCTGCGCAGTGGTGCGATGGGGACACCGTGGCAGCTTCCGGTTGACTCGTAGGTGATGGTGGAGGGGTAAGTCCTTTATATTGCTTGTCAGTGTACATTTTTGTAAGGTCTGAGGATGGAGATAGCATCTCCAAAATGTTACCGTACTGGGTGAAAAAATCCCTCTTTGTTCAAGTCCCGGCGAGTGCTTCCTTTTTCTTGTTTCTTTGTATGCTGCTTTGAATGCACCTCGGGCAGATTGCAGATGTAAAGTGCATGCAGAGCTCTCTGGACTGTTATAAAGTGGAGTTTTATTGTAAGGACTGAGAGACGTTTTCTTCTGGTGATCTTCATCTATATTCAATCATAGTGCCTCAACTTAGATTATAGCCACTCTGTAGTTTACTCTCAGATATATACAGACTGGTGTATTCCTATGACATCATCATCTATAGACAGTCTAGCAAGCCGTGAGCTGTGTCTCACAAGAAGCAAGGTCCCGGCAGTGAGTAGAGCAATGACACGGTGTAACACTCCTGTATTCAGCTGAGTGGAGTGTTGCTCCTCACGAAGATTCTAGATTTGTTTTTGTTTTATAAAGCAGATGGCTCCAGAACTGGTAAGGAGAAAGTTTGGATTCTTTATATTATATTTACAAGTTGATATTGGAGACTAAGCTTATTTTCCTGTGAATTAGTGACACACACACACATTTATATATACAGTATATATATATATATATATATACACACATATATATATATTTACACACATACACATATATACACATATATACAACGTTCAGCCCTTCCCAGTCAACATCATGACATATCATATCCCTTTTAAACAAAATGAATATTTTTTTTATTTTTCTTTAAATAGAAATGGTATTTAAAGTATTTCTTACTGCACCTTTGGGTTAGTGGGCAAGTGAACGCTAGAAGAGGCTTTGTAGTGCTCCCAATAGAAGTCTATGGGAAAAGGGAGTTAGTGTGGTCGAGCTATCCAACCTCCAGATGTTAACACGCCTGAGTCTTTCGCTCATACATAAACGTTTTACTTTCAACTTGTAATACGAGAGCAAGAATGGGAGCGCTACAGATTTAACACAGACAATATTAGTGCTCAATAGAGCTAATATTTTAGCTCTCCTCTTGTAATCTATGCCATGGAAAGCAAATGAAAAATAATAGAAAACAGGGGTATGGCAGGACTTTTCAAGTGGGTTCTCATAGACCCTCCTAAAGTAAAATAATTTTTATAATTATATTAAAAAACATTTTTTAGTAATATATTTCTAGAATTTAAGCTTTCTGTTAGATTCATTAATAAAGAAAGTGCCTATTATGAGTAGCTTCTATTTAGCATTTTGTGGTGGTTAAAGATATATCACTATTGTGAGGTTTCTTTTCTTTGAGATTACACACAAGTGAATATTCCACAAAGCTCTGGGAGGGAAAACACCACCATTGTACAGTGTCTATAAAATCTTTGTTTCAGCCTGGGAGAAGTCTGATGCCGGCAGCATCCTACGAACAGGGAAGTGAATCTACTTTGTATCTCTTCTGTTCTTTTTATAGAAGATTAATGTCCTGTTTATGTTATACCCCCATTAATGCAGATAAAGAGGGATGCACATCACTGTATGATATTGTTAGAACAGACAATAATTCACAGTTCTATTTAATACAACAACAAATTCCCCCGAAGTGAAGAAGTATGGGTATTTTCCTACATACTTTTGTAGTTTGCAGTGCTAACATAAGACATACATATAGATGATACAGGTTACCAGGACAAATTGATTAATCTATACTTAATGTAGTTTTGAATCTAAGACCCTAACTTTGCACTTAACTATTTTAGAGAAAATAGCAAAAGTAGATTCTAGATATGGATGTTTTTTTAGAATTCAGCATTCATATAGTATTTGCAATGGATAGATCAGTGTAAAAGTGCAACAAACCAAGAAAAATGCAGATCTTTGTGTGTTGAGCTTGCACACTGATGTATCCAGCACAGAAAATAACTGAATGCTGTTCCTGCAGCCATATTGGGCATTCATTTAGCAAACAGATGCTGAATAACCAAATTCCTAAAAAAAACACCCAGGTCCCGAATACATGTAGGCAGGTTTTCTTTCTTATAAAATTGTCTACATGCATTATGATAAATAGGGACCGGTAAATGCATTTTTGGAGATTCAACAAAAATTCAGTGTCCCATTTCATCCACAAGGGGGATTAAGAAATGTAATATAGGAGAGAAAGGGAGTGTTGTATACAGTATCTACTTCCACTGCAAATCAAATTGCTAAAAGAATGCTTTATGAGTTGATAACAGGAAGTAAAAAAATGCCTGTAACATTTCCAGGGAACATTTACACTAAAGGCCATATGACAAAGTATATAGAATGAAGACTTGGTTGTAAAACTTATGAAGCAAATGAAATGTTCTGTAACAATAAACTTGCATAAACATCCCCAGAGGAAGGTCCTTAAAATGCATACACTCTGGGTTTTTTTTAACCTTAAATAAAAAAAAAGGTTAGAAGGTCTTTTTTTTAGTTGAACATTTTTATTGAAACAGTTTTAAGTAAATAACAGTGATAAATAAAACAAACTGATTTACATGTTTCTAGACATATTGTCACTTTGCAAAATCAAATATGCAAACAATTAACATTTGGTTCATTATAGGGTTAAAGAAAAAGGAAATAAGATTATAAGAAGTGCCCGTGATAAAAACACCAAAACATTCTTTACAAATCAACATAAATATTCTCAAATATTACATTGGCGAAACATTACATAATAGGAAGGGGTTTTAAACTAAACAATATTAATGGTTTAATGGACACTTCATGCAAGATCGCTACCAACTAAGTGATGATGCTCCAAATAATCTTTGTTCCAATAAAATTCTACATCTAGGAAAAAGTCTAATTTATCCATTTTAATATAGTGTGTTTTTTCCAGTTTGAGAGTTTTTGTCACAAACTTCTTGCATTCAATGAAGGAGGGCCATTGTGGTCATTTACAATAGCAAGGAATAAGACATTTTACACAATATAACATTATTTGTGTTTTGTATTTACATGTGATTTGGGGGGTAATTAAGCAAGAAGACCAATTGAGACGGATAGATGGATCAATTTAGTGTAGATTCCATATGATGAATTACCTGGGACCAATATGACCAAGGGTGCCCTCCTATCTGCCTTCTCTCGAGCAACATCTAGAGACCAAGGGGTAAATAGCCTTGAGATGAACCAGTGTCAGATACCTCCGCAACAGTAACTTAAAGTTGGTTTCTAAGGCATGAACTGATATTGAAGAGTTCTTGGTGGACAATAAGATTTTTTGCTATTGTTGCACAAGGATGTCTACATTAAGCTCATAACTCAATTACAAGGATGAGATATCTGATAAAAGTTTATAGGAGATTGAATTTATTTCCCCTTTTATAGGATGTGTTTGGAACACAGTGTTAAGAATGGTGTTAGTGGTCTGCCAAAATTCCTCCAGTCGGGATTAGTAGAAATTTAGGGCCAGATTACAAGTGGAGCACAAAATATCACTTTCGCTAAAGCGATATTTGCACTCTACTTTGTAATACCAGTGCACGCAAATATGTGCTAGTATTATGAGGTAGGTGTAATGCAAATGCGACCTCGCGTTTGCATTGCATGGAAGCATTGTGTTTACAAGAGCACACTTCCATAGGCTCCAATAGAAGCCCTGTTCACATGCCAGGATTAAAAGAGACGTGGGTATGCTTATTTTAATTCAGCAAAAGTTTTTAGTGAGTCACAGTGAATACTTTGTCAATGGGGACATAAGTGATCTTGTCCTCAAGTTGAATAACTGAAGTCAAATCAGTAAATACATTATTATTATCGGTTATTTGTAGAGCGCCAACAGATTCCGCAGCGCTAATACATACATACAGTTTCTGCTGCCCAGTAAAGGCGTAAGGGGGGGGTGGAGTTGATGATAAGAAGAGGGAATTTACAAATTAAAGTATCCCATGCTCGTAAAGTTACAGATATAAGATGGTTAGAGGCTACACTAGTGTTTCTATCTTTTGCGGATATCCGGCATTGGTCCCCTATGTTTGTAATATTCTATAGGTCTTCCTCTAGGCTCACCCATATTTTATCTTGTGACTGGCCATGCCATTGAGGATGAGAAGGACTTTATGTAATACAGAAAAGGCTAGGTTAAACTGTGTTTTTTTTTTAAATATATACAAAACATATATACATATTGATGAATGCAAACTCTAACCAGGAGGAAACAACTTGCACTTTAAGAACATTGCTTTGGCTACAAACAGATTTTTTTAAGGCCCATATTACACAGACTAAGAACTTCAAGCTGTCCCCCATTCATAGCAGGTAAATCTGTTTTTGGCAGAATTTTTTATTAGGGACATGTTACTTGTGAAATGTTAATAAGGATTTTTTGCAACTTAAAAGTATCCACGTGTGTTTTAAGAAGTAGTGTATAATGATAAATCATGTTTTTGGCAACAAAAAAAACACATTCTAATATTTAAGCAATAGTTGGGTCAGAGATATGCACCAAAAACTGTACAAGATGGATTTCCTTGTTCCAGATCTGCTATAAGTCCTTAATCATTAAGGACCTATAACAGGTCTGAAACGTTGTCGGTACTCTTTTGGACCCTGATTTAACAAGAAAGGCTGGCAATATACTTGATTTCTTTTTTTTTGGGGGGGGGGGGGATATTGCAGATGCTTTTAAATACATTATAGTATGTGCTGTTTTCCAAACTTTGATTTTTGATATTGTAAGCAAGCCAGGTAACAGATAAGTTAGCCTGAGATATTGGATCTAAGTCATCTTTGAGCAGCTCATACAGAGGAAAGAGGTCTGAATGGGCCAGGTAATACATTTACATTAATCCCACATAACAAAGCCCTGAAATATAATAATTTGATTAATTATTCATGGTACTCTTGGCCTTAGGGTCCTACCATTAGCCTGGCTTGTCATTACTACAGGATGGCTCTCCCATTCTCCGCCATCACCCTCTCTCTCACCACTATCTAATGGTCTAGCAAAGCTTTGATCTGTTTATGCATGTTTATGCCAATATTCATGTATGTGCATGTATGTGTGTGTGTTTCCACCTAGAACAGCATATACCATTAAATTTTAAAGTTATTTTATTATATCTTTCATTCTTTTAAAAAAAAAATGGTAAAAGAACAAATAAAAGAATTTTCAATAAGAAAAATCTCCTGAGAATCATAAAAATGTAGTATAAAAGCGTAAAGGAAATCTCTCCAAAGAAATGAAATGTTTCAAATTGCTTATCCAAGATTAACAACTTTAATAAAATATCCTTATTTGCAACATTTCATATATACATTGAAAGTACTTTTTAGTCAATTAAGTTATATATCTGTCTATCAGCTATGATAAGCTTTGTTAAGTTCTGCTACATTGCATTGAAAAAGTTATATCATATCAACAGAGTGACCATTTTAACAAAATATTTGAAGATGTAAATTACAGAAAGAAATAGACTAGAGATCATTTAACCATAGGATGAGATTCTTTAAACGGCAATGATTTTGACTAATAGACGTACAAAATAAAATGAATTTACTATATTTTCATACTACACAAGAAAAGTGCTGTGCTGAGATTCAGTGCAATCTCCAAAGTAATACTTGCAAAACAAAAATATAGTGGAGATATAAATATCATATTTTCTAATAATACTGTGACATGAAGTGATACTAATAAAGGCAAACGTGTAAATATTTATGATATTCACTATTTTCTTTATTGCCATTGAAATTCATTGTATGGATGTCATACACTTATAATTCCCTAACTACAAGTAAGCTGGAAAGTTAACAAAAACATTTTCAGACTTAAAAATGATAATTAAAAATAATGAACAACTTTTTAAGTAAAGCTGGGGCTAATATATATATATATATATATATAAAAATCACTTGGTTTATGCTAGGACTTAGGGGATTCTGACACACTTGTGCTATTATCATAAAAGTCAAGTAGTAAAAAAATGTTTCAGTAAATCAGAAATATAAACAACCTCATTTTGTGATTTCTTTAGAGGAGTTGACAAGTTTTCTTTTTTTTGTTGTTTATTTATTTAGAAGCAGACATATGCAATATACACCTTAACACATTAACATTAGAATTGTATAATAAAGAGAAAATATTTAGTCTTGTATGCAGGTTTTTCAAGGAAAATTAACTCAAATCTTTCTAAATAGTATTGCTTAGAACAAATCAAGGTATCAGTAAATATTTAGGGCTAGATTACAACTGTTGCGCTCGACATTGGATATTTGCACGCGTCGGAAATGGCGTGCGTATTGCAATCGCATTTTACACTCGTCGGGTTAGCACGACTGTAACCATCGTGTAAAGGGTAGTGCGTTAAAAAAAGTTGTACTAAACACAATATAAATACATTTAAAATTACGGTTACACTCATATAAACACTACCTGAAAAAAAAAATCATAAATATTTTAAAAACAAAGTTAAAAGGGTTAAAAGGTATATGGTATATGACAAGGTGATTGACTATAAAGGGCTATACGGGGAGTGCAGAATTATTAGGCAAGTTGTATTTTTGAGGATTAATTTTATTATTGAACAACAACCATGTTCTCAATGAACCCAAAAAACTCATTAATATCAAAGCTGAATAGTTTTGGAAGTAGTTTTTAGTTTGTTTTTAGTTATAGCTATTTTAGGGGGATATCTCTGTGTTCAGGTGACTATTACTGTGCATAATTATTAGGCAACTTAACAAAAAACAAATATATACCCATTTCAATTATTTATTTTTACCAGTGAAACCAATATAACATCTCAACATTCACAAATATACATTTCTGACATTCAAAAACAAAACAAAAACAAATCAGTGACCAATATAGCCACATTTCTTTGCAAGGACACTCAAAAGCCTGCCATCCATGGATTTTGTCAGTGTTTTGATCTGTTCACCATCAACATTGCATGCAGCAGCAACCACAGCCTCCCAGACACTGTTCAGAGAGGTGTATTGTTTTCCCTCCTTGTAAATCTCACATTTGATGATGGACCACAGGTTCTCAATGGGGTTCAGATCAGGTGAACAAGGAGGCCATGTCATTAGATTTTCTTCTTTTATACCCTTTCTTGCCAGCCACGCTGTGGAGTACTTGGACGCGTGTGATGGAGCATTGTCCTGCATGAAAATCATGTTTTTCTTGAAGGATACAGACTTCTTCCTGTACCACTGCTTGAAGAAGGTGTCTTCCAGAAACTGGCAGTAGGACTGGGAGTTGAGCTTGACTCCATCCTCAACCCGAAAAGGCCCCACAAGCTCATCTTTGATGATACCAGCCCAAACCAGTACTCCACCTCCACCTTGCTGGCATCTGAGTCGGACTGGAGCTCTCTGCCCTTTACCAATCCAGCCACGGGCCCATCCATCTGGCCCATCAAGACTCACTCTCATTTCATCAGTCCATAAAACCTTAGAAAAATCAGTCTTGAGATATTTCTTGGCCCAGTCTTGATGTTTCAGCTTGTGTGTCTTGTTCAGTGGTGGTCGTCTTTCAGCCTTTCTTACCTTGGCCATGTCTCTAAGTATTGCACCCCTTGTGCTTTTGGGCACTCCAGTGATGTTGCAGCTCTGAAATATGACCAAACTGGTGGCAAGTGGCATCTTGGCAGCTGCACGCTTGACTTTTCTCAGTTCATGGGCAGTTATTTTGCGCCTTGGTTTTTCCACACGCTTCTTGCAACCCTGTTGACTATTTTGAATGAAACGCTTGATTGTTCGATGATCACGCTTCAGAAGCTTTGCAATTTTAAGAGTGCTGCATCCCTCTGCAAGATATCTCACTATTTTTGACTTTTCTGAGCCTGTCAAGTCCTTCTTTTGACAAATTTTGCCAAAGGAAAGGAAGTTGCCTAATAATTATGCACACCTGATATAGGGTGTTGATGTCATTAGACCACACCCCTTCTCATTACAGAGATGCACATCACCTAATATGCTTAATTGGTAGTAGGCTTTGAACCTATACATCTTGGAGTAAGACAACATGCATAAAGAGGATGATGTGGTCAAAATACTAATTTGCCTAATAATTCTGCACTCCCTGTATTGTTTATACGTATACATGTCTAAATATGTGTCTGTATGTATGTGTGTGTGTATATACAGTATATATTACTGGGCTAAAAGAAGCCCAGGTGGTAAATTGCCATAGAACAGGCTAACAATAGTATTGAGCCAGTTGTTCATTCCTGTGAGTGTGCTTCTCTCTGTGTGTATTTAGTCTACCTATGGGAAAAAGGGGAAACCAGACGTGGACTCCTTGCTCAGTGTGCTTAGAGGTATATGGCTACACCTCACTGATGAGGCCCAATGAAGGCTGAAACGATCGACTGGGGTAGCTGTGTTCCTTGTTCAGAGAGGAGTTGCCTGGTAATTCGGTGCTGGACTGACCGTAATAGGCGGGATCAGACTGATATACTACAGGAAATTTCTTCTCTGTGAAAAGCATTACTGGGCTAAAAGAAGCTGCACCCAGGTGGTAAATCGCCATAGAACAGGCTAACAATAGTATTGAGCCAGTTGTTCGTTCCTGTGAGTGTGCTTCTCTCTGTGTGTATTTAGTCTCCCTATGGGAAAAAGGGGAAACCAGACGTGGACTCCTTGCGCAGTGAGCTTAGAGGAATATGGCTACACCTCACTGACGAGGCCCAATGAAGGACGAAACAATTGTCTGGGGTTTCTGTGTTCCTTGCTCAGAGAGGAATTGCCTGATATTTCGGTGCTGGACTGACCGTAATAGGCGGGATTAGACTGATATACTACAGGAAATTTCTTCTCTGTGAAAAGCATTACTGGGCTAAAAGAAGCTGCACCCAGGTGGTAAATCGCCATAGAACAGGCTAACAATAGTATTGAGCAAATTGTTTGTTCCTGTGAGTGTGCTTCTCTCTGTAAGTATTTAGTCTCCCTATGGGAAAAAGGGGAAACCAGACGTGGACTCCTTGCTCAGTGTGCTTAGAGGAATATGGCTACACCTCACTGACGAGGCCCAATGAAGGCCGAAACGATCGTCTGGGGTTGCTGTGTTCCTTGTTCAGAGAGGAATTGCCTGGTATTTCGGCGCTGGACTGACCGTAATAGGCGGGATCAGACTGATATACTACAGGAAATTTCATCTCTGTGAAAAGCATTACTGGGCTAAAAGAAGCTGCACCCAGGTGGTAAATCGCCATAGAACAGGCTAACAATAGTATTGAGCCAGTTGTTCGTTCCTGTGAGTGTGCTTCTCTCTGTGTGTATTTAGTCTCCCTATGGGAAAAAGGGGAAACCAGACGTGGACTCCTTGCGCAGTGTGCTTAGAGGAATATGGCTACACCTCACTGACAAGGCCCAATGAAGGCCGAAACGATTGTCTGGGGTTGCTGTGTTCCTTGTTCAGAGAGGAATTGCCTGGTATTTCGGCACTGGACTGACCGTAATAGGCGGGATCAGACTGATATACTACAGGAAATTTCTTCTCTGTGAAAAGCATTACTGGGCTAAAAGAAGCTGCACCCAGGTGGTAAATCGCCATAGAACAGGCTAACAATAGTATTGAGCCAGTTGTTTGTTCCTGTGAGTGTGCTTCTCTCTGTGTGTATTTAGTCTCCCTATGGGAAAAAGGGGAAACAAGACGTGGACACCTTGCTCAGTGTGCTTAGAGGAATATGGCTACACCTCACTGACGAGGCCCAATGAAGGCCAAAACGATCATCTGGGTTTGCTGTGTTCCTTGTTCAGAGAGGAATTGCCTGGTATTTTGGCGCTGGACTGACCGTAATTGGCAGGATCAGACTGATATACTACAGGAAATTTCTTCTCTGTGAAAAGCATTACTGGGCTAAAAGAAGCTGCACCCAGGTGGTAAATCGCCATAGAACCGGCTAACAATAGTATTGAGCCAGTTGTTTGTTCCTGTGAGTGCACTTCTCTTTGTGTGTATTTAGTCTCCCTATGGGAAAAAGGGGAAACCAGACGTGGACTCCTTGCTCAGTGTGCTTAGAGGAATATGGCTACACCTCACTGACGAGGCCCAATGAAGGACAAAACGATCGTCTGGGGTTGCTGTGTTCCTTGTTCAGAGAGGAATTGCCTGGTATTTCGGCACTGGACTAACCGTAATAGGCGGGATCAGACTGATATACTACAGGAAAGTTCTTCTCTGTGAAAAGCATTACTGGGCTAAAAGAAGCTGCACCCAGTTGGTAAATCGCCATAGAACAGGCTAACAATAATATTGAGCCAATTGTTCGTTCCTGTGAGTGTACTTCTCTCTCTGTGTATATATATATATATATATATATATATATATATATATATATATATATATATATATATATATGTGTGTGTGTACAGATGAATTTTAGTATTTATGTTTTTTACTGTATATTTACTGTACATATGTAACATCCCAATGTTATTCACTTTATTTTTATTGTAAATACATGTTTCTATTATACCGGTTCCTATAGATATATAGATATAGATATTTATGCTACATAAATATTATAAGAGTTATTGAAATATATAATTAAAAATACAAATTTTTAAAAAATTCTATGTGAAGAACATAGGAATGTAAAATATGAGCAACACGCTTTAGGTCAAACACGGTGTCAAGCTCACGCACGTGAAGAATTGCTAACCTCAATGTGCATTTTTGAAATATTAAATATAAAATAAATAAAAATATGAATAATTATTCAAAATTATTATAAATACTGTAATATATATATATATATATATATATATATATAAAACAGAAAAAACAAAGAGCACTCCTAGGGAACCTTTTTTCAAATCCTTTTACTGGTGAACGTTTTCGGACATATCACGTCCGTCCTCAGACCAAAAAAGACATTGCATGTTACTTACCCCAACCCTCTTAAATGTGTTAAACAATTAGTGAGACCGGCCGGACCTGCACGCTCTCCCGAGTAGCTCCGCCCCCGGCGGGTGACGTAGGGGCGGAGCTACTCGGGAGAGCGTGCAGGGACCATCGTCTGAGGAAGGAGTGAATGCTCCGAAAACTTTCACATTAAAGTTTGCTGTGTGTTAAATCCAGAGAGTGCAATCATTGGACTTTTGTTATATTTATATATATATATATATATATATATATATATATATATATATATATATATATATATATATATATATAACAACAATTAAAATTATGGGGAGGCGAAAAGTGAGTTTAAAATCCTCCACTAAATACAAAATATAGAGAAAATAACTCATTGTATAAACCATTTACAAATCTAAACAAGTCAGAAGACTTGCTATAAACCCAGAAACTCTCTGACTACACTGTTCCCAATGCAGCAAAGGAATCTGGGTAAGATATGCAAATGAGATTCACAATGACTCACCTTTTTACTTTTAGCCTGCTTTTTAAAGACAGACTTCCCTTTACGCCATAGCACTGCTGCATTACACAGCTTTTATGCTTAGCTAGGGTTAGTACAGTGATTCTGAATTTCCCCCAGAAATGAACTTTACCAAGCAGTGATTCAACCTACTCCCAGCTGATGAGTGGCAAAAACCACGAAACAGCTGTCCTGGGATTGGTTAGAATCACTGTACTAACCCTACATACACAGTGTTGCACTATTTGTTTCTCTTTTGTTCCCTTTTAGGTATTTTATCGATGTATTTGTTTGTTATGGATCTTACCAAGGATTTTTAACATCTGAATTAAGGATTTGTTTTCACTAGATCTTTAGTGCTTTTTAATATTATCACTGATTTTCTATTTTTGTCTTTTGATTTTTGTCTTTTGATTTTTGACCTTTGTTTATCATTTGAATTCAAGTTTTCCACGTGGATTTTTTCACAAGTTATTTTTATTTTTATACACCTCACGGATTTACAATTTTTTAATTTAGCAGCTGAACCACAATAATTTGACCCACTCAACGTTTACATTCTACTATTATTGACTTCACGTTATATTTCTACACGTCACTTTGGAGGAAACACTACTGGATTCACTTACTTATAACCGGTTGAACATTTGAACATTTTTTATGTACGCCAATTTTTGTGAACACTATTTTTTGTGAATGCTATTTTTCTTTTTTGTGAATGCTATTTTTCTTTGTTGACAGCTATTGTGTGCACTCAATCACTCACTTAGGTTGTTTATATTATTGAATGTACATGTCCTTCTAACTCCTCATCACTGGCTCACTAAGTCAGCGTCACATGCTTTACTCCATTGGATATTTTTAGATATTTTTAGATTTATTATATATTTTTTTGTTAAGTCAGACATGGATCCATGCGTCTGATTGCCATTTGTAAATTTTTATATGTATTAAAATGTACTTTTTACTAGCCTTTTAAGCTTTTTAGCGCTTACTCTCTCCCCATTTATAATTTACTAATTTTAGAAAGTGAGAGTCTACGATCCAATCATAACTTAAGAATTCTCCCATCTAGACATGGGAGCTCTAATAAACATTTCTATCCCAAAAAATGAGAGGTGATTTTATTGAAGTGTTTCATAGTCTAGTCGAGCGAGATATTCATACCCTGCCCGAGAAGATTTCTGTCAACTTGAAGAAAAAGGGTTGCAGGAATAACCTCACAAGTAATGAGTTTGTAGTTCTTAGGAAGTTGCAAAACAATCAGCAACTGGAAATTCAAAATTCTGATAAGGTGGATGTATTGTAGTGATGGATAGATCACAGTAAAGCAATGAGGCTAACAGATAGCTTAGTGATAGTAAGACATATAGGAGGCTTGCGTTCAATCCTACATATAGCTTCATTTCTGATTTTGATAAATTCCTATTGGAATATGTAAGATTAGGGGTGATCACTGAACATGTATCTGAGACACTAAAAGTCCCCTACCCAGTAGTCCCAGTCTTTAAACTTTACGGAAAATTAATAAATCATTGGTTTCACCACCTGGGCATCCTTTCAGGTATAGGTATAGTTGGTTAGAAATTGGGGCGACTAATTGATGAAAATTTACAACCCATAGTTAGAGCCACCACAGCTTATTTGAGAGATACAAAACATCTTTTGAGACTTCTTGATAATGTAAACATAGAAGAAGGTGACATATTATTAACCATTGATGTCACATCATTATATTCATGCATTCTGCATGATAAAGGTATTAGATCTCTTGAACTTATGTTGAAACTATATACTAATTTTGAGGATGATTTTATTGGGTTTCTGTGTGATGAGGTTAAATTTTTGCTTACCCATAATTTTTTTACATTTGAGGGTGCCTACTATGTACAAAATCAAGGCACGGCAATGGGTGCCAAAGTCGCCCCTCATACGCAAACTTATATTTAAGTTGTTTTGAATTTGAAAAAAAATTCAGCAGTACAAATCCATATAGGTCAAACATTAAGTTCTATCGCAGATTCATTGATGATTTGGTAGTAGTTTGGAGGGGTGGAACTAATGAGGTTGCAGAGTTTATTAAATATCTCAATCTAAATGATAACAATTTGGAATTTACTTATACCTCATCACCAAAACAAATAAGTTTTCTGGATGTTAATATAATTGTGAATAAAGATTCCAAATTAAAAAAAGAAACATTTAGAAAACCTACTTCAGGCAATACCATATTAAGAGCTGATTCAAACCACCTATATCATCTACAAAAGGCTATTCCTAAGGGCCAATACATGAGACTAAGACACAATTGCACCAATATTGATACTTATCACCAACAAGCAGAGCAATTGACAGAACGTTTACAGATTAGGGGCTATAACAGAACTCTTCTTGACATAGCTAGTCAGGAGGTACTAAATATGGAAAGGGAAAAATTACTTATTAATAAATCTAAAAAGTTCAAGAAAACTAAATCTCCACTCACTTTTGTCACTAACTACAGCAAACAGTTTAGTCAAATTAGCAATATTATTAAAAAAATATGTACCCATCTTGGAGAGAGATCAATTGCTGAACAGGTCAATTAATGATAATGGAATTAGATATGTCTCTAAAAAAAGCCAAAACCATTGAAAGTTAACTTAATAGGGATTTTTCTAAAAAAAGACAGTAGCTCTTGGCTACAACCAACCAAGGGATTTTACAAATGTAGGAAAATACCATGTAAGAGTTGTATCTATGCCAATACAGGCAATGACTTTAGGTCAACTTTGACAGACAAAGTATATGATATTAGATATCAGTTGACATACAACTCATGTTTTGTGATTTATCTTATCACTTGTTTAATCTGTAAAAAAAACAATATTTAGGTATGCCTACCAGGCTTCTTAAAGATCGTATTAGGGAGCATTTATTATCTATTACCTATGACCCTACAAAAACCCCATTTGCAAAGCATTTTGTTTCTCATAACTTATCACTTGATGATATAAGTCTCTGCAATATGTTCAGTTTTCAGGGCATTGACATAGTACACAAGAACATCATGGGGAGGTGATAGATTGGCTACTTTGAATAGAAAAGAGGCTTTTTGGATCTTTTCCCTGGGTACTGGCAGTCCTACAGGGATCAATGAAATTACAGATCTATGTTATTTTGTAGATTGATCCAGTGGTCTCTTTTTTCTTCCTCTTCGAATCTTAAATCCCTCCATCTTGAGACATATGTACTTATGCATATTTATTTTTACAAAGAGCACATATATACTTATATTTAGTTCTTCATGGTGGCGCTATGTCTTCAGCATCCGGTCTAATAAAAAAAAAAATTAAGTGGACATGTTTTAGGTTCACATTCACCTTATATCAAATATATTTTTCACACATCACTTTATTATGGCTGTAGACTATATGTAGACACGTTTAAGGTTCACTTTCATTCCACATCAAACATATATTTCTTTAAATATGATTTTATTATGACTATAGACTACTTTTATTTACTCTCAAATTTCACTTGTCTAATTTAGAAACACAATATAACACTATTAAAAATATAGTATAGAAATGTATTTGTATTTATTTTAACTAAGTACAATAGTTATTAAATAGTTATGAACTATTTAATAACTACCTAGCAAAAATAAGTACAAAAGTATCTGTAAAATAAACCCTAACCTAAGTTACAATTACACCTAACACTACACTATAATTAAACTAATTACCTAAACTACCTACAATTAATTACAATTAAATAAACTAAATTATGGAAAAAAAACAACACTAGATTACAGAAAAAAAAAAGAATTACAAGAATTTTAAACTAATTACACCTAATCTAATCCCCCTAATAAAATAAAAAAGCCCCCCAAAATAATAAAATTCCCTACCCTATACTAAATTACAAATAGCCCTTAAAAGGGCCTTTTGCTGGGCATTGCCCCAAAGTAATCAGCTCTTTCACCTGTAAAACCCCCCAACATTAAAACCCACCACCCACACACCCAACCCTACTCTAAAACTCACCCAATCCCCCCTTAAAAAAACCTAACACTACCCTCTTGAAGATCACCCTACCTTGAGCCTTCTTCCCCCAGCCGGGCACAAGTGGTCCTCCAGAGGGTCCGAAGTCTTCATCCTATCCGGCCAGAAAAGGACATCCAGACCACAGAAGGCTTCATCCAGGAGGCATCTTCTATCTTCATCCTTCCGGAGCGGAGCGGGTCCATCTTCAAGACATCCGACGAGGAGCATCCTCTTCATCTGTCGGCCGATGACTGAATGACTATTCCTTCAAGTGACGTCATCCAAGATGGCGTCCCTTGAATTCCGATTAGCTGATAGAATCCTATCAGCCAATCGTAATGAAAGTAGGAAAAATTTTATTGGCTGATGCAATCAGCCAATAGGATTGAAGTTCAATCTGATTGGCTGATCCAATCAGCCAATGGGATTGAGATTGCATTCTATTGGCTGTTCCAATCAGCCAATAGAATGCGAGCTGCAATGTAACTATTAGTTATATTGTAGCTAGCTTAGGGTTTATTTTATCGGTAAGTATTTAGTTTTAAATAGGATTAATTTATTTAATTATGGTAAATTTATTTAGTTTAATTTAAATTATATTTAGGTTAGGGGGGTTAGACTTAGGTTTAGACTTAGGTTTAGCGGTTAATAAATTTAATATAGTAGCGGCGACGCTGGGTTGGAAGATTAGGGGTTAATAAATGTAGGTAGGTGTTGGCGATGTTAGGGACGGCAGATTAGGGGTTAATAAAATTTAACTAGTGTTTGCGAGGCGGGAGTGCGGCGGTTTAGGGGTTAATACATTTATTAAAGTGGCGGCGATGTCCGGTCGGCAGATTTGGGGTTAAACATTTTTTAGGGGTTTTAGGGGTTAATAGGTAGTTTATGGGTGTTAGTGTACTTCTTATCACTTTAGTTAAGAGCTTTATGTTCCGGCATTAGCCCATAAAACTCTTAACTACTGACTTTTAAATGCGGTAGTAGTCTTGACCAGAGAGACCGTCTACCGCTCACTTTTTCAGGCGATCGTAATACCGGCGTTAGGCAAATCCCATTAAAAAGATAGGATACGCAATTGACGTAAGGTGATTTGCAGTATGCTAAAATCACAGAAAAAAAGTGAGCGGTAGACCCTTTCCTGACTGACTCGTAATACCAGCGGGCGTTAAAAAGCAACGTTGGGACCCCTCAACTCTGCTTTTTAAGGCTAACGCAAGACTCATAATCTAGCCGAATATATTTCTTTTTGTTGGTTTTATGTTTTAAAGATGGCTGGGTTGTAGCCATGCTATCTATTAGAATAGTGTTCTTTTTTAATGTTATGTAATATGTCATAATTTACAATATACTATGAATGTTTACATTAGCATAAAGATTTGTATGATATCAATATGTATATATCCCCTTTTTTGTGTATTTACAATAGAATCTGGGTTCTTCTATTGTGTTTCAAGCATTTAAAATCTTAGCCCCGTAATTCTTTTATCACAGTACTAACAATTTCTTTGGCGGAAGTTTGAAATTTATGTATCGGTTTGCGTTCTTGGGTGAGCTCTGGCTTGCAGTTCTATGCCAACATATACAGGATATATACACAATGTTAATATTTATTAATTTGTTACAAACTGGTATGGGATTGAACGTCATAGAACACTTCTTGGAAGCAATTGATATTTACCAACGGTTCTCTTATTACAAACATTGTTGCAATTTAATTTACTATGGGACTTACTGTCATATCAATTTATTATAATATTGCTACAGTGTAATTGCATGATTCTTACTAGCAAGTAAGTTGGATTATACTGGAATAGTGTATGCCATGGGTTTGTATTTTTTTGTGTTCCAATCCATTCCAAAACAGCCATCAAAAACTTAGGGACTCATATATCAAACACCCAACAAACAAGAAAGATTCCTGTCTGTACACCTTGTCCTCCTGGCATTGTGGCAAGAGCACAATGTCTTCTGCACATAGTGTCTATAGTGTTATTTTATTAAACTATTTGTATATTTAATTTTATTCTTGTGATTTACTCAGTGTTTTTATTGAGTACTCTTACTTAATCTTTGCTAATCCAATGTTTGACAAATGCTTTTGGACCACGTTAACACCCCCAATAATGCCAATTTGACACTGTTATGATAATATATTTAGGTGTTTCTTTTTTTTTGGTTAATTTCAAGAACTAAATGACTAATGCATTTATTTACTCTACTAAATCCTTTATGAAGTTTAGAAAATAGAATGAATAGTATTTGTATGTTATATGATTATTGTTTTAATGTAACTTTTTAGATAGATTTATTCTGTAAACCTAGTCCAGACAGTGAGCAAGGGTTAAACAACACATATTGATATAAAAATAATGTGTAAGCACTGATTACATAGGGTTAGTGGCCAGTTAACGTCTGTGTGGTCTAGCAAATCCGCCAAAAAGAGTATATCAAAACTCACAAAACTACACATGTCCTTGTTAACCAGTTGCACACTTTAAATATAACCAACTCAAGGTAAGTCTCTTACCCCTGCTCCGTTAAGGCTTGTCCGGTCTTTGGATACATGCGCTGCAAGGTCTGTTTTTAGTCATGTGTACCTTTACACATACCTTCTCCGTAGAAAAACACTTTCAGTCAGCGCAAGCCTTTCGATCCACTTGATTCTAGTAACCTCTTTCAGACACCATTCAGGAGCAGTCATTTGGCGAATAAATGCTAAGTTTTATCAAACTGGTGCTCCTTGCTATGTTTTCTATTGCTTGGATAAACAACCCATATGCCAATTAAAACAGTCTGCAGTCGGGGGGGCGGAGCCAGCAGTCAAACAGAGAAGACGCACTTCAGTAAGCTCCTGCTGAAACTTATTGAAAATAACAGCAAATAGGGATTTATTGTCTGGAATTTGCCTCAAAATTAAACCTATACAAGCAGGACTGCCTTTGCACTATCAGTGGACCGCAAAAAATACTTTTTTAAGTTTTTTTTTTACCTCGGGCTGTCGCTGCTAACTAGTGCACTGCTGGGCCTATGTGGCCTTCTATAAATATGGCATCAACTATAGAGGAAGGCTCTTCCGATGTTCGCAGAGCCCTGTGGAAACTCGCTACTCAACTTTCCGCCAACTTTGAGGATCTAACTACCAGCCTCCGGTCTATCAGGGAGGGACCTACAACCATAAGGCAGGACAGGCTAGAGGTTATAGAACTCTCGGCCCGCACTGTACATTTTCATCTGCGAGAGGAGCAGGCAGTGGAGGCTATGGCTGAGTCCGGGTCCAGTACACCCAGTATCGCTACGGAACCCACTCTTTCTCACAACGGCTCCACTCGGCTGACACTGATCGGACCTCTGCATCCGCTAGCTGTGAGTTTGCTTTCGCTGGAAGAGCGCCACGTGAGTAACAGTAAGTCGGGTGCATCCCGTACAACCTCGAGCCTACAGGAGCTATTACCGCCAGCTTTTTCCATTACGCTCAGAGACACTGCGCTACTGGGGGTAGGAGCAATTTCTATAGAGACTTTCAATTCTACTGCGGACCGACGGAGATATACTAGCTCTGCTCAGGGTGGATCACCCTTTCTGGCCAACTGTCGACTGTCAGGCCCTCTCTCCCTGCATTATTGTGAATCAGGACTCACCACCAACACCACGCCAGCATGGCTGGCCAAATACAAGTTGATGACTGGACTTACCGGTATTTGTACGGGTCTCTTGGAAGTTGTTTTTGATCCGGGAGGACTGTTTTCATTATTCCATCTCCTCAGTGAGCACCGGACATTTTGCTCTGGATAGAGATCCCCCTATGATCACCTAGATATCACGAGCACCCAGCTTCTACTTCTAGCAATGTTAACCTTAGTTTGTGTTTATTGGCCTCTGTGAACCAGCGTACTTTGGGCTGCATAACCTAGGAACTATTATGTGGTAGACAGATGATGCATCGTTAGCGTAGGGCCCTGCAGACTTTGCACATCGTTTATGTATGTTAGGCTTTTGGGATATGCAGGTTTCTTCTGTCTCACAGAACCCACGGTCCCTGACAAATATATACTGGGTTAGTAGTGCTCTGAAGGTGTCCTTTTGTTGGGGTTATTTATACAACTATTCATATGCCAATTATAAACTCTTACTTTAGGTCCCTAGTTATTTGGTATGCTATCAGGAGACTTAAATGTTGAGATCCCAGTTCAGGTTACCCTACAGGACTGTACATACTTTCTCAACTTGCCCCAAAGAGAGAGCAGAACTTTAGAATTAGTTTTGTGAGTTATCTAGTAAGGCTTATCTCAGGGTACTAAATAACATAAGGAGATCCAAATTTAGTGCTCACTTCTAAGCTTAGCCTGTGTTATTATATGTACTATGTCTTACAGCACTACAGGGTGTAAAATCTCTGATTTAGATTTGTCTGTAATTTTAGGAGTCACACCTATGAATATGTATGCCATGAATGTTTGCCTTTAACACTGTTATACTAGGGGTAGTAACTTGAGTTTTACTTTCTTCTCTTGTATGTAATTTAAAATATGGCGCTGCTTTTCCCCCAGCCGGCGGGAAGGGAGAGTTGATGCCGTGAGCTGTATTTACAGAGAGGATCTGGATAATTGTATGATATTTCCCCCTTCACGCACTCATGATTAGGCACCAACATATAAGTTTAAGTCACTAATTAGTAGTTTCCACGGTTATTCCCTATCTAATCCTTCCATAACCTCCCCCCCACACACACACACACTCACATGGGCCGCTTGGCGGGCTACATCCAATGTATAGTCCGTATAGTATAGTTTACCCCTACCTATGTACTCACATGAACCCCGTAGGGGGCTACATCCATTATTTAGTTTGACTGTTTTATTACCCCTCTCACAAGCCGCAGCAGACCACTGTTCTATTTACAGCATGGGGACTTTATTTAGACTGAGCATACTTTTTGGGATCTCAGGCCATTTATCATTAGATACTTTCTTTCCTGAATGATGGCCTCTGGGCCTGATGCATGTGAACCCATAGCTCGGGACATTATATAATTCTCCTTGTAATGTTAGCCATATGGCAATGGATTCTCTGATGCACCTTTTTCTCTCTCTCCTTTTGTTATTTTTATTATTATCTCTCTTTTTCTTTCATAGTGAACCCTAGGAGAGAGTTGTAGCAATGTTATTATATTCTACCCTGCTCAGACCCGTGTCATATACCACTGTCCCTAGGTATTTAGCCCCTTTGGCTCAGGCCTCCTATATTGGTATGACTAGGCTCTACATTATTCTACTTAGATGTTTGGTCCCTGTGAAGCTCATACACCAGTTTATGCAGCTGTGAATGTATTATAAATTACCTGCCCTTGATATCCTATGTGTATTATGTCCATCTCTCACATTACCTATATTATAAGATATTGGTCCAGGATGTCATATTGCTCTCTACGAGCATTTAACCCTTATAATCTAATAATTACCTAACCTTCCCCCAATATATTAGAAAGTAGGTAGAGTTAACTTGCATTCTATTCTTAACCTGAGTGTAGTAATTGTCTCTGGGACTTATTGGCAAGGCGTTGCAGTGTTACTCTTTTTTAGTGACAATCCTGTGATATTAGATATCTGATCATTATATCTAAGAGTGACAGTTCTCTTGCTCATGGGTTCAAAGACTAAGCTAAGATACAGATATAGTTTGTTTTTTCATTAGCCCGCAAAGATGTGTATATGTTTAGGCGCTAGTGGGTACACTTAATGTATTTAATACTCTTTGCTCTTCTAACTGTTTATGGAATCATGCTATGCTTATGCTTTATTATAGTTATGTTCCTAGGATATGGCATTGCTTATGTTGAGTTTTATATTAATACAAAATTATTTGTCTCTGGTGGGCTCCTCCCCTCCCTTTCCCGCCGGTACCGGTTGCCTGCGGGTCATACCCCTATGCCTTTCTCCCACATCGCCTATAGCTGGTAATTCCCTAGGGGAGGGGCTCACCTGGAAATCTCTTATGTTCCATACATACTAATGTCCCCCTCCCCACTTAATAATGCTGGGAGTTACCCCTATCCATTTTATAGAAAGTCAATCCCTAATGTTGGTCATGATACCGTTGTATTATGTGTTTAATTCTACTCTAGTCTTCATATTCCATGTGCTAAGATTCATTCTGGTATATAAAGCATTGTCGCCAGGTCATAATGAGACTAATGAGAGCTCACCACTATATCTCTTTAATTAAGTATTTCAATTTATACTCTGTCTAGATATTTTTAGGAGTTTACTTGGCAATTAAAACTAATGCTCACTTAGGGTCCCGATAATAGTTAATTCAAGATTGACATCCCGACTGGCTCCGCCCTCCATCCCCCCCCCTATTATATTTCGAGCGGCTCTTGCCCGCTGCATCCCCCCCCCTTTTAAACTATAAAGCTAATCCCCCCCTGGCCCTAATTGTATCTGAGTGGACACTTCAATTTGCCTGCTATATGGCCCAGGGAGGACTATTTTTGTTTTATTGTTATTACCTTTATTATAAAACTGAAGTCTTATTGTAAACTGCCCAAATTCTATAACATTACGTGTGCTGTTTGGATACATTATACCCTTACTGTTGGGTTTTGTTTGTAACACTTATCTAATAATATTGTAATTGCACTTTTCTGTAAACGCTTTGGGGCATAACCTTGGTTGTATCTGTTTATGACTTCAATAAAAAAATATATTTAAAAAAAAAAAAAAAACAGTCTGCAGTCTATTGATTGTGATTGGTCGCAACTAATTCCCCTTCCCTTTAAATTCCCCTTCCCTTTAAATCTTAGTGTCTCAGATATGATCCCTGAGAAAGTGTGAAAAGAGCACAGGAAGCGCATACGGTTTCTATTTTATTTGGAAATATTTCTACATTTGTCTACTGCTGAAGAAATAAACTTTTACATATGGACTTTTACATAATGGACTTTTACATATTTATTTGTATTTGTTTATTTATTTTTGTTAACTTCATTCAACATTTAAACCCATTAGGTAGTTATCATTAATATTGAATTAACTAATCTGTCATGTTTTACTTTTGATTTGGATGTGTATATTCTGCATCCATGAATTTTTCTGAAAATCCTTAGAAAAACCTTCTTATAAAGACTGCAATATACCTGTTTTTTATAAAGTTTGTTTCATGAGCTTCCAAACTTGGAAGTAGAAAGTCCTCTGCACATTCACAAACGTTGTGTACATAACTTGGTGTTTTTTAAATGTATCCCATGGTTTCAATTGATTATTAGAACAGCTATTAAAATCAATAAAAAAGAAAATAACACGGCTGATATGCTATATTTTTCAAATATTTTTAACCATTTTAAAGTCCACAGTTAGACTAAGGTGTATTTCATCTCTGTGCAAACATATATTTTGGATGGTATGGTGGAAAAATGGTGGAATTTTTTTTATTTTTAGAATTCCCAAACAGGCCTAAATTACATGTGGAGTGTAAAGATTGAGCTATGGTTCTCTAACATCACTAGAGCGCAATCGTTAGCATTCCCATATTTATTTATTTTTAGAAGCTCAAAGTGAAAATGTTAGCGTTTGAGCATTAAAAACATGTATGTACAGTTTTTTTTAATAGCTTGGAACACTATTAGTGTGAACTCTCAATACAAAATATCAGAAAGTTTTCACAGAGCAAAGTAACAAATATATAAACTAATATAAAATATATGTTTCCTTAAGGAGTAGAATTACCTTAAAAAAAAACATAAGAAAATACAAATACTTTTCATGGCTCTGCTAATAGATTTGTGTAGACCCATAGGGGCTGATTTATCAAGTTCCGTATGGAGCTTGATGCCTTTGTTTCTGCGCTAACCTTCAGGCTCGCCGGAAACAGAAGTTAAGAAGCAGCGGTCTATAGACCGCTACTCCATAACTTGTCCACCTGCTCTGAGGCCGCGGACAGAAATCAACCTGATCCAATACGGGGCGGCATTCACAAGAACTGCATCATATCATGTCCGCACGCACTATGATAAATCTACCCCATAATGTTTTTTTTGTTTGTTTGTGTGTTTGCTCAAACATGATTTATTTTTGCCTCTTTCTAGTTTATAAAGCCAGTAAGACTGATGTAATATTAACATTTGTAAAATATTATAATAATTTAACCTATACTAATTATGCCTAAATATTGACCCATATAAACCATTTAAAAAAGATATGGTATTGGGATTTGTATCTCTATAAGTATGTTAATATCAAAAAAGCTGTATAGATTAATTTTGCTTCAATTTCCAAATCTCATTTTAATTTGTATTCTGAAAGAATTTCATAAAGTTCCGTCCCCTATTGTACTATAGCTTTAGCTTTAATTTGAATTTCAGGCTAGCTAGAGATATATATTCATATATATGAATGTTTACAGCTCCTTAGTGTTATTTTGTGTTATTGTCGTCTGGGATGGGCAAGCAGGCAACGGGGATAAGTACAGAAAAGCTCTTGGCTCTGAATGCAAAGCCACACTTTCATTTTATTTGGCTTTCAAAATCTGTTCTTAAAGTATTTGTCTTGCATTTCATACCTCTTTGGGTTTGAGATTTAAGTCTTTTATAATGTTGGGGTTTTTATGTCATACTTCTGTGTTCTTCAGCTAATTGGCATTGCAGCAACTGTTTTTCTTTCCACTAGAATAAACCACAGCTAAAGCTTCTACAGGACGCTATTTTGTTACATCCTTTACACAGATCCGAAATTACTTTCTTGTGGAGTCTCGAAACTAAGTTAAATTATATCTGACTCTTTTAGTATTTCTGTTGGTTTATGCTTTAAGTGCTGTATTTATTTATTTATTATTTTTTTTTGCATTTCTTTTGCATCATATTGTTGTTGTTTTTTTCAACAAATTTCTAAATCACCATATGAACAAAATTATTGTTGTAAGAGTGTTTCTTCCTGTTTTTCAGAACTCTCACATTTGTGAAATGTAGCTGTGATAAAATATTTAAACTTTTTCCTCTAACAGAAATACATTTTAAGCAAAGGATTACATCAAATTACATGATTTTAAGGGAAAAAACACAGTCTTTTCAGACAGATAAAAACTGATGGATTTTTATAACATCGTCTGTACACTTAGAAAAAAAACTGCATTTACGCTCAGGAGCTGTTTTATATAATGTCTAATGACAGTAATGTGTGAATTCAATCACAACTGTCATCTGTTGAGAGCCAACCAGAAGTAATGGCTAATTTTCAGTAGATTATTGTTCAAGTACTCCAATTCTTTTCTTTTTGAATATAAAATTTTAATAACTTTTAAGTACAAGGCAAATGATGAGAGTAAGTTTTCGAAGTATAAAAGTAGAAGAATGTAAAGTTTGTAAAAACTACTGCTATTAAAAATATTCTACAATTTAATAAAAAAAGTCCACTTTCTTTCATGTAATTGGCAAGAGTCCATGAGCTAGTGACGTATGGGATATACAATCCTACCAGGAGGGGCAAAGTTTCCCAAACCTCAAAATGATTATAAATACACCCCTCACCCCACCCACAATTCAGTTTTGCAAACTTTGCCTCCTATAGAGGTGGTGAAGTAAGTTTGTGCTAGATTTCTACGTTGATATGCACTTCTCAGCATTTTGAAGCCCATTTCCTCTCAGAGTACAGCGAATGTCAGAGGGTTGTGAAGGGAGTATCACCTATTGAATACAATGGTTTTCCTCACGGGGGATCTATTTCATAGGTTCTCTGTTATCGGTTGTAGAGATTCATCTCCTACCTCCCTTATTCAGATCGACGATATACTCTTATATACCATTACCTCTACTGATAACTGTTTCAGTACTAGTTTGGCTATCTGCTATGTGTGGATGGGTGTCTTTCGGTAAGTGTTTTCATTACTTAAGACACTCTCAGCTATGGTTTGGCACTTTATGTATTAATATAAAGTTCAAAATATATGTATAGTACTTATATTTGTACTTATATTTGCCATGGGTCAGGTTTATGTATATTTTCTTTTGCAGACTGTCAGTTTCATATTTGGGAAAAGCATATTTAGGAAAATATTTTTGCTTACCTGGGGTATAGTCTTTTTTCTATTGACTGTTTTCTCATTAAATTTCACTGGCAAAATTAGGCTCGCGAGGACGGAAAATGCCAAAGTTTATTGCGTCATTATTGGCATAATATTTTTTTTGGTGCAAAGTTATGTTCAATGACGCAAATTCGTAATTTCCGGCGTCTTAGTTGATGCCGAGTAGTGATGTCGCGAACCGCCATAGACTTCAATAGGCAGGCGAATTTTAAAACCCACAGGGACTCTTTCTGTGGTATGCCGGAGGGGGATCCATGGCAAACTCCCAGGGAAAATTACATAGTTGATGCAGAGTCTGGTTTTAATCCATAAAGGGCATAAATCACCTAACATTCCTAAATTGTTTGGAATAACGTGCTTTAAAACATCAGGTATGAAGTTGTATCGTTCAGGTAGTGTAAGGGTTTTTTTTTTTTTTAAATGTACACTACTGTTTTAGCAGATATGACTTGCACTGGTGTGACACTGTGCCCTGGCAGTACCTGGAACGCACACGTGTGAGGGAAACTGACTGCTATTATATCACAGTAAAAAAAGTTTTTTTTGTTTTTTTTTTAAATGTATGTACACTACTGTTTTAGTAGATATGACTTGCACTGGTGTGACACTGTGCCCTGGCAGGATCTGGAGCGCACACGTGTGAGGGAAACTGACTGCTAATATTTCACAATAAAAAAGGTGTTTTTTTTTTAAATGTATGTACACTACTGTTTTAGCAGATATGACTTGCACTGGTGTGACACTGTGCCCTGGCAGGACCTGGAACGCACACGTGTGAGGGAAACTGACTGCTATTATTTCACAGTATAAAAAGCTTTGTTTTTTTTTTAAATGTATGTACACTACTGTTTTAGTAGATATGACTTGCACTGGTGTGACACTGTGCCCTGGCAGGACCTGGAGCGCACACATGTGAGGGAAACTAACTGCTATTATTTCACAATAAAAAAGGTTGTTTTTTTTTTTAAATGTATGTACACTACTGTTTTAGCAGATATGACTTGCACTGGTGTGACACTGTGCCCTGGCAGGACCTGGAATGCACACGTGTGAAGGAAACTGACTGCTATTATTTCACAGTAAAAAATGTTTTTTTGTTTTTTTAAATGTACACTACTGTTTTAGCAGATATGACTTGCACTGGTGTCACACTGTGCCCTGGCAGGACCTGAAACGCACACGTGTGAAGGAAACTGACTGCTATTATTTCAAATTAAAAAAAGTTTTTTTTTGTTTTTTTTTAAATGTACACTACTGTTTTAGCAGATATGACTTGCACTGGTGTCACACTGTACCCTGGCAGGACCTCAAACGCACACGTGTGAAGGAAACTGACTGCTATTATTTCAAATTAAAAAAAGTTTTTTTTTTTTTAAAATGTACACTACTGTTTTAGCAGATATGATTTGCACTAGTGTCACACTGTGCCCTGGCAGGAACTCAAACGCACACGTGTGAAGGAAAATGACTGCTATTATTTCAAATTAAAAAAAGTTTTTTTTTATTTTAAATGTACACTACTTTTTTAGCAGATATGACTTGCACTGGTGTCACACTGTGCCCTGGCAGGATCTCAAACGCACACGTGTGAAGGAAAATTACTGCTATTATTTCAAATTAAAAAAAGTTTTTTGTTTTTTTTAAATGTACACTACTGTTACACCAGATATGAGTGGTGGCACTGGGCAAGTGGGCACAGTATACTGTGAGCCTGAGGTGGCAGGCAGGCTGCAATTAGATTACACAAGGGAAAAAAACAAAAAACAAAAAACCAGACTGATGTTCTAGCCCTAAAAAGGGCTTTTTGGGGTGCTGTCCTTACAGCAGAGATCAGATGAGTCCTTCAGGACTGTAGTGGACACTGAATACCCTAGCCTAGCTATTGATTTTCCTATTAAATCAGCAGCAGCTACACTGTCCCTCCTCTCACTAAGAATGCAGGCTCCGAATGAATCTAAAATGGATGCTGTCCAGGAGGTGGGAGGGTCTGGGAGGGAGTGTCTGCTGCTGATTGGCTGGAATGTATCCTGTGACTGTGAGCTACATGGTCAAAGCTTACTCAATGATGACGAATAGGGGGCGGATCGAACATTTGTCCGCTGCAAACGCGAACATGCTATGTTCACTGCGAACTATTCATGGCAGAACTGTTCGTGACATCACTAATGCCGAGTTCCTTGCAAAAGATTGCGTCTTCAATGTCATTTCCAGATGTTGTTAGCGCTGAAAAAAATTCAGTTTACGTTGTGCGTCATACTTGCTGCCAAATAATTTCATTATTTTAAACCCCATTCCTATGCCTCTTGCCTTTTCTTCCATTCAGAGGGCTATGCTGTTTGCACTTTTTTCCCATTCCTGAAACTGCCATATAAGGAAATGGATAATTTTGCTTTATATGTTGTTTTTTCTCTTACATTTGCAAGATGTCTCAATCTTATCCTATCTCAGAAACCACTGTTGGAACCCTGCTGCCTGATAACAGTTCTACCAAAGCTAAGTGCATTTGTTGTAAATTGGTGGAGATTATATCTCCATCTGTGGTATGTAATAGTTGTCATGATAAGCTTTAACATGCAGAGAATGTGTCCATCAGTAATAGTACTATGCCTGTTGTTCCTTCAACATCTAATGTACAAGATATACCTGTGAATATAAAAGATTTTATTGCTGATGTGATTCAGAAGGCTTTGTCTGCCATCCCACCTTTTTAAAACGTAAAAGGTCTTTTAAAACTTCTCATAAAGTTGATGAAATTTCAAATGACACACAACATACTGAATTATCCTCATCTGATGAGGATCTATCTGATTCAGAAGATATTTCTTCAGATATTGACACTGACAAATCTACTTATTTATTTAAAATGGAGTATATTTGTTCCTTGTTAAAGGAAGTGTTGATTACGTTGGATATTGAGAAAACTAGTCCTCTTGATATTAAAACTAGTAAACGTTTAAATTCTGTTTATAAACCTCCTGTGGTTACTCCAGAGGTTTTTCCATTTCCTGATGCTATTTCTGATATGATTTCTAAGGCATGGAATAGGCCTGGTACTTCTTTTATTGCTTCTTCAAGGTTAACAAAATTGTATCCCTTGCCAGCAGTTAGATTGGAGTTTTGGGAAAAGATTCCCAAAGTTGATGGGGTTATTTCTACTCTTGCTAAACGTACTACTAATCCTATGGAAGATAGTACTTCATTTAAAGACCCTTTAGATAGGAAACTTGAATCTTATCTAAGGAAAGCTTATTTATAATCTGGTCATCTCCACAGGCCTGCCATTTCTATTGCTGATTTTGCAGCTGCATCAACTTTTTGGTTGGAAAGTTTAGCGCAACAGGAAATGGATCCTGATTTGTCTAGCATTGTTCGTTTGCTTCAACAAGCTAATCATTTTATTTGTGATGCCATTTTCTCTTGTAAGGTGTATCCAGTCCACGGATCATCCATTACTTGTGGGATATTCTCCTTCCCAACAGGAAGTTGCAAGAGGATCACCCACAGCAGAGCTGCTATATAGCTCCTCCCCTAACTGCCATACCCAGTCATTCTCTTGCAACTCTCAACATAACTGGAGGTAGTAAGAGGAAAGTGGTGTAATATAGTTAGTTTTTTCTTCAATCAAGAGTTTATTGTTTTTAAATGGTACCGGAGTTGTACTATTTTATCTCAGGCAGAATTTAGAAGAAGAATCTGCCTGCGTTTTCTATGATCTTAGCAGAAGTAACTAAGATCCACTGCTGTTCTCACATATGTCTGAAGAGTGAGGTAACTTCAGAGGGAGAATAGCGTGCAGGGTATCCTGCAATAAGGTATGTGCAGTTTTAAGTTTTTCTAGGGATGGAATTGCTAGAAAAAGCTGCTGATACCGGATTAATGTAAGTTAAGCCTAAATACAGTGATTTAATAGCAACTAGTATCAGGCTTGCTATCAGAGGTATATACTCTGATTAATGTGCAATATAAAACATTTGCTGGCATGTTTAATTGTTTTTATATATGCTTTGGTGATAAAACTTATTGGGGCCTAGTTTTTTTCCACATGGCTGGCTTGATTTTTGCCTAGAAACAGTTTCCTGAGACTTTCCACTGTTGTAATATGAGTGGGAGGGGCCTATTTTAGCGCTTTTTGCGCAGTTAAAATTACAGACAGAGACATTTCAGCTTCCCTCAGCAGTCCCCTGCATGCTATAGGACATCTCTGAAGGGCTCAAAAGGCTTCAAAAGTCGTGTATTGAGGAAGGTAAAGCCACAGTGGAGCTGTGGCAGTTGTTGTGACTGTTTAAAAACGTTTTTTTCATTTTGTTAATCCGTTTTTTGTATTAAGGGGTTAATCATCCATTTGCAAGTGGGTGCAATGCTCTGCTAACTTGTTACATACACTGTAAAAATTTCGTTAGTTTAACTGCCTTTTTTCACTGTTATTTCAAATTTTAGCAAAATTTGTTTCTCTTAAAGGCACAGTAACGTTTTTTATATTGCTTGTTTAACTTGATTTAAAGTGTTTTCCAAGCTTGCTAGTCTCATTGCTAGTCTGTATAAACATGTCTGACATAGAGGAAACTCCTTGTTCATTATGTTTAAAAGCCATGGTGGAACCCCATATGAGAATGCGTACTAAATGTATTGATTTCACTTTAAACAATAAAGATCAGCTTTTATCTTTAAAAAATGTATCACCAGAGGACTCTGGCGAGGGGGAAGTTATGCCGACTAACTCTCCCCACGTGTCAGACCCTTTGACTCCCGCTCAAGGGACTCACGCTAAAATGGCGCCAAGTACATCAAAGATGCCCATATCGATTACTTTGCAGGACATGGCGGCAATCATGGATAATACCCTGTCAGCGGTATTAGCCAGACTGCCTGAATTCAGAGGAAAGCGCGATAGCTCTGGGGTTAGATGTAATACAGAGCGTGCAGATGCCTTAAGGCCCATGTCTGATACTGCGTCACAATATGCAGAAGCTGAGGAAGGAGAGCTTCAGTCTGTGGGTGACATCACACGGGACTTATGGCAGACGGTCCCTAAGGTGGAGGGAGCAGTTTCTACTTTAGCAAAGCGTACCACTATCCCTGTCGAGGACAGTTGTGCTTTTTCAGATCCAATGGATAAAAAATTAGAAGGTTACCTTAAGAAAATGTTTATTCAACAAGGTTTTATCCTGCAGCCCCTTGCATGCATTGCGCCTGTCACTGCTGCTGCGGCGTTCAGACAGCTACTCCATTGACTGAAATACTTGACAAGCTTAGAACACTTAAGCTAGCTAATTCTTTTGTTTCTGATGCCATTGTTCATTTGACTAAACTAATGGCTATGAATTCTGGATTCGCCATCCAGGCGCGTAGGGCGCTATGGCTTAAATCTTGGTCAGCTGACGTGACTTCAAAGTCTAAATTACTTAACATTCCCTTTAAGGGGCAGACCCTATTCAGGCCTGGTTTGAAGGAAATTATTGCTGACATTACTGGAGGTAAGGGTCATGCCCTTCCTCAGGACAGGGCCAAATCAAAGGCCAAACAGTCTAATTTTCGTGCCTTTCGAAACTTCAAGGCAGATGCAGCATCAACTTCCTCTGCTACAAGACAAGAGGGAACTTTTGCTCAATCCAAGCCGGGCTGGAAACCTAACCAGTCCTGGAACAAGGGCAAGCCAGAAAGCCTGCTGCTGCCTCTAAGACAGCATGAAGGAACGGCCCCCTATCCGGTAAGGGATCTAGTAGGGGGCAGACTTTCTCTCTTCGCCCAGGCGTGGGCAAGAGATGTTCAAGATCCCTGGGCGTTGGAGATCATATCTCAGGGATTTCTTCTGGACTTCAAAGCTTCACCCCCTCATGGGAGATTTCACCTTTCGAGATTATCTGTAAACCAGATAAAGAAAGAGGCATTCTTACGCTGTGTGCAAGACCTCCTAATTATGGGAGTGATCTGTCCAGTTCCACAGACGGAACAGGGACAGGGTTTTTATTCAAATGTGTTTGTGGTTCCCAAAAAAGAGGGAACCTTCAGACCCATTTTGGATCTAAACATCTTAAACAAATTCCTCAGAGTTCGATCGTTCAAAAAAGAAACTATTCGGACCATCCTACCTATGATCCAGGAGGGTCAATACATGACCACAGTGGATCTGAAGGATGCTTACCTTCACATACCGATTCACAAAGATCATCATCGGTTCCTAAGGTTTGCCTTTCTGGACAGGCATTACCAATTTGTGGCTCTTCCCTTTGGGTTAGCTACAGCTCCAAGAATCTTTACAAAGGTTCTGGGATCGCTTCTGGCGGTTCTAAGACCGCAAGGTATATCAGTGGCCCCTTATCTGGACGACATCCTGATACAGGCGTCAAGCTTTCAGATTGCCAAGTCACATACGGACATAGTTCTGGCATTTCTCAGGTCACATGGGTGGAAGGTGAACGAGGAAAAGAGTTCTCTATCCCCACTCACAAGAGTCTCCTTCCTAGGGACTCTGATAGATTCTGTAGAAATTAAGATTTACCTGACAGAGTCCAGGTTATCAAAGCTTCTAAAATCTTGCCGTGTTCTTCATTCTATTCCGCGCCCTTCATGGCTCAGTGTATGGAAGTAATCGGCTTAATGGTAGCGGCGATGGACATAGTGCCATTTGCATGCCTACATCTCAGACCGCTGCAACTATGCATGCTCAGTCAGTGGAATGGGGATTACACAGATTTGTCCCCTCTGCTAAATCTGGATCAAGAGACCAGAGATTCTCTTCTCTGGTGGCTATCTCGGTTCCATCTGTCCAAAGGTATGACCTTTCACAGGCCAGATTGGACAATTGTAACAACAGATGCCAGCCTTCTAGGTTGGGGTGCAGTCTGGAATTCCCTGAAGGCTCAGGGATCGTGGACTCAGGAGGAGAAACTCCTCCCAATAAATATTCTGGAGTTAAGAGAAATATTCAATGCTCTTCTAGCTTGGCCTCAGTTAGCAACCCTGAGGTTCATCAGATTTCAGTCGGACAACATCACGACTGTGGCTTACATCAACCATCAAGGGGAACCAGGAGTTCCCTAGCGATGCTGGAAGTCTCAAAGATAATTCGCTGGGCAGAGACTC
The DNA here is from genome assembly GCF_027579735.1 of Bombina bombina. Classification (NCBI taxonomy): domain Eukaryota; kingdom Metazoa; phylum Chordata; class Amphibia; order Anura; family Bombinatoridae; genus Bombina; species Bombina bombina. The sequence goes on along the minus strand of NC_069502.1, from coordinate 1,007,434,759 downwards.
ACTCTTGCTACCTATCAGCAATCCATATCCCAGGTGTAGAGAACTGGGAGGCGGATTTTCTAAGTCGTCAGACTTTTCATCCGGGGGAGTGGGAACTCCATCCGGAGGTGTTTGCTCAATTGGTTCATCGTTGGGGCAAATCAGAACTGGATCTCATGGCATCTCGCTAGAACGCCAAACTTCCTTGTTACGGATCCAGGTCCAGGGACCCAGAAGCGGCACTGATAGATGCTCTAGCAGCGCCTTTGTTCTTCAACCTGGCTTATGTGTTTCCACCGTTTCCTCTGCTCCCTCGACTGATTGCCAAAATCAAACAGGAGAGAGCATCAGTGATCTTGATAGCGCCTGCGTGGCCACGCAGGACCTGCTATGCAGACCTAGTGGACATGTCATCCTTTCCACCATGGACCCTGCCTCTGAGACAAGACCTTCTGCTACAGGGTCCTTTCAATCATCCGAATCTAATCTCTCTGAGACTGACTGCATGGAGATTGAACGCTTGATTTTATCAAAGCATGGCTTCTCCGAGTCAGTCATTGATACCCTTATACAGGCACGAAAGCCTGTCACCAGGAAAATATAAAGATATGGCGTAAATACCTTTATTGGTGTGAATCCAAGAATTACTCATGGAGTAAGGTTAGGATTCCTAGGATATTGTCCTTTCTCCAAGAGGGTTTGGAAAAAGGATTATCAGCTAGTTCTTTAAAGGGACAGATTTCTGCTCTGTCTATTCCTTTGCACAAGCGTCTGGCTGAAGTTCCAGACGTTCAAGCTTTTTGTCAGGCTTTGGTTAGAATCAAGCCTGTGTTTAAACCTGTTGCTCGCCCATGGAGCTTAAACTTGGTTCTTAAAGTTCTTCAAGGGGTTCCGTTTGAACCCCTTCATTCCATTGATATTAAACGTCTTTTACATAATCTGGACGTGGTCCGTGCTTTGAAGTTTTACTTACAAGCTACTAAATATTTTCGCCAAACATCTACACTGTTTGTTGTTTACTCTGGACAGAGGAGAGGTCAAAAAGCTTCGGCAACCTCTCTTTCTTTTTGGCTTCGGAGCGTAATACGCTTAGCCTATGAGACTGCTGGACAGCAGCCCCCTGAAAGGATTACAGCTCATTCTACTAGAGCTGTGGCTTCCACCTGGGCCTTTAACAATGAGGCTTCTGTTGAACAGATTTGCAAGGCGGCGACTTGTTCTTCGCTTCATACCTTTTCAAAATTTTACAAATTTGATACTTTTGCTTCTTCGGAGGCTGTTTTTGGGAGAAAGGTTCTTCAGGCAGTGGTTCCTTCCATTTAAGCCTGCCTTGTCCCTCCCTTCATCCGTGTACTTTAGCTTTGGTATTGGTATCCCACAAGTAATGGATGATCCGTGGACTGGATACACCTTACAAGAGAAAACATAATTTATGCTTACCTGATAAATTTATTTCTCTTGTAGTGTATCCAGTCCACGGCCCGCCCTGTCCTTTTAAGGCAGGTCTAAATTTTAATTTAAACTACAGTCACCACTGCACCCTATGGTTTCTCCTTTCTCGGCTTGTTTCGGTCGAATGACTGGATATAGCAGTTAGGGGAGGAGCTATATAGCAGCTCTGCTGTGGGTGATCCTCTTGCAACTTCCTGTGGACTGGATACACCACAAGTGAAATAAATTTATCAGGTAAGCATAAATTATGTTTTTTATATCATCAAAATTGATGTTAAATCTATGTCTTTAGCTATTTTAGCTAGAAGAGCTTTGTGGCTTAAATATTGGAATGCTGACATGGTATCTAAGTCTAGATTACTATCTCTTTCTTTCCAAGGTAATAAGTTATTTGGTTCTCAGTTGGATTTGATTATTTCAACTGTCACTGGGGGGGAGTTTTTTGCCTCAGGATAAAAGACCTAACGGTAAATCTAAAGCTTCTAACAATTTTCATTTCTTTCGACAAAATAAGGAACAGAAACCTAATCCTTCCCCCAAAGAATCTGGTTCCAATTGGAAACCTTCTTCAAGTTGGAGTAAATCCAAACCGTTTAAGAAACCAAAGCCAGCCCCCATGTCTGCATGAAGGTGCGGCCCTCATTCCAGCTCAGCTGGTAGGGGCAGATTAAGATTTTTCCAAAACAATTGGGCAGATTCTGTCCAAAATCAATGGATTCAGAGTGTAGTCTCTCAAGGGTACCAAATAGGATTCAGAGTAAGACCTCCTCTGAGAAGTTTTTTTCTCTCACGCATCCCAGTAAATCCAGTAAAGGCTCAAGCTTTTCTGAAGTGTGTTTCAGACCTGGAGCTATAAGGGGTAATCATACCAGTTTTGTTTCAGGAACAAGGTCTGGGGTTTTATTCAAATCTATTCATTGTCCCAAAGAAAGAAAATTCATTCTGGCCAGTTCTGGATCTGAAAATTTTGAATTGTTATGTAAGAGTGCCAACTTTCAAAATGGTGACTATAAGGACTATTCTGTCTTTTGTTCAGCAAGGGCATTATAGATCCACAATAGACTTACAGGATGCATATCTTCATATTCCGATTCATCCAGACCATTATCAGTTTCTGAGATTCTCTTTTCTAGACAAGCATTACCAATTTGTCGCTCTTCTGTTTCACCTAGTAACAGCTCCAAGAATCTTTTCGAAGGTTCTCGGTGCCCTACTCTCTGTAATCAGAGAATGGTGGGGGGGGGATTGCGGTATTTCCATATTGGACAGTATCTTGGTACTAGCTCAGTGTTACATTCTGCAGAATCTCACACAAATCAACTAGTGTTGTTTCTTCAAATACTTGGTTGGAGGATCAATCTACCCAAAAGTTCTTTGATTCCTCAGACAAGGGTCACCTTTTTAGGTTTCCAGATAGATTCAGTGTCCATGACTCTGTCTCTAACAGACAAGAGACGATTTAAATTGGATTCAGCTTGTCGGAACCTTCAGTCTCAGTCATTCCCTTCAAAGGCTATGTGCATGAAAGATTAAGGTCTCATGACTGCAGCATCGGATGCAATCCCCTTTGCTCGTTTTCATATGAGACCTCTCCAGCTTTGTATGCTGAACCAATGGTGCAGGGATTAAACAAATATATCACAATTAATATCCTTAAATCCCAATGTTTGACTCTCTCTGACTTGGTGGTTAGATCACAATTGTATAGTTCAAGGGGCCTCTTTTGCTCGTCCAACCTGGACTGTGATCACAACAGATGCAAGTCTTTCAGGTTGGGGAGCTGTCTGGTAATCTCTGACAGCACAAGGGGTTTGGAAAACTCAAGAGGTGAGGTTACCAATCAATATTTTAGAACTCCGTGCTATCTTCATGGCTCTTCACGTGTGGCCTCTGTTGAAGAGAGAACCATTCATTTGTTTTCAGACAGACAATATCACAACTGTGGCATATGTCAATCATCAGGGTGGGATTTGCAGTCCCCAAGCCATGAAAGAAGTATCTCGCATACTTGCTTGGGCAGAATCCAGCTCCTGTCTAATTTCTGCAGTTCATATCCCAGGTATAGACAATTGGGAAGAGGATTATCTCAGCCATCAGACTTTACATCCGGGGGAGTGGTCGCTCCATCCAGATGTGTTTTCTCAGATTGTTCAGATGTGGAGTCTTCCAGAAATAGATCTGGTGGCTTCCCATCTAAACAAGAAACTTCCCAGGTACCTGTCCAGGTCCAGGGACCCTCAGGAGGAAGCGGTGGATGCGTTATCAGTTCCTTGGTGTTACCATCCTGTTTATATTTTCCCGCCAATAGTTCTTCTTCCAAAAGTGATCTCCAAAATCATCATGGAACAATTGTTTGTGTTGCTGGTAGCTCCAGCATGGCCTCACAGGTTTTAGTATGCGGATCTTGTCCGGATGTCCAGTTGCCAACCTTGGCCACTTCCATTAATGCAAGACCTTCTGTCTCAAGATCCGTTTTTCCATCAGGATCTCAAATCATTAAATTTGAGGGTATGAAAAATGAAGGCATAGTGCTTAGTCATAGAGGTTTCTCTGACTCAGTGATTAATACTATGTTACAGGCTTGTAAATCTGTTTCTAGGAAGATTTATTATCCAGTTTGGAAGATTTATATTTCATGGTGTTCTTCTCATAAATTCTCCTGGCATTCTTTTAGAATTCCTATAATTTTACAGTTTCTTCAGGATGGTTTGGATAAGGGTTTGTCTGCAAGTTCCTTAAAGGGACAAATCTCTGCTCTTTCTGTTTTATTTCACAGAAAGATTGCTAAGCTTCCTGATATTCACTGTTTTGTACAGGCTTTGGTCCGTATCAAGCCTGTCATTAAATCAATCTCTCCTCCTTGGAGTCTTAATTTGGTTTTGAAGGTTTTACAGGCTCCTCCTTTCGAGCCTATGCATTCTTTGGACATTAAACTACTTTCTTGGAAAGTGTTGTTCCTTTTGGCCATCTCTTCTGCTAGAAGAGTTTCTGAGTTATCTTCTTGTGAATCTCCTTTTCTTATTTTCCATCAGGATAAGGCAGTTTTTCTGACTTCATTTAAATTCTTACCTAAGGTTGTGAATTCTAACAACATTAATAGAGAAATTATTGTCCCTTCTTTGTGTCCTAATCCTAAGAATTCTTTGGAGAGATCCTTGCATTCTTTTTATGTGGTAAGAGCTTTGAAATATTATGTTGAAGCTACATAAGATTTCAGGAAGACTTCTAGACTATTTGTTATCTTTTCTGGTTCTAGATAGGTCAGAAGGCTTCTGCCATTTCCTTGGCATTTTGGTTAAAGCTTTTGATTCATCAGGCTTATTTGGAGTCGGGTCAGGCCCTGCCTCAGAGAATTACAGCTCATTCTACTAGATCAGTCTCCACGTCGTGGGCTTTTAAGAATGAAGCTTCAGTTGATCAGATTTGCAAAGCAGCAACTTGGTCTTCTTTGCATACATTTACTAAATTCTACCGTTTTGATGTATTTGCTTCTTCGGAAGCAGTTTTTGGTAAAAAAAGTTCTTTAGGCAGCTGTTTCAGTTTGATTCCTCTGCTTATGTTTTAAGTTTTTTTCTTTCATCTATGAGAAAAACCTATTTTTCTGGTTGTGGATTTAATTTTCTCAGCGGAAAATGGCTGTTTTTATTTTATCTCTCCCTCTTTAGTGATTCTTGTGTGGAGTTCCATATCTTGGGTATTTATATCCCATACGTCACTAGCTCATGGGCTCTTGCCAATTATATGAAAGAAAACATAATTTATGTAAGAACTTACCTGATAAATTAATTTCTTTCATATTGGCAAGAGTCCATGAGACCCACCCTTTTTATGGTGGTTATTATTTGTTTGCATAAAGCACAATTAATTCAAAATTCCTTTGTTGATGTTTTTTACTCCTTTCTTTTTCACCCCATTACTTGGCTATTCATTAAACTAAATTGTGGGTGTGGTGAGGGATGTATTTATAGGCATTTTGAGGTTTGGGAAACGTTGCCCCTCTTGGTAGGATTGTATATCCCATACATCACTAGCTCAAGGACTCTTGCCAATATGAAAGAAATGAATTTATCAGGTAAGTTCTTACATAAATTATGTTTTTTAATTCAACATGATCACAACAACACATTTTCTGCTCTCTCCCACACCAGCAAATGTGTTTTGAATCCTCACTAAAAGCCCTATTTGTACTATGGGGCCAAAAAGATCTTTGTGATCACAATTAATTTTTGAGTGACTTTTCAACACATTTTCAAGGCTAGTTTTAACTTTTAAAATTTAACAGTTTGATAAGGTACTTGATAGGTCCTCTAAAGGGAATTTTGGGCATATTTGCAGCTATTCAAAGGCTATTTGCAAAATACTCTGTAATAGCCACAAGGGGACATTGTAGAGATCTATTAACATACACAGTACCAATTCATTAAAGCTCTATTCATCACTATTGTAGAGGCTGTATACAGTGGACAGGCTACATATATATATATATATATATATATATATATATATATATATATATATATATATATATATATATATATATATATATATATGTTCATATAGTGCTGCAGAATCTGTTGGCGCTCTAAAAATAACTGATAATAATAATAATAATTTTATATATATATATATATATATATATATATATATATATATATATATATATATATATATATATATATATATACATATGTGTGTGTATGTGTGTGTGTTAAATGTGTGATATCCTATACAGCTAAGGAGATCTGTGGGAAAGTCACATCAGGACCCCAACATCTGCAAATGCCATTTTTAATTATTATTTTAATATTTTATTTAAAATCGCACTTACACTGTCACATTTGTCACCAACAAAACAGGCATCTTTATAAACAGGTTTTTAAACAAGATTGGACAATAGTGACTTTTATAGGATTCCATTGCAATCCATTAGCATCTGCACCACTGCTAAACCATCTGAATGCCAATTGCATGTTGGCATTATGGCCAGAATGTGAGTCATTTTTCTATCACTTTGGGGCCACTTTTAAAATTTCACAATTTTCCATTTTGGTGTGATCTTAAAACAAGATGGCGACTACAGGTTTATATGGAAATGACTATAACATTACTAAAAGTGTAAAGTGTGAACCCACTCCCTCACAACATTGTATCTACCTAGGAAACCTTCAAACGAGATTGTGCCTTCATGACCAAGTTTTAGTGGGGATGCACATTCAAACACTCCAAACGCAATCACAACAGTGCTTTTTAGAGTAGTTGTGGCTACATTATTGAATTTTATAAACTGGAACACTCCTTTGTCTTTGTTTTATTGAGTTCAATATTGTGGGCACAAGCACTTTAAAACACACTGTCGTGACCTGGTTCGGACATGTTTGAGCGCATCCCCTATAAAACACAGTAAAAAAGGCGCTATCTCGTTTGAAGGTCTACTAGGCAGATACAATGTTGCAAGGAAGCTCGTTCATGCTTTACATTTTTAGTAATGTTAAAATCCAGTATAAGAAATCCTTTCCATAGAAACTCATTGTTACCATCTTGTTTTCAGAACACACCAAAATGGAAACGGTAGATTAATATAAATAAGTATTGTAAAAAAAATATCTTTGAAAGTTCTTCTGTTTCCATGCTGTACCTTCCACTGCATTCCTTCACCCCAACCCTTTCTTTCTCATCTTTTAAAGTTCCCTGTATTTGCCTTTTCTCCCCGTAGCTTTCCGTGTTGTTGTTATCTATTGGCCTCCTGGCCCAGCACCAAAATTTCTAGACCACTTTGAAGCCTTGCTCCCATACTTCCTCTCTTCTAAAGTCCCTTCTCTCAACTTAGGGGACTTCAACAGACACATTGTCAATTCTAACATTCCTGCGGCCTCTAAACTTCTATCTCTTACCACCTCTTGGATAATATCTCCAACCCACTTTGAAGGCAACTCATTTGACCTTGTCTTCACCAATCTCTATGCCACTTTTAACTTCTCTTACTTCCCTTAACTCTCTCTGATCACCATCTACTAGCTTTCTCTTTTACTCTACCTGCAGGATGCACTAGCCCCCATTAAACTGCTAACTCCAACTTAAATTACTTGGATCTCACAGACTTTTCTGCTCAACTGAAATCTTTATTCTGCAACATTGTATCCCTCTCTTGTCCAGACCTGATGCCCTTACAGTATAACTCTGCACTAAAATCAACACTGTTCACTGTTCATCATGCACCCAATGATAGCCATGGCAAACCAAACAGACCCAATAGCTTCAGTGATGTTTATGGACTGCTAAACATAAGTGGAGAAAATCGCACACCCATATTTCATTAACCTCTATATGTCCTTGTGATACTTTATATACAGTGTGTAGTGTGCTGTTCCCTGTTTTTTTGAATGTCCCTTAATATGGTACATTCACTCTTCTCTTTTTGTATTATTTAGTGAATTTATTACCAGGCTGCACCTTCACCCTTTGTTTCTTACAATCTAATTTTTAAGGTGAACATCCCTCCCTCCCCTTTTTTATAAATATATATATATATATATATATATATATATATATATATATATATATATATATATATATATATATAATATATTATCATTTCACTTAATCCCAAAAACATAATTTTAATCTTGTCTTTTTTTCTTTTCATTTACTGCACACTTAGAGGTAGATTTATCTATAGTCAGGTGGACATGATTCGCTGTAGCGAATCATGTCCTCTCCACCTCGCTAAATGCTGACAGCATACACTATCGGCATTTAAAATTGCACAAGCAATGCCGCCCCCTGCTCACTCGCAGTCAATCATATCAGATCTGGATGATTTCAGTCTGCCAGCTAAAATGGAGGATGAAGTTAAGGAACAGCAGCCTTACAACTGCTGTTTCTTAACTTATGTTTCCGGAGAGCCTGAAATGATGGGTGTAGAATGCAGCATCCACTGCATAATAAATCTACCCCTTAGAATTTAGCCATTATCAGTTTTATACAGAAAAATGGAAGCCTGTTGCTAGAATGAATGTACAATCACTGTGCTTCTGTATGGGAAGCCTGTATGGGTCCAATGAGAATTTTGTTCTGCCTGGGGGATACAGAGGATTTAGCTACCAATTCAAAGACATGGTGGCATATTTATTAAAGCGTCAACCTCAGTGATTTCGCAAGCGCCAATACGCTCGCCAGACATCGCCAGACATCACTGATGCGGATCCACATACGATCCCCTTATTTATTAAAAAACCCGTCAAAAACACGCGTGTCAAGTACAGCTCGATGAGTATCAGACTGTTGTTAACTAACAGTCATCGATGTTGCGGTTATTTGGGTTTTTCCCAACTTTATTTATACCATTTCATTACTGTCCATGAACAAGCACATTTCTCTAAAGCTAATCTTTTATTTTTCATCTGTTAACCCAAGAAATAGATAGATTTATACCTCAACAAACAATATCTCATAGAAAGTTATTTTTATATTTATTTGTTAAATGATACTTTCACATAAATGAATGTGTATTTGTATTTCAAGATGTCATGGTATGCTTATATATATATATATATATATATATATATATATATATATATATATATATATATATATATATATATATATATATATATACATATACATATATACACTGCTCAAAAAAATAAAGGGAACACTAAAATAACACATCCTAGATCTGAATGAATAAAATATTCTAATTAAATACTTTGTTCTTTACATAGTTGAATGTGCTGACAACAAAATCACACAAAAATTAAAAAATGGAAATCAAAATTTTCAACCCATGGAGGTCTGGATTTGGAGTCACACTCAAAATTAAAGTGGAAAAACACACTACAGGCAGATCCAACTTTGATGTAATGTCCTTAAAACAAGTCAAAATGAGGCTCAGTAGTGTGTGTGGCCTCCACGTGCCTGTATGACCTCCCTACAACGCCTGTGCATGCTCCTGATGAGGTGGCGGATGGTCTCCTGAGGGATCTCCTCCCAGACCTGGACTAAAGCATCCACCAACTCCTGGACAGTCTGTGGTGCAAAGTGAAGTTGGTGGATGGAGCGAGACATGATGTTCCAGATGTGCTCAATTGGATTCAGGTCTGGGGAACGGGAGGGCCAGTCCATAGCATCAATGCCTTCATCTTGCAGGAACTGCTGACACACTCCAGCCACATGAGGTCTAGCATTGTCTTGCATTAGGAGGAACCCAGGGCCAACCGCACCAGCATATGGTCTCACAAGGGGTCTGAGGATCTCATCTTGATACCTAATGGCAGTCAGGCTACCTCTGGCGAGCACATGGAGGGCTGTTCGGCCCCTCAAAGAAATGCCACCCCACACCATTACTGACCCACTGCCAAACTGGCCATGCTGGAGGATGTTGCAGTCAGCAGAACGTTCTCCACGGCGTCTCCAGACTGTCACGTCTGTCAAATGTGCTCAGTGTGCCCCTGCTTTCATTTGTGCAGAGCACAGGGCGCCAGTGGCGAATTTGCCAATCTTGGTGTTCTCTGGCAAATGTCAAACGTCCTGCACGGTGTTGGACTGTAAGCACAACCCCCACCTGTTGACGTTGGGTCCTCATACCACCCTCATGGAGTCTGTTTCTGACCGTTTGAGCAGACACATGCACATTTGTGGCCTGCTGGAGGTCATTTTGCAGGGCTCTGGCAGTGCTCCTCCTGTTCCTCCTTGCACAAAGGCGGAGGTAGCGGTCCTGCTGCTGGGTTGTTGCCCTCCTACGGCCTCCTCCATGTCTCCTGATGTACTGGCCTGTCTCCTGGTAGCGCCTCCATGCTCTGGACACTACGCTGACAGACACAGCAATCCTTCTTGCCACAGCTCGCACTGATGTGCCATCCTGGATGAGCTGCACTACCTGAGCCACTTGTGTGGGTTGTAGACTCCGTCTCATGCTACCACTAGAGTGCAAGCACCACCAGCATTCAAAAGTGACCATAACATCAGCCAGAAAGCATAGGAACTGAGAAGTTGTCTGTGGTCACCACCTGCGGAACCACTCCTTTATTGGGGGTGTCTTGCTAATTGTCTATAATTTCCACCTGTTGTCTATCCCATTTGCACAACAGCATGTGAAATTGATTGTCACTCAGTGTTGCTTCCTAAGTGGACAGTTTGATTTCACAGAAGTGTGATTGACTTGGAGATACATTGTGTTGTTTAAGTGTTCCCTTTATTTTTTTGAGCAGTGTATATATATATATATATATATATATATGTGTGTGTTATGTCAGGAATCTTTTGCAAACATATTTACATGTCCCTAAGTTCCTTTTTCAGTTCTAAACTATGTTGTCTGTCATATCTCTGTGTTTATTTATACCACTATATGTATATAGTGTAAATTTATTATTATTCTGAGCAGGAATAATTGCGGATATAGCATGTAATCAGGGTATCATATGTATTAATTTGCAATCAATGGATTTTTTAAGAGCTGGGTCAGTTTTCTCTTTGTACTTGTGTAACCCCTAGTTTTAAAAAACACCCCTACACAGGTGTTGTTACGGTTACCCTTAGTCTCGCTGAGAGATGGACCGCTTAGTAGCCTGGATTCCTATTGCTGAAGAGGGGAGAAACTGCTTTCCACAGTATTCTATATGAGTCTCGCAAATGTAGAATAATCCCCCTTAGCTGTAGTACAGCTAGGATACCCTTCTGCCCACAAAAATGAGTCAACGCTGCGATTGAGGGACAACCAAGAACTGAGGACTGGGATGCCCAGCCTGCTTTTTATTTAGGTTACATGCACACAGGGCACTCCCAGGGGGGGAAGCATAAAATCCCCCATCACACATTTAGACAAAGCCCTTGGACAGGCCACCGCAGATAACAAGTACACACAAGAAAACAATTGAGTCCTTCTTATCACCTAGCAGTGAATGCTTATCACAAACTTAATTACAGTACACAATATGCTAGGAAACCTGCCTCAGAAAATAGTTTTCTCAAAACTGAACAGAGTTAACCCTTTATGAAATGATACTTGTTACAGTTTTCTTGGAGCCCTTCTTAGGCGCTGGCTTGGCTGGTTCAGGCATTGCTGCTGGGAAATAAGTTTCTTCACAACAAAATAACTAATGCTTCTGTAACAGTGCTCCCTTTCTGTGGAACACTCTGGCAGACACGGTCTGACCCCTTTTCGGGGCAGACTAAGGCTGTCCAGACCGCTGGTTATGCGGGGCTGAGGTCGGTTTGTCTGGACAACCCGTCGGCGTTGCCATTCTGTTTCCCAGGTCTGTAAGTAATGGTGAAATTGAAGGGTTGCAACGATAAACTCCAACGTAATAGCCTGCCATTATCTCCAGAGACCCGGTTCAGCCACACCAACGGGTTATGGTCGGTGACCAGAGTGAACTCCTGCCCATATAAATAGGGAGTCAATTTCTTTAATGCCCACACCAAAGCCAAACACTCCTTTTCGACCGCTGCATAGCTGACTTCGCGGGGCAGGAGCTTCCGGCTGATGTAGGCAACTGGATGCTCCCCTCCATCTTCGCCTACTTGGCTGAGGACGGCTCCCAGCCCGAACATGGAAGCATCTGTATGGACGATAAAACGTTTGTTAAGGGCTGGAGCCGCCAAGACAGGAGCGTTAATTAGAGCATTTTTGAGAGCCTGGAAAGCCGTTTCACAGTGGGGAGACCACAGGACCTGTCGAGGTAAGTTCTTCTTGGTCAAGTCAGTCAGGGGTTTGGCAAGTGTGCTGTAGTCTGGTACGAACCGTCTATAGTACCCTGCCGTGCCCAGGAAGGCTAGGACCTGAGTCTTAGTGATGGGGGTGGGCCAATTGGCGACAGCTTCTATCTTGGCCGGCTCTGGTCGCTGCTTTCCACACCCCACCCGGTGACCCAGGTACTGTACCTCGGCCATCCCAAAGTGGCATTTTTCTGGCTTCAGAGTCAGGCCAGCAGCCCGGATCTGATCCAGAACCATTCCCACATGAGCTAAGTGGTCCTCCCAGGACTCACTGTGGATCGCTATGTCGTCCAGGTAGGCGCAAGCAAAACTCTGGAAGCCATCCAGGAGCCTATCCACCAAGCGCTGGAATGTAGCTGGGGCATTCTTCATCCCAAACGGCATTACCCTAAACTGATATAAGCCGAATGGGGTGACGAATGCCGACTTGGGGATAGCCTCCGGGGCCAGGGGAATCTGCCAGTAACCTTTGCAGAGGTCAATAGTGGTCAGGTAATTTCCCCTGGCTATACGATCGAGTAGCTCGTCTACCCTGGGCATAGGGTAAGCGTCCGTCACGGTCTTTTCATTGAGCCTCCGATAGTCTACGCAGAACCGGGTGGTCCCATCTTTCTTGGGCACCAAGACAACTGGGGAGGCCCAGGGACTATCGGAGGGCTCAATTACCCTGAGTTGGAGCATCTCATCGATCTCCTTCTTCATTCCTATCCTAACTGCTTCGGGGATTCGGTACGGAGCCTGGCGCAAGGGAGCTTGTCCCGGAGTATCTACCTGGTGGGTGGTTAAAGTAGTGTACCCTGGCTTCGGGGAGAAGGTGAGGTGTTTGGACTGTAGGAGTTGGTTGAGCTGCTCCCTTTCAGTGGGGCTAAGTCGGTCTCCTATCTGAACCTGAGCCACTATACCTGTGGGGAGACTCTTTTCTAATAGGTCTGGAATGGGTAGACTGTCGGGGCCTTCCTGAGGGGAACAACATACGGCCGTCACGTTCTCTGGTCGCTCAAAATATTCCTTGAGCATGTTTACATGGAATGTCTTTCTAAGATTGTTGTCGTGGCAGCTAGCTATCACATAAGTGGTGTCTCCCCTTTTCTCTACGATCTGGTAGGGGCCCTGCCAGGACGCCTGCAATTTGTCTGTCTTCACCGGCTTAAGTACTAACACCTTTTGTCCTATGGTAAAGATTCTCTTTCGGGCCCCCCGATCGTACCATACTTTCTGTCTTCTCTGGGCCGACTGGAGATTAGCCCGCACGGATTTGGCTAATTGCTCCATTCGGTCCCTGAGTTCCAGCACGTATGGCACAATGGGGACACCGTCAGTCTCCATCTCTCCCTCCCAGTGCTCCCGGATCAGGTTTAGGGGTCCCCGTACCTTTCTTCCGTAGAGCAACTCGAAGGGAGAGAACCCTGTCGTTTCCTGGGGCACCTCCCGATAAGCAAAAAGGAGGTGCGGCAGGAAGCGTTCCCAGTCTCGGTATTCCTGAGTGAACGTCTTGAGCATTTGCTTGAGGGTCCCATTGAACCTCTCACACAGCCCGTTCGTCTGGGGGTGGTATGGGGAGCTCAGGAGGGACTTAATTTTGCAAACCTGCCAGAGTTGTTGGGTCAATTCAGCCGTAAATTGGGTGCCTCGGTCGGATAGGATTTCTTTTGGAAATCCTACCCGGGAGAACACCTGTACTAGTGCATTCGCTACCGTATCCGCTTGTATGTTGGATAGGGCGACAGCCTCTGGGTACCTGGTAGCGTAGTCCACTACGGTAAGAATGTAGCGCTTACCGGAGGGACTAGGGGTAGCCAGTGGTCCCACTAGGTCAATAGCAACCCGGCTGAAGGGTTCCTCTACAATGGGCATATTTACTAGATGGGCTTTAGGGTGATCGCCTCGCCTTCCTACTCGTTGACACACATCGCAGGTGTTACAGTAAGTTCTAACGTCAGCGTGTACCCCTGGCCAAAAGAACGTGTGAGTAATGCGGTGTAGGGTACGGGTTACAGCTAGGTGGCCTGCTAAGGGGATGTCGTGGCCTATCTTGAGGATTTCTTGACGGTATTTGTGGGGCACTACCAGCTGTCGCCTACGCTGTCCCCTTTTCTCTGTCCAGCGGTATAGTTTCCCTTTTTCCCATAAGAATGTTTCATTATCTGCCCCGCCCCCTCCGGTCTCTGCTCGTTCCCGGTACTTTTGTAAGGTCGGGTCAGTCTTAGACTCTGTCTCGAAAGCATCTGGGGTGTCCCAGGGTATGGGGCCTAACATGTCAGGCAAGGTCGGGGTAGGTCTTACCTGTGTCTCCCGCACTGGTGAGAGTTCTCGCTCCGTCCGGGCTTGGGCCCGTGTAGTCACTGGGTCCGCCTCGTTGTTGCATACTGGAGCATAGGCAGAAGTCATGGGGCCCAAATCATTGCCCAGTAGTACTTCGGCAGGTAAATTATCCATTATGCCCACGTTCACAGCCCCCTTTCCCGCTCCCCAATCAAGATGCACTTTAGCTGTTGGAATTTTGTACACATCCCCCCCCGCCACTCTAACGGCCACAGTCTGTCCAGATCGCTTGTGCTCCGGCACCAAATGACTCTGTACCAGCGTGATAGTAGCCCCTGTGTCTCTCAATCCCTCGGTAGATCGCCCCTCGAGCCATACCTTCTGCCGATGGTGCTGGCGGTTATCTGAGGCAGCATATACAGGGTCCGCCTCGTGAAGCGGCCCCAAATATTCCTCCATAGGGGCCTCTTGGTTAACACAGAGGGTCCGGGCCGGACGATATGCCCCAGAGGGGTAATTGTAATTCCTGGGTGTCTGGTGCGTATTAAGGGGGCAGCTAGCCATGAAATGCCCTGGTTGCTTGCATCGGTGGCAAGTCGGTCTGGGACGCTCAGAGCTGTTATTGGGTGGTCCTGAGTGTCGGGCGGGCCCTGCGGGCACCGGGGCTCGGAATTCAGCACGAGGGGGTGCACGGTAAACCTCTCTGGGTTCGTGAAGACGGGAGTCATAATGTTCATCGGCCAATTTGGCTGCTTCTTCTAAGGTAGAAGGTCGCCTGTCTCGCAGCCATTCCTTCCCTTGCTGTTCCATGCCATTTTAAAAATGTTCTAAGAGAAACAATTGTAAAATTTCCTCACCAGTCACCGCTTTACTTCCGCTCATCCAGTGATTTGCTGCTCTCCGCATTCGGTGCGCCCATTCCATATGGGTATCGTTAGGCTTCTTTTTCGTGCCCCGAAACTGTCGGCGATACGCGTCCGGAGTTACTGCGTACCGTCGCAACAGTGTCTCCTTAACTAGCTCATACTGTGTCACTTCCTCAGCACCCAGAGTACGAAAGGCTTCCAGGGCTCGCCCGGATAGTTTCCCAGACAATATCGTGGGCCACTCCCTGTTGGGAATCTGGTGCAGGGCACATTGCCTTTCGAAGTCCGCCAAATATTCATCAATCCCTGTCTCGCTCTCTAGGAAGGGTCGAAATGCCGCATAGGGTATCTTGGGCCTCCCAGCATTTTCGACAGGGATGATTACCTGCGGGGCTTCAGCATTGCGGTGTGCGTTCGCTAGGTTGAGTTTGTGGGCTCGAGTCTCTCGTATATCCTTGTCCGCTTCCGCCATCAACTGCTGTACCAATTCCATGGAGGGGTTCGGCCCGTACAGTGAGAGCCTCTCCCGAACAATCCTGGTTTTTTCGTCACTAATCGTGGTCGGTGTTTCCGCCATTGTGAAGCTCTGATCCAGTTCGGTCAATTCTGCGATCAGCTCTCTCCTCGGCCGGTTGCTGGCGTACCCCCCTCTGCTTTCAAGTAAATCCTTTAGGGTTGTACGCTTCAATTTTTCGTAAGCGCTCTCCATCCGTTCTGTACCTCTCCTAGGAAATCCAGGAAAAATCCCACCGCTGCCGCCAAATGTTACGGTTACCCTTAGTCTCGCTGAGAGATGGACCGCTTAGTAGCCTGGATTCCTATTGCTGAAGAGGGGAGAAACTGCTTTCCACAGTATTCTATATGAGTCTCGCAAATGTAGAATAATCCCCCTTAGCTGTAGTACAGCTAGGATACCCTTCTGCCCACAAAAATGAGTCAACGCTGCGATTGAGGGACAACCAAGAACTGAGGACTGGGATGCCCAGCCTGCTTTTTATTTAGGTTACATGCACACAGGGCACTCCCAGGGGGGGAAGCATAAAATCCCCCATCACACATTTAGACAAAGCCCTTGGACAGGCCACCGCAGATAACAAGTACACACAAGAAAACAATTGAGTCCTTCTTATCACCTAGCAGTGAATGCTTATCACAAACTTAATTACAGTACACAATATGCTAGGAAACCTGCCTCAGAAAATAGTTTTCTCAAAACTGAACAGAGTTAACCCTTTATGAAATGATACTTGTTACAGTTTTCTTGGAGCCCTTCTTAGGCGCTGGCTTGGCTGGTTCAGGCATTGCTGCTGGGAAATAAGTTTCTTCACAACAAAATAACTAATGCTTCTGTAACAGGTGTTATAAAATGGGCTGGCATATAAGATGACATTTCTAACTGAAAAAGAAATTTAAGAGAAGGAAGAAATACACTGAAAATAGCATGACAGTAACGAGGTGATTTTAATTTCTTCTGTATCTGAATCATGACAGTTTAATGGTATGTGGGCTATCAATTTGAGCTATCAGCATAAGATTATATTGAATTAAACATCAATTCGAATTTTAAAATCATTGTCTAAAATATTACACTGTGTGCCCTAATGTCAGCATCAACCTTCACTTTTATTGGGAAAATTTAAAACCCATAACTTCCAAACATTTCGGTGTCCGAACTGGCACCTTTGTCATTGGTCAAAGGGCAAATAAAAGCACTGCTGCTTTATTTGCACTTTGACCATTGACACAGGTGTCAGTTCAGACACCAAACCGTTTGGAAGTTATGGGTTTTAAATTTTCACCATAAAGGTGAAGTTTTTTCTTAAAAAAATCAGCTGAGTGCTGTGTCTATCTCCACTAGGCTACCTATATTTTTCTACATACTAGTATTAAGTATGGGTGGGATAAGCGCTCTGGAAAGAGCTTACCAATTTTAAAATGTATAGAGTATAGATAAACAAAATAAATAATGTAGTAGTATCTTATATGTATATATATATATATATATATATATATATATATATAGTATCAAAATATGAGTGGATAGTAGATAGATGTATAAAATATGAGCGATTTATTTTATGGTATATATCAGCAGTAGGCAAACAGCAATATCAAACAGTAAATAATATCAATATACGATGCCGGCATCAATAAAAAGTGGTGGTTAAAATAGATTGTTAAAAGAATTATCTTTAAAAACTGGAGGTCAAAATTGTTACAATAATGTAATTACCCAGTACATGGATATAAAACCAATTGCGGCTAAGTAACAGCTAGATAATTTGACCTAGCATGTAAATAAAAACAATGGAAAAAATACAGTAGATTTTAGGTAATAATACTTGCGTGAGGAGCGGTAGCAAATATATGTAATATACAGACTAGTAATGAAAACAGTCCTATAACCGGGACAAAACAAAGTACAGATATGATCCGTTATGTCCGTGATATGTCCGTAGAGGTAATTGTGAATGAGATCCGTGATGTGTGACGTCACCTCACCTGTAATTTATAAAAAATAGGGGGCGCCCTAGAGCGTGATCAAATATCCAACCTAATATAGCAATATATATATATCACAAATCAATTAAACAAAAAATTATAAATCAATTATTAATATATATATTACACACAAAATATAGACAGTTGGTAGTATTCCAATGATGTGAATAATACAATTGAAGGGCCTCTAAGGAGTGAATTGATATAGAACAGTCTTTAGGCAGCAATCTGTAAAGAACCCGGCCAGGATCCCATAAAGATGATCTACAAAACAAGAGAGAGACAGATGCGCCACATGGCCCAATATTGTTTGTTCAACACAATGTATATGATCTAGTCGTGCTAATGCAAACTCACAATTCAGGGAGCACTTCAATCAGTGCAATAGAAGCAGCCTGGGATCAATCACAGTCACCCAGCAGACCGACCTCTAGGATAAAGTGGAGTAATCTGTAGTGGATATATAGAGAGACACAGAGGTGCCTATATGGCCTAGTACAGTTTGGACCCAGGATATATTACAGTGTTTAAAGTAATATACTCACATTTGATATAGCATCTACAGTGATGCTATTCTAGCAGGATGGGATCAATGTAGTCACCCAACAGACTTTAGACAGGGTATCCTCAGGAAGCAGTCAGCAGGTGTCCAATGAATTGGGCCAAAATAAATTGGTCCACAAAATGCACAAGAGCAAGTGTGTTTTAATAAAGTATTATATTTACTAGTAAAAACAAGTAAAAACAATCGACGCGTTTCTCAGCACACAGGCTGTTTCATCAGGCTTACAACATATAATTCAAACACTTGCTATTTATAACCAAACAATGTTTCAACTAAAAATGGACACACCTGTAAGGGGAGTGGCATAAGGCAACTCCCATTTGGGAACACCCTATCAGCATTTACTGTGTTGGGAGACAATATGTAAATCTCACTATAGATCATTACATTATAATAAAATGATGTTTATCAACGATACCAGTGTACTTATTTGTTTATTATTATATATTCCCATATTTATTTATCCATCTAAACAATTAATCATCCTATTGGGCACCATTGACAGATATAAAAAGATAAATATATAGATGCGTGATACGATAGTGCAAATTCCCTCTGATAGTAGCTAAAGATTGGGGAGATAGTGTATGTCTATAACCTTAAAATTGCATTTACTTACTTGAATTTGACATA
Organism: Bombina bombina; assembly: GCF_027579735.1. Lineage (NCBI taxonomy): Eukaryota > Metazoa > Chordata > Amphibia > Anura > Bombinatoridae > Bombina > Bombina bombina. Next base: position 1,007,415,784 of record NC_069502.1, on the reverse strand, counting down.
GTAGTATCATATGTTGATGGAGAGTAAACTTCATATTAGTGTATCCTACGGCGTTCACTAATTCTAACTGCGCATGCGTGTGATGTCATCTGTCAAATGTTAATGTATCCTACGGCGTTCGCTAATTCTAACTGCGCATGCGTGTGATGTCATCTGTCGTTTTAATCTTGCGTGTACGCATGCGTGTATTCTCTGAGTGACGTAGCAATATTAAGTGGTTCATCTATTCTATTTAAAGGGATTCAAGTACTAAAGTGTGTGTTTTGAGTGTCATCCTAATGCTGGAAATTGTAAGAGGCACCTCTAAGTTGTTATGATGGCCGCTTGGCTACATCACGGCAATAAAATATCCTCACTATGGTTATAGATTAAATAGCCCACCGCCCCCCATTTTCCACTCTTTATTATCTGATAGTCAGTGTAGGTTAATAGTTAACCTTTTGCCAATTAATAAAAACCATATATTGATACCCATCTCTAGGCGATTATAGTCGAGAGGCTCATAGGGCTATAGGTAACTCCTAATTTGCACGGGGGATGTTACTCGCGTAGTGCGCTTTAGTTGTCATCACTAGATGTAGGTTGTTTATCACTATCAGCATGCTAATATTAGATTATGTAACCGTGTGGTATCATGGCCCATTTCAATAAGTGTATTGCAATATGTCTAATGTATTATACAGAAAGACTTGTGTGAAATGTGTATCTAAGATATCAAATATAATAAAAATGTAATGTTATAGTAACAACAACCACGTCATACTAGTGTTCACTCTTAATAGAGACTTAATTAATCTCGAGTATCTACCCATGTAGGAATGTATAATATCTTACTATCATGCCAGTGAATATCGGTGTCAAAAAATGACAAAGCATAATACATAAATAAATAAATACCCCAGATAATTATATAGTGACAATGAATGAAACAGGTATTCAAATCTGAATATATGTAATTACATAGTGTGTATGTGCATAGAGATGTGTGTGATGCTCCCAGTGTGGATTGTGTGTGTGTGTGACGAATAGTGACTAGTATAATATGGCTATATAATAGATATTAACAATAGTGAAGGGATAGTGTAGTGATTGGGAGTGTGAAAAAATGAACATATGTTATATACTATAGTAAATGGTGATAAACTGTTACTAACCTTAGTATCATTAGTGTGGGTATGAATGGGATTGTATATAAGGTGATAAGTGTATATTTAAGAGAACAGAGTGACCACTATAAAAGATAAAAAAGAGTAAAAAAGAGATAAAGGGATATTTAATTAGATGCCCCTATTCAGAGCTAACAGACCATGAGTAGATGGTGAATCAGTCAGCATAGTCTAAAGGACTTATTAATACGTATATCATTAGGAGAATAAGTCCGAAAGAGAGGTACAAAACATATTTAATAAGCAGGACCAATCAGATGTCAAAAGCAGCTAGATCCACACATTCGTTGAGACCGTCTGGTACCAGGGTATGAAGTTTGTGTATCCAGTAGGTCTCCCTACGACGCAGGTTAAGAAAGGAATTGTGACTGTTACGAGGTATTTGCTCGATAGGTAATATTGACAACGTCTTTGTGCTCCCTTTATGTGCAAAGGTGCAGTGTCTTGACAAGCTATGTTTGAGGTAATTCCTCTTGATGTTGTAAGTGTGTTCACCCCAACGTTTTCTTATGGCACAACTAGTGCGCCCTACATACTGGGCCCCACATAAGCAATTGACTAAATAGATCACATAGGTCGACTCACAGGATAGCCTCTTGGTGATTTTAAACTCTTCTCCCGTTTGGTTAGAAGAGAATGTGTTAGTGCCTCTTTTGATGACTCTACACATATTGTATCTACTCTTCATACATTTGTACACTCCATTTGAAGGAACAAAGTTGCCCAAAAAAGTCCTTTTATGGCCTAAAACATGATCAGAGCAAGTGACCTTGTCTCTTACAATTTTGCTAGGGGCCAGTCTGTTCTTGAGAGTCGGCGCTCTTCTATAAACGATCCTCGGTTTAGAAGGAATTAATTTTTTAAGATGTGGGTCATCACCAATGATAGGCCAGTGTTTATATATAATTTTTTGTATCTTGCGATGATTGCTATTAAATCCAGTAATAAATAACGGTGTCTTACCGTACTTTTCAGTTGTTTTGTCCTTATTGATCTTTTTTAGTGTCTTATCAGATGTTAGATAAGTATCCCTATCATCTTGTAAGGCTCTAAGGTATCCTTTTTGGATCAAGTCCAAAGGATATCCCTTCTCTAAGAATCTATCCCTCAAAATTAGGGATTGTTTCTTATAACTCTCAATAGTGCTACAGTTGCGTCTTATTCTTCTGAACTGCCCATAGGGCACATTAGTCTTCCAGCTCATGTAGTGATTGCTGTTGAAATTTAAGAAACTATTACAATCAACTTTTTTGAAAAAAGTTTCAGATGTAATTGTCCCATTGGTAGAAAAGGATAAAGATAAATCCAAAAATTCAATTAAATTTGATTGAATATTGGAGGTGAATTCCAGATCAAATTCATTAATATTTAATGAGGAGGTGAAGATGGTAGCCTCCTCAGCAGTACCCCTAAAAAGAATGAGTAGATCAACAATGTACCGGCCATAGAACACCAGATTCGCCCCTTTAGGAGACCCATATATATGGCTCTCCTCAAATTTGCCCATGTATAGATTGGCAAAACTGGGTGCGAATCTGGTGCCCATGGCCGTACCCTTTACCTGGAGGTAATATGATTACTGATAGATAAAATAGTTATGGTGTAATATAAAATAGATTATTTCACTTATGAATTGTTGTTGTCTTAGAGGCATGTATATATCGGTTGCCAAATAGGATTGGATAACCGACAACCCTTTGTCGTGTGGAATATTGGAATAAAGCAAACTCACATCACTAGTGATCCACCATAATTTGTCATCAGTTTTTCTGATGCCCAAATTATTTAATTTATTGAGGAGATCTGTGGAGTCCCTAATAAATGACGGTAGATTAATAGCATGTTTCTGTAAGAAAGAGTCAATATAAGCCGAAAGATGGTCAGTCAAGCTATCAATACCTGCCACAATAGGGCGACCAGGAGGAAGAGATGTATTTTTGTGGATCTTAGGCAAGTGATAATAAAATGCCACGCTCGGGTTTTTGGGATAGAGATATTCCTTTTCTTTTTTGGATATAATACCCTCATCAAATCCTTCTTTAAGGAGTGAATATAGTTGTTTCTGATATATGGGGGTAGGATCTTTGGCTAATAATTTGTAATAGCTATCATCTTTTAAGATCCTATCAGCCTCTAGAATATAGTCCGATCTGTTTTGGAGGACAATGCCCCCTCCTTTATCCGCCTGGCGTATTATGATGTTCTTATTCGCAGTGAGTGATACAAGGGCTTGGCGTTCTCCAGGACTTAAATTATGCTTATATTTGGCTTTTTTGGATAGTTTTTCAAAATTCCTTAATACCATCGATTGAAAAATACTGATGTGTGAATTTTTCACACGGGGAGGATTAAAGTTGGATTTGGGTTTAAAGTCTGTTTGGATATATTTGTCACTCAACTGTTGCAATAGTGTGTCAGGTTCATATGTAATGACACCATCCTTTAGGTGTTTATCCATAGAATTCAAGATAATGGGATAACAATCAGTATTTTTCAAACGTTTTTCAGCAAAATATTTTTGTAAGGAAAGCTTCCTAGTGAAACTATTTGTATCCACAAACAATTGGAACATATTAGGGCCATTGGTGGGGCTAAAGTATAAACCTTTCCCCAGTACTCTGATTTCATTGTCAGATAGTGTATGATCTGACAAGTTGAATATTCCCTTTTTTAGTTTTAATAGTTTTTCCTTTTTGGCGGTTGAGGATTTTCCTCTATTTCCTTGTTTGTGTGGATTCTTTTTTGTCGTGGGGGCCGAGGGGACATGGACCAATGTTCTACACGATGGTCTGAGCCCATCTCTAAAAAAGGAGTCCTATTGTGTTCATTATTGCAGGATGTAGAAGGGTTAATAGGAGACTGGGGATTATCAGAATAGAGAGGCTGGAATCTATTCGTCGATTCAAACGATCTATTCGTAGGTCTAGAGGGATTGGCAGTGTCAAGAGCCCTTGAATCATTGGTGGTCACTCTTTCTTTCATAGATGGTATTTCTATGTGTGTGTCAACAATACTATTGTATGATCTCCCCATATAGTTGTGATCTCTCGATCTTTGTAGAGAGTGTCCCATGTTGTCATTAGGTCTATAATAAACACCATCATTGGGTTTGTGTGAATGATTATATTCAATTGGTCTATCCCACGATCTGTCTGGATAGAAGTTGTTTTGTAGATGGTGTTGGTGTTTGTTTCCACGATGGTTGTCATGGTAAGGGTAGGTATTATTATGATGGGGTTGATGTTGTCTATAGTTACCCCGTGAGTTATTATTATGGGGTTGATGTTGTCTATAGTTACCCCGTGTGTAAGGTTGTTCATAGTTCTTGAAATGGTTATCAGATTGATAGTGTATGCCCTCTCTCACCATGTTAAATCCTAAATCTCTGTGTTTATATTGTCTGTTCGTATATGGATTTGAGTGTCTATCTCCTTGATTATTGAAATCATGTCTCCTGGGCGTGAAGCTAGATGTATTTTTGGGTGGATTAAAGGAATTATTATTTCTCCCATTATTCCGATTATAGGTGTATATTTCCCCTTTGGCATAATCGCCCTAATCTCTTGATAATTTTTTATTTTTCCTTTTAATAATTTCACTTTGATATTCATCAGCCCGGTCATATGCTGATTTTCTGAGTTCCCCTTTGGCATAATCGCCCTCATCTCTTGATAATTTTGCTCTGATCATGTTTTAGGCCATAAAAGGACTTTTTTGGGCAACTTTGTTCCTTCAAATGGAGTGTACAAATGTATGAAGAGTAGATGCAATATGTGTAGAGTCATCAAAAGAGGCACTAACACATTCTCTTCTAACCAAACGGGAGAAGAGTTTAAAATCACCAAGAGGCTATCCTTTGAGTCGACCTATGTGATCTATTTAGTCAATTGCTTATGTGGGGCCCAGTATGTAGGGCGCACTAGTCGTGCCATAAAAAAACGTTGGGGTGAACACACAACATCAAGAGGAATTACCTCAAACATAGCTTGTCAAGACACTGCACCTTTGCACATAAAGGGAGCACAAAGACGTTGTCAATATTACCTATCAAGCAAATACCTCATAACAGTCACAATTCCTTTCTTAACCTGCGTCGTAGGGAGACCTACTGGATACACAAACTTCATACCCTGGTACCAGACGGTCTCAACGAATGTGTGGATCTAGCTGCTTTTGACATCTGATTGGTCCTGCTTATTAAATATGTTTTGTACCTCTCTTTCGGACTTATTCTCCTAATGATATACGTATTAATAAGTCCTTTAGACTATGCTGACTGATTCACCATCTACTCATGGTCTGTTAGCTCTGAATAGGGGCATCTAATTAAATATCCCTTTATCTCTTTTTTATTCTTTTTATCTTTTATAGTGGTCACTCTGTTCTCTTAAATATACACTTATCACCTTATATACAATCCCATTCATACCCACACTAATGATACTAAGGTTAGTAACAGTTTATCACCATTTACTATAGTATATAACATATGTTCATTTTTTCACACTCCCAATCACTACACTATCCCTTCGCTATTGTTAATATCTATTATATAGCCATATTATACTAGTCACTATTCGTCACACACACAATCCACACTGGGAGCATCACACACATCTCTATGCACATACACACTATGTAATTACATATATGCAGATTTGAATACCTGTTTCATTCATTGTCACTATATAATTATCTGGGGTATTTATTTATTTATGTATTATGCTTTGTCATTTTTTGACACCAATATTCACTGGCATGATAGTAAGATATTATACATTCCTACATGGGTAGATACTCGAGATTATTTAAGTCTCTTTTAAGAGTGAACACTAGTATGACATGGTTGTTGTTACTATAACATTACATTTTTATTATATTTGATATCTAAGATACACATTTCACACAAGTCTTTCTGTATAATACATTAGACATATTGCAATACACTTATTGAAATGGGCCATGATACCACATGGTTACATAATCTAATATTAGCATGCTGATAGTGATAAACAACCTACATCTAGTGATGTCAACTAAAGCGCACTACGCGAGTAACATCCCCCGTGCAAATTAGGAGTTACCTATAGCCCTATGAGCCTCTCGACTATAATCGCCTAGAGATGGGTATCAATATATGGTTTTTATTAATTGGCAAAAGGTTAACTATTAACCTACACTGACTATCAGATAATAAAGAGTGGAAAAGGGGGGGGGGGGCTATTTAATCTATAACCATAGTGAGGATATTTTATTGCCGTGATGTAGCCAAGCGGCCATTATAACAACTTAGAGGTGCCTCTTACAATTTCCAGCATTAGGATGACACTCAAAACACACACTTTAGTACTTGAATCCCTTTAAATAGAATAGATGAACCACTTAATATTGCTACGTCACTCAGAGAATACACGCATGCGTACACGCAAGATTAAAACGACAGATGACATCACACGCATGCGCAGTTAGAATTAGCGAACGCCGTAGGATACATTAACATTTGACAGATGACATCACACGCATGCGCAGTTAGAATTAGTGAACGCCGTAGGATACACTAATATGAAGTTTACTCTCCATCAACATATGATACTACTATGTCAAATTCAAGTAAGTAAATGCAATTTTAAGGTTATAGACATACACTATCTCCCCAATCTTTAGCTACTATCAGAGGGAATTTGCACTATCGTATCACGCATCTATATATTAATCTCTTTATATATCGGTCAATGGTGCCCAATAGGATGATTAATTGTTTAGATGGATAAATAAATATGGGAATATATAATAATAAACAAATAAGTACACTGGTATCGTTGATAAACATCATTTTATTATAATGTAATGATCTATAGTGAGATTTACATATTGTCTCCCAACACAGTAAATGCTGATAGGGTGTTCCCAAATGGGAGTTGCCTTATGCCACTCCCCTTACAGGTGTGTCCATTTTTAGTTGATACATTGTTTGGTTATAAATAGCAAGTGTTTGAATTATATGTTGTAAGCCTGATGAAACAGCCTGTGTGCTGAGAAACTCGTCGCTTGTTTTTACTTGTTTTTACTTGTTTTTACTAGTAAATATAATACTTTATTAAAACACACTTGCTCTTGTGCATTTTGTGGACCAATTTATTTTGGCCCAATTCATTGGACACCTGCTGACTGCTTCCTGCGGATACCCTGTCTAAAGTCTGTTGGGTGACTACATTGATCCCATCCTGCTAGAATAGCATCACTGTAGATGCTATATCAAATGTGAGTATATTACTTTAAACACTGTAATATATCCTGGGTCCAAACTGTACTAGGCCATATAGGCACCTCTGTGTCTCTCTATATATCCACTACAGATTACTCCACTTTATCCTAGAGGTCGGTCTGCTGGGTGACTGTGATTGATCCCAGGCTTCTTCTATTGCACTGATTGAAGTGCTCCCTGAATTGTGAGTTTGCATTAGCACGACTAGATCATATACATTGTGTTGAACAAACAATATTGGGCCATGTGGCGCATCTGTCTCTCTCTTGTTTTGTAGTCACGTCACCTGACTTGTAGAGGTGATACAATAGTGTCAAGCGGCCTAGATTCAATGTTCTTTTGAAAAAATATACCGGTAAAAAGAAGCACCATACCTAATACTTTTTTCATTAGTCTGTATTTGGAGATTATACATGACTGCACAGGGATTCAAGCATACACCATGTAGTTAGCACTCACATCACCCCTAGACTTTCTACATACTAGTACCCTGGTGGATGGATTAAAGTCTAAGGGAGTGCACTCTTAAGGACTGCTTTATATATATATATACTGTATAAATATCTATCTATATATGTTATGGGTAAAGTAGGAAACCCGGGTAAGGATTACCCGGGTAAAACGAACATTACCCAAGCGGCAAGTGTGTAAAGTCTGATGTACAGTAATTCCCCATCTATACTATTCGCCCTACTTGAACCTCCCAGGCGGAGGCAAAAAAGATAGTGCAGATGGGGGGATTACAGTGCATGCTATTTATGTTTGATCTGGTGACTCTGCACTCTGAGGGGATTTATTATCATACATTGGGCTTTATTCACAGCCACTTGGGTAATGTCCATTTTACCCGGGTAATCCTAGGATTACCCAATATCTGCACAATTATCAGTTTCCCTAGCGTTACTATTTATAGGTATGTGTTTGAGTAAAATGACCATTGTTGTTTATTTTATAAACTACTGACAACATTTCTTGCAAATTTCAAATAAAAAAACAATTTGTCCTTTAGAGCATTTATTTTATTATATATACCACTGCTGTGGGCATCACTATCCTCTTATAATAGGACCAGCTGGATGACAAAAAACAGTGCTAGTAGTGCCTCAAAAGAAATTGAAATACAAAAATAACTATTAACCATGCCAAAATAGTTGAAAAGAAAAGTTTTGAATGAGGAAGAAGGGTTCTATTCTGCCTTTACTGGCAGAGGGATACAGTGAGCGTCAGGTTGCTTCCATCCTTAAAAGTTAAAAGACGGCGGTTCATAAGAACAAAGTCACGCAGCAGACATTGGGGGCAACAAAACTAAAGACAAGTAGAGGGCAAAAAAACCTCTCCACTGTCTAGGATGACCGCCAACTCAATCGCATGTCACTCAACAACAACCATAAGATGACATCAAGAGACCTACAAAAAGAATGGTAAATAGCAGCTGGGGTGAAGTGTATTGTGAGGATAGTTTGAAACAGACACCCAGGGGCAGGGCTGAAGTTATGCAAAGCTAGAAAATAGCCATTCATCAATGAGAAGCAAAGAAGAGCCAGGATTGGGCCATAGAGGACTGGAGTAAGGTCATCTTCTCTGATGAGTCCAATTTTCAGCTTTGCCCAACACCTGGTCATCTAATGATTAGATGGAGACCTGGAGTGGTGTACAAGCTACAGTGTCTCACACCCTCTGTGACATTTGGTGGAACATTGGTGATGATCTGGCATTACTTCAGCAGATTTAGCTTTGTGAAGGATGCATGAATCAAGCCAAGTACAAGGTTATCCTAGAAGAAAACTTGCTTCCTTTTGATCTAACAATATTCCCTAACTCTAAAGATTGTTTTTTCCAGCAGGACAATGTTTCATGCCACAAAGTCAGGTCAATCAAGGTGTGGATGGAGGTTCACCAGATCAAGACCCTTTCTTGGCCAGCCCAATCTGCAGACCTGAACCCCATTAAAAACCACTTAAATGTGATCAAGGGGAAGATTGATAATCACAAGCCATCAAACAAAGCTGAGCTGCTTGAATTTTTGCACCAGGAGTGATATAAAGTCACCCAATAGCAATCTGAAAGAGGGCTGGAAAGCATGCCTAGATGCATGAAAGCTGTGATTTCAAATCAGGGTTATTCCACTAAATATTGACTTCCAGTGGTGTATTTAGGTTTTGTGCTGCCATAGGCAATCAATATTCGGCTGCCCCCCTACCCCCACCAACCCCTAAGGTTTAGTCCTTTTTTGACCATACAATCACCGAGATTATGAGTTTTGCAGTAACAGGGGTGCGTTGCTAATTAGCATTTTTTTTCCACCGCTCACTTAAGACAACGCTGGTATTACAGGTTTTTTTAAACCCGGTGTTAGCCGCAAAAAGGTGAGGGTAGAGCAAAATTTAGCTCCACATCTCACCTCAATACCAGCGTTGCTTACGGTAGTGGTGAGCTGGCTGAACGTGCTCGTACACGATTTCCCCATAGGTATCAATGGGGCAGATTCGGCTGAAACAAAAACTAACACCTGCAAAAAAGCAGCAAAAGTTAAGTCTACACCTAACACACTAACATGAACCCTGAGTCTAAACACCCCTAATCTTATACTTATTAACCCCTAATCTGACGCCCCCGACATCGCCAATACCTGCATAATATTATTAACCCTAATCTGCCGCTCCGGACACCGCCACCACCTACATTATCCCTATGAACCCCTAATCTGCTGCCCCCAACATCGCCGAACCCTACATTATATTTATTAACCCCTAATCTGCAACCCCCAATGTCGCCGCCACCTAACTACACTTATTACCCTAACCCTAACCCCACCTAATTTAAATATAATTTAAATACATCTAAATAAAATTACTACATTTAAATAAATTATTCCTATTTAAAACTAAATACTTACCTGTAAAATAAACCCTAAGCTAGCTACAATATAACTAATAGTTACATTGTAGCTATCTCAGGGTTTATTTTTATTTTACAGGCAACTTTGTATTTATTTTAACTAGGTACAATAGTTATTAAATAGTTATTAACTATTTAATAACTTCCTAGTTAAAATAAGTACAAATTTACCTGTAAAATAAACCCTAACCTAAGTTACAATTACACCTAACACTACACTATCATTAAATAAATTAACTAAATTACCTACAATTAATTACAATTAAATTAAATAATCTAAAGTACAAAAAAGAAAACACTAAATTACAGAAAACATAAAATAATTACAAGACTTTTAAACTAATTACACCTAATCTAATCCCCCTAATAAAATAAAAAAGCCCCCCAAAATAATAAAAATCCCTACCCTATACTAAATTGCAAATAGCCCTTAAAAGGGCTTTTTGCGGGGCATTGCCCCAAAGAAATCAGCTCTCTTACCTGTAAGAAAAAATTAAATATCCCCCCAACATTAAAACCCACCACCCACACACCCAACCCTACTCTAAAACCCACCCAATCCCCCCTTAATAAAACCTAACACTAACCCTTGAAGATCACCCTACCATGAGACGTCTTCACCCAGCCGGGCACAAGTGGTCCTCCAGAGGGGCAGAAGTCTTCATCCGATCCGGGCAGAAGAGGACCTCCAGATGGGCAGAAGTCTTCATCCAGGCGGCATCTTCTATCTTCATCCATCCAGAGCGGAGCGGGTCCATCTTGAAGCCAGCCGACACGGAGCATCCATCCAGACCGACGACTATACGACTAATGATGGTTCCTTTAAATGACGTCATCCAAGATAGCATCCCTTGAATTCCGATTGGCTGATAGGATTTTATCAGCCAATCGGAATTAAGGTAGGAAAAATCCTATTGGCTGATCCAATCAGCCAATAGGATTGAGCTTGCATTCTATTGGCTGATTGGAACAGCCAATAGAATGCGAGCTCAATACTATTGGCTGATTGGATCAGCCAATAGGATTGAACTTTAATCCTATTGGCTGATTGCATCAGCCAATAGGACTTTTCCTACCTTAATTCCGATTAGCTGATAGAATCCTATCAGCCAATCGGAATTCAAGGAATGCCATCTTGGATGACGTCATTTAAAGGAACCGTCATTCGTTGTTTACAGGTAAAAGAGCTGATTACTTTGGGGCAATGCCCCGCAAAAAGCCCTTTTAAGGGCTATTTGTAATTTAGTATAGGGTAGGGATTTTTATTATTTTGGGGGGCTTTTTTATTTTATTAGGGGTATTAGATTAGGTGTAATTAGTTTAAAATTTTTGTAATTATTTTATTTTTTTCTGTAATTTAGTGTTTTTTTTCGTACTTTAGTTTATTTAATTAATTGTAGGTAATTTAGTTAATTTATTTAATGATAGTGTAGTGTTAGGTGTAATTGTAATTTAGGTTAGGGTTTATTTTACAGGTAAATTTGTACTTATTTTAACTAGGAAGTTATTGAATAGTTAATAACTATTTAATAACTATTGTACCTAGTTAAAATAAATACAAACTTGCCTGTAAAATAAAAATAAATCCTAAAATAGCTACAATGTAATTATTAGTTATATTGTAGCTAGCTTAGGGTTTATTTTATAGGTAAGTATTTAGTTTTAAATAGGAATAATTTAGTTAATGATAGTAATTTTATTTCGTTTTATTTAAATTATATTTAAGTTAGGGGGGTGTTAGGGTTAGACTTAGGTTTAGGGGTTAATAAATTTAATATAGTTGCGGCGACGTTGGGGTCGGCAGATTAGGGGTTAATAAATTTAGGTAGGTGTCGGCGATGTTAGGAACAGCAGATTAGGGGTTAATAAAATGTAACTAGTGTTTGCGAGGCGGGAGTGCGGCGGTTTAGGGGTTAATATATTTATTAAAGTGGCGGCAATGTCCGGTTGGCAGATTAGGGGTTAAAAACTTTATTTAAGTGTTTGCGATGTGGGGGGTTAATAGGTAGTTTATGGGTGTTAGTGTACTTTTTAGCACTTTAGTTAAGAGTTTTATGATACAGCGTTAGCCCATAAAACTCTTAACTATTGACTTTTAAATGCGGTAGGAGTCTTGACAGGAGAGGGTCTACCGCTCACTTCTTCCAAGACTCATAATACCGGCATTATGCAAGTCCCATTGAAAAGATAGGATACGCAATTGACGTAAGGGGATTTGCGGTAAGCTCGAGTCGCAGAAAAAAAGTTAGCGGTACACCTGTACCTGCCAGACTCGTAATACCAGCGGGCGTTAAAAAGCGGCGTTGGGACCTCTCAACGCTGCTTTTTAAGGCTAACGCAAGACTCATAATCTCGCCGCATGTTTTTTGCAGGGAGTAATGCTAAATGTTTTTTAATGGCATTTCCAAAGGAAATGTTTACTCACAAGAACTTTAAAAAAAACACTTGCATACACACACACACAGTTATACAGATAAACACATGCAAAAACACATTTACACATACAAACACCTATACACACATCTATCTATTGCTGCAAAATATATAAAATACCCAAACACACGGCTAGATTTAGAGTTTGGCGTTAGCCATCAAAACCAGCGTTAGAGGCTCCTAACGCTGGTTTTGGGCTTCCGCTGGTATTTAGAGTAAGTCAGGAAAGGGTCTAACGCTCACTTTGCAGCCGCAACTTTTACATACCGCAGATCCCCCTACGCCATTTGCGTATCTTATCTTTTCAATGGGATCTTTCTAACGCCGGTATTTAGAGTCATGGCTGAAGTGAGCGTTAGAAATCTAATGACAAATCTCCAGCCGCAGAAAAAAGTCAGTAGTTAAGAGCTTTCTGGGCTAACGCCGGTTCATAAAGCTCTTAACTACTGTGCTCTAAAGTACACTAACACCCATAAACTACCTATGTACCCCTAAACCGAGGCCCCCCCACATCGCCGCCAGTCTATTAAAATGTTTTAACCCCTAATCTGCTGACCGCACACTGCCGCCAGCTATGTTATCCCTATGTACCCCTAATCTGCTGCCCCTAACACCGCCGACCCCTATATTATATTTATTAACCCCTAATCTGCCGCCCCCAACGTCGCCTCCACCTACCTACAATTATTAACCCCTAATCTGCCGACCAGACCTGACCGCCACTATAATAAATGTATTAACCCCTAATCCGCCTTACTCCTGCCTCAATAAGCCTATAATAAATAGTATTAACCCCTAATCTGCCCTCCCTAACATCCCCGACACCTAACTTCAAGTATTAACCCCTAATCTGCCGACCGGACCTCACCGCTACTCTAATAAATTTTTTAACCCCTAAAGCTAATTCTAACCCTAACACTAACACCCCCCTAAGTTAAATATAACTTAAATCTAACGAAATAAATTAACTCTTATTAAATAAATTATTCCTATTTAAAGCTAAATACTTACCTGTAAAATAAACCCTAATATAGCTACAATATAAATTATAATTATATTGTAGCTATTTTAGGATTAATATTTATTTTACAGGCAACTTTGTAATTATTTTAACCAGGTACAATAGCTATTAAATAGTTATTAACTATTTAATAGCTACCTAGTTAAAATAATTACAAAATTACCTGTAAAATAAATCCTAACCTAAGTTACAATTAAGAGTGAGAAAGAGGGCGCCACATAGCGTGATACTGTTGATACAGATTCAGAAGGCAAGGAATTCAAAAAGGCTTACCGAACAGCTCGGCACCGTTCTGTGACCGGTGCTATCAGGCAGACTAACACTCTCAGTGGTTAGCACACTGGGTGGCCTCGGATGGAATGCAGGCGGGTGGGTCTCAGCGTTGAGAATTAGCACCCAGTGTGCTAATTCTCAACGCTGAGACCCACCCGCCTGCATTCCATCCGAGGCCACCCAGTGTGCTAACCACTGAGAGTGTTAGTCTGCCTGATAGCACCGGTCACAGAATGGTGCCGAGCTGTTCGGTAAGCCTTTTTGAATTCCTTGCCTTCTGAATCTGTATCAACAGTATCACGCTATGTGGCGCCCTCTTTCTCACTCTTAATTTTCAGAAATCTTCACGCCGAAGACCAGAGGAGCTTTGCCGCCGTCTTCTTTTTGTCTTACACTGGTATTGACTTTCTACCCTATTTTCACGGGAGCCATATTGTTTGTGCATAAGTTCACATTTCACATTCACCTAGCGCACCCCTCCTTAGGTTCCCCTCGGGGATCCTTGTATGACTTAAGTTACAATTAAACCTAACACTACACTATCAATAAATTAATTAAATAAAATACCTACAATTTTCTACAATTAAACCTAACACTACATTATCAATAAATTAATTAAATACAATACCTACAAATAAATACAATTTCTTTTTTTCCTTAGGTCACTCAGGAATTATCCTCTCATCTTAATATTTGTTTTGGGAATTAATTTTATTTGAAACAAATAACGTTTAGGAGAATTACTATTTTTATCAAGCCACTCAGTCACTTTTTTTGAATCACTTTTTTGAATCACAATTGTTCACAAGACATTTTTATATTTTTATATTTTTACATTTTTATATATTTTTACATTTTCAGGCGTACACCTGTTTTTCAATATATTTTTGACTTTTGTATTATTTCAATCATTTCTTAGTCACTTTTTTCACCTCCACACATTGTGAATATCAAGCAGGACAAGGACTTTCACATTCTAATTGGACATCACATTACTTAGGATCACATATTGGATATTTTTTTGGAGTCTTCTTTCTGGGACATTATATGCAAAAATTAACATTTATTCACCTACTAGGATTAGCACTTTAGGCAACAGATTAATATCTTTGCTTACTTTAAATTGTATGTTAGCTAACTTATACCATATTTTAACAACGTCGAATTGTCATAAAAAACCAACTTTTATTTTATTTTTATTGACATTGTATTGGAAATTGTGAATTGTATATCAATCACTATTGTTTTTTTGTTGTATACAACATGTTTTAACAGTTTTTTAGTCAGAATTAAATAATTTTATTGATATATCCTCATTTTTTATCTTTATTTATATATATACTTATTTTTATATATATTCTATTCTTCATACAGACTATTGTATTTATACACGTTGATATATAGCGTGGACACCACCTTAAGCAACACTCACCCCAACAGGGAGTGTAGCGCTTCTCTTGTGGCATACTTTTCTCATTAATTGTAACTTAGGTTAGGATTTATTTTACAGGTAATTTTGTAATTATTTTAACTAGGTAGCCATTAAATAGTTATTAACTATTTAATAGCTATTGTACCTGGTTAAAATAATTACAAAGTTGCCTGTAAAATAAATATTAATCCTAAAATAGCTACAATATAATTATAATTTATATTGTAGCTATATTAGGGTTTATTTTACAGGTAAGTATTTAGCTTTAAATAGGAATAATTTATTTAATAAGAGTTAATTTATTTCGTTAGATTTAAATTATATTTAATTTAAGGGGTTGTTAGGGTTAGGGTTAGACTTAGCTTTAGGGGTTAATACATTTATTAGAGTAGCGGTGAGGTCCGGTCGGCAGATTAGGGGTTAATACTTGAAGTTAGGTGTCGGCGATGTTAGGGAGGGCAGATTAGGGGTTAATACTATTTATTATAGGGTTATTGAGGCGGGAGTGAGGCGGATTAGGGGTTAATACATTTATTATAGTAGCGGTCAGGTCCGGTCGGCAGATTAGGGGTTAATAATTGTAGGTAGGTGGAGGCGACGTTGTGGGGGGCAGATTAGGGGTTAATAAATATAATATAGGGGTCGGCTGTGTTATGGGCAGCAGATTATGGGTACATAGATATAATGTAGGTTGCGGCGGTGTACGGAGCGGCAGATTAGGGGTTAATAATAATATGCAGGGGTCAGCGATAGCGGGGGCGGCAGATTAGGGGTTAATAAGTGTAAGGTTAGGGATGTTTAGACTCGGGGTACATGTTAGGGTGTTAGGTGCAGACATAGGAAGTGTTTCCCCATAGGAAACAATGGGGCTGCGTTAGGAGCTGAACACTGCTTTTTTGCAGGTGTTAGGTTTTTTTTCAGCTCAAAATGCCCCATTGTTTTCTATGGGGGAATCGTGCACGAGCACGTTTTTGAAGCTGGCCGCGTCCGTAAGCACCGCTGGTATTGAGAGTTGCAGTGGCGGTAAATTATGCTCTACGCTCCCTTTTTGGAGCCTAACGCAGCCCTTCTGTGAACGCTAAATACCAGCGGTATTTAAAAGGTGCAGGGAAAAAAAAGCCAGCGTTAGCTACGCGGGTCGTTACCGACAAAACTCTAAATCTAGGCTCTAGTTTTTTTGATACAATGCTTCTCCAAACAAAATACTAATTGCTTAGCTTTAAAGGGAAACTGAACTCAAAATTGTTCTTTCGTGATTCAGATAGAGCATGCAATTTTAAGCAACTTTCTAGTTTTTTCCTATTATCAAATATTCTTCATTCTCTTGGTATGTTTATTTGAAAAGCAAGAAAGTAAGTTTAGATGCCGGCCCATTTTTGGTGAACAAACTGGGTTGTCCTTGCTGATTGGACAGCACCAATAAACAAGTGCTGTCCATGTTCTGAACCAAACATTTGCTGGCTCCTTAGCTTAGATGCCTTCTTTTTCAAAAAATGATAGCAAGAGAACAAAGAAAAATTGATAATAGAAGTAAATTAGAAAGTTGCTTAAAATTGCAGGGTCTATCGTTATCATGAAAGAAAAAAATTGGGTTCAGTATCCCTTTAAAGCCAACAGAACTAAACACAATAGCTAGCTAAATAAATGTAAGGTTTAGAGTTACCTCTAAAAAAGTAAGCTCCATGTGCAGTCTTTTATTATACCCCCTAGACTGTAAGCTCCATGGGCAAAATCTCTCATTATATACCTGTATCATGCTTCTAAAATAACTGTAAGCTTCTTAAAAATATAGCGACAAAATATGTGTTCCCCCCCTCCAATCTGCTGCCCTAGGCAAGGGCCTTGTTTGCCTAGGCCAAAATACGAACCTGTTGACTTCTGAACTCTTGCTTAAAAAGTTAAAAATTAGTATTGTGTTGTTTAAAAATGAATATGAATTTGTTTTCTTTGCATTATTTGAGGTATGAAAACACTGCATATATTTTATTATTTTGACCAGTTGTCATTTTCTGCAAATAAATGCTCTAAATGACAATTATTTTTATTTGGGAGTAATGTTATCAGTAGTTAAAAGAGTTAAAAAAAAAAGTGAATTTTTCTTAAATACTAGATATTTCTCCCAAATTCCAAATAAAAATATTGTCATTAATAGTAAGACCAGAGAAACTGATCATTTTGCAGTGGTCACTTATTTTTTTTCTAGTATAGGTGTTATTTTTTCCCCATTTTTCACGCTCCATTGAAGTCTATGGGGAAGTATTTTAACGTGGTTGCGAGCTTGCGATGTTCGAAGTTCAGCTTTTTGCATGCAATGTATTAGCGCTTGGGCGAAAATGTTTTATTTTTAACTTGCAATATGCGTGCTACCCGCTGTGTACAAAAAGTCTCTAGCAAATTTAATGCAGCATCGATAAACTGCGCTCCACTCGTAATCTAGCCCATGATCAGTTAGTATATTACCCAGCAGTGATACAACATTGCTGTTCTATTCTTAAAATATGTTAAACCTACATTTTTAGATAAAGCTTTATTACAGTTATTTTATTATGTTATAATACAGAAGTAGAAAACTAAATGCAGCACAGTAATAGTTTGATGCAGTCTGTTCAATATCAACAAGCTATACTGGGACTTAAAGCTATAGTCAAGGTAGAAATCATCAATGATGGATTTGATTCCGTACACAATGTTTAAGATGTTCTTTAAGATTATTATTAGAAACCCATAAATTCTATAGTTAGCATTTGGACAGCAGTTCTAGGATAACTCAAACCAAACCTTCTTTTACAAAGTATTGCCTTTCATCTACCATAATTAAAATTTCAAAGAGAGCTTTGGAAGTTACTAAATAAGATGGTTGTACCAACTATTAAATAGATTGAAAAAATACAGTTATTTTGTTCACATGGACATTAAAGCCATTGTTTTATAAACACACATTATATAAGAACAATTTAGAAACAAATTGCAAAAAACCTACATTCAATACAAACAAGTTAATTTAACACTGTCACTTTATTAATCATTTGAAAAACTGCTTTAAAACCAAGCAAGTTTGTCTATTTTATATGGCTTAATTGTAATTAATTTGTGCTAGCTATAAATTAGTTAGTTTACTGCTTTATGCAATCATTTTTAGTTTGTAGATCTTTAGGCCATTTGCAACATTCTGAAGGAAACATACTTTACAGAAGATTTTTGACCTGTCTAGGGGTGTAAATATATATATATATATATATATATATATATATATATATATATATATATATATATATATATATATATACATATAACATGGATGTCATGATGCAGAGTTTAAGTGCACCCCTTCTCCAACTACCATAGCCTCATACACACAGTGCAAAACCCACATGGCTCATAGCATATACACACACAGCATGGAGAAGGGGTGTGAAATCATGCAAAACTTTCTGCCTTCCGTGAAGCGGGGAATTTGAGTCCAGAACTGCAATTGCACAATACTGAGAGGGAAATAGTAAACTACAAATTCCATAATGCTATGTAACTCCCAGAATTCGATGCCTCTTTCTGTAAAACAGAGATGCATTCAGGGATATTCAAAGAAAACAAAACGGACATTCAGTTGTCTTTTTTTTCTGCAGTTTGTACTCCAGATAGGGAAGAATTCAAGAGGGGGGCAAATGCCCCTAGCTCCCAACTCAATCCCCCCCCCCCCCCTCCCGTGGATGCCAATGCTCTCAGCAACTTCAAGGTGGAGTTAAATCATCCTGGTCAGGTGCGAGAAGGGGCACGGATGCACAATCAATTGCTTGTCTATTGATAACTGCAAGCAATGGACGCTGCCCTCTCTCCAAGATGCTGTGCAGACAAAAATGACTTTAGATGGGAAGACTTGTTTTCAGTTCTCTAGTGAGAAGAGGTACATTCTGTAATTTGCCATATGATAAATGTGTCATGCATAAGGGGGCAATATAAGGTACAAAGGAACCAAACTACTGCTTCAATTCAAGCTGTAGACTGAAACTTCCAAACTAGTCAAAACAGTGAAGTATACAGCAAAAACTGAGTTGACTATAATGCCCAGAATTCCCAAACTTGCTCCATACCATAGGTTTTGGTTCAATCTCTCCCACAATGAACATAACAATAATATTCTTGTATCAAGGACCATTGCTTGTGTGTTTATTTACTACAGAAGAAGATATACTATTTTATCATAAAGACCTTTAAGAAAACAGTTATCTTTTCACAACATTACAATATTCACATAAAGTAAAACATATGTTTCAAATTAAAATGCGTCATATTCATTTTCAACCAAAAATTTACAATACATGTATTGCCAATTTGTTGAAGCATGAAATTATTATAAAGACCAGAGAAGTGTTTTAACATGTTACAAATAAAAGCATTATTAGCTATCCAATATTTGTTTGTATCTCTAATGTTATGGGAAAAAACAGAACAAGAAATTAAATGAGCTTTAACTGATGGCATTTAAATTTTACACTGTACACTTATTTGTGTAAAAATAAATATTGTTACATTTTAATCCAACATTCCATCATGCACTGTGATTATTAATTTCCTGTATTTGCAATTTATGATGCCAGCAGGAAACAAACTTGTGCCAGCTGAAAGGACATGTTAATTGATGCTAAATAATAAATTCAACAAAGATGCAGGGCTCTGTTTTATGAAGCAGCAGATATAGTTCTCTAGCCCTTGTAGTGCAGGCTCGCTCATGCAACCTCAAATTAAGAAGTAGCTGTCGCTTGATTGCAGCTTCATAACAACTCTTCCATCTCAGAGATGGCAGAGTTAAATCACCCCAGGCTTATCCAACAACCCTGTTCTCAAGCAATAGGTTTTGTAAGAGCAGAGGGCAGTATTGTCTAATTTTGTCTGCCTGCCGCTTCTTAAATGGGGGGCAATATTGTGTTAGTAAAATATGTAACAGAAATGTATGATTGATGAAAAAATGTACATATTATTATTATTTTAATCTTTCATGGCTCAGGTAACTTTATTTTCTAGAATAGCTAGTTAAAACATGCATCAATGATTATGGGGCATATTTATCAAAGGGTCAACTGAAAATACGCTTGAATCCCGCATCGTATTTGCTGCGAGATTTATACACCATAGTTATCAAAGTGTCAAGATCATCAAATGTTGAAATGTGTGACAAAATATATGCTCCCACGATTTCAATCCGACATGCAGATTGATGCTTGCGTCATTATAGATGTTTCGAATTCCCATTTGACTCAATTTGACCCTTTTCTCAATTTATCAAACATTTAACAGGTACGCTCACGTCTATTCCGATGCAGCGTACCTAGTTCTCAGACCACCACCCTTGAGGCTATGGATGCCATAGAAATCAATTGGAGTCTGAAAACAAAGAAAGCTTATGTTCGATGCTGCAAGAGAATGAAGCATATTACATAAAAAAGTAAATTAGAAAGTATTAAAATTGTATACTCTTTCTAAATCAAACAATATTATTGCTCCACATTTGGTGCTCTAGTAGATATAGAGATAAAAATGAAAAATACATTATTACTTATGGATTGTTACATCTTTATCTCTCATTACAAAACAAGGGAACTATCGGACTGAAGCAACTCGTAAACTACCCAACCCACACAGCCGGCCACACCCTCGACCCGATCTTCTCCTCAGGCAACCACATCTCAGTCAATCACATCACCGTACTCCTCTGGACTGACCACCACTGCATACACATCTCCTTCAACAAACCCACCACCCACCTCCGACATTATCACCCACCCCACAGAAACTGAAACAACATTACCCAAGACCAACTACACTGCACCCTAAACAAATCCTCCCCACCTACCTCCAGAGACGCCAACTCCTCTGCCCGCAACTTCCGCCACTGGATTACAGACTGCTCCAACACACTCGAACCCCTCCAAAAACCATCTGGCCGCCAAACTACCAACAAAGCCAGCTGGTTCACCCCGGCCCTCCAGGACTCCAAACCCCACTGCAGACGACTGGAAAGAACCTGGAGATCCAGCAAGATTATTCTGGATAAAGCTACCTTCAAGGAAGCAATCACCACCCCCCACTACCTCATAAAAACCGCCAAAAAAACAGCCATCCAATACAGAATCAACTGTAATGCACAAAACAGCAAGTAGTTGTTCTCAGTCATCAAGGAATTCTCTAAACCCAACAGCGACACCACCAATATTCCACCCTCCCAGGACCTCTGCAATACCCTCGCTGCATACTTCCACTGCAAGATCCTCAACATTTAATGACAAGTTCACGCCTCATAAATCAACCTCCACCACCCACTCCCCTACACCCAATGACACCCCTCCCAAATTTGCCCCCCTCACCACACACCAACTATCTGGAGCCCCATCACCACAGATGACACCCTCAGAATAATGAAATCCATCCACTCTGGCGCACCCTCAGACCCATGCCCTAATCACATATTCAACAAAGCAAGCAACACCATCGGCCCTGAGCTCCACCGTACTATCAACTGCTCCATCAAAACCGGCACCTTCCCGGATATCTGGAAGCATGCGGAACTGAAATCCCTGCTGAAAATATTGTCGGCAGACCCCACGGACCCGATTAACTGCCACCATCTCTCTACTCTCCTTCTCACCCAAAGTCATAGAGAAGTCCATCAACTTGCAACTTATTGACCACATTGAGGCCAACCACACCCTGGACCACTCCCAATCAGGTTTCAGAAGCAACCACAGCACGAGACCGCCCTCCTCACCACCACAGATGACATCCATGTCATGCTCGACCGAGGAGAAACCGCCGCGCTCATCCTCCTAGACCTCTCAGCAGCTTTCGACACTGTCAACCACAACACCCTCAGAACTATACGATGCTGGCATCCACAGCAAAGCCCTGGAATGGATCACCTCCTTCCTCACGGGCAGGACCCAGAAAGTCAGACTCCCGCCTTTCTCCTCCAAACCCACACCAGTCAACTGCGGTGTACCACAAGGCTCTTCATTGAGACCCACCCTCTTCAACATCTACATGGCCCCTCTTGCCGCCATCGTCCGACTCCACAACCCTTAACATCATCTCCTATGCCGACAACACCCAGTTAATCATCTCACTCACACGAGATCCCACCACCGTCAAAAGGAACATCCACGAAGGCCTGACAGCAGTCACTGCCTGGATGAAGGACAACTGGCTCAAACTGAACACAGACAAAACCGAAGTCCTCCTCCTCGGACCCAATAAATCCGCATGGGACGATTCCTGGTGGCCCACAACCCTCGGTCACCCTCCAACCCCAACCGACCATGTACGAAATCTAGGCTTCATCCTGGACTCCTCACTCTCCATGGGCTGACAAAAGAATGCCATCACCTCAACATGCTTCCACATTCTCCACCTGCTATGAAAAATCTTCAAGTGGATCCCTACTGAAACCAAGAAAACAGTCACCCATGCCCTCATCAGCAGCCGATTAGACTACAGCAATGCACTCTACACCGGCTCCACCATCAAACTCCAAAAGAGACTCCAACGTATCCAGAATGCCTCAACCAGACTCATCCTTGACATCCCTCTCCAATGCCACATCACTGAACACCTAAGGAACCTACACTGGCTCCCCAACGACAAGAGAATCACTTTCAAGCTCCTTACCCACATGTTCAAGGCCCTACACAACATCGTACCAGAATACCTCAACCACTGCGTAACTTTCTACACCCCCGCCAGACAACTCCA
The DNA here is from genome assembly GCF_027579735.1 of Bombina bombina. Classification (NCBI taxonomy): domain Eukaryota; kingdom Metazoa; phylum Chordata; class Amphibia; order Anura; family Bombinatoridae; genus Bombina; species Bombina bombina. Next base: position 1,007,392,556 of record NC_069502.1, on the reverse strand, counting down.
ATCGGCCGAACAACCACTCGCAGTCAGCAAATCCACAGCGGGCGAAGATCCTTCTCCCACATGGCAGCAAAGACCGCTGCTCCATAACTTGTCTGCCTGCTCTAAGGCCGCGGACCAAAAAAAACCCTGCTAGCGGCCGATTGGCCGCGAATCTGCAGGGGTCGGCATTGCACCAGCAGTTCACAAGAACTGTTTGTGCAATGATAAATGTTGACAGCATTTATCAATGTGCAGCAGACATGATACGCTACTTCGTAACATGTCCACTCGCAGATTGATAAATATGCCCCATAGGCATCCTTAGACATATTGTGTAAGGGTCATTATCATATTTTTCTTTCTCTTTTCTGTACATGTAGTAATTATTTTGTATTAATTTATACATTTATTATCATGTAATTCTACAAAAAAATTAAAGTGGCTTGATTTAGAAGCTGTGCTATTAAATTACAGCTATACAGTACTAAACTGTATTATGAAATTAAGCAATGTTGGTAATAGAAGCTGCCTCTTATCTCTTTGCATTTTGACAGTTTTTCACAGTTAGAAAGTGTTAGTTCATGTTTGCCATATAGATAACATTGTGATCACTCCTGTGGAGTTATTAATCAGTCAGCACTGATTGGTTAAAATGCAAGTCTTTCAAAAGAACTGACATAAGGGGGCAGTCTGCAGAGGCTTAGATAGAAGGTAATCACAGAGTTAAAAAGTGTATTAATATAACATTGTTGGTTATGCAAAACTGGGGAATGGGTAATAAAGGGAATATCTATCTTTTTAAACAATAAAAAAATTCAAGTAGACTGTTCTTTTAATCATATCTGTCTGACACTGTTTATTATATGGTATACACAAATTTTCATATAACTGATACTAGACACTACTATAAAGAAGAATATGTACAGATACTATCACTTCCATGGCCTGATCTTTAGCTATCGATGCACTATTTCAAACTTCACAAACTCCCCTTTTCCTCTTTCTGACCACCATTTCCTCACTTGCAACATATCATTCCTCCCTATAACTCTCTCTCCTTCTACTCCTCACACCAAACTTCACAGAAGCATTATGTCTTTAGATCAGCAATTGCTAATTCCCTCAAACATCTCCTTTCATCCTTCTCCTCCTTTTCCTGCCCTGACCAATCTATCTGCCACTATAATTCCACCCTTACATCCGTCCTTGACAATCTGGCCCCTCTTACCATAACTCGGAAATCACACACTCATCCTCAGCCCTGGCATACTCCTCTGACATGGTACCTACGTAGATGTTCCCACACTACTGAGCGGCACTGGAGAAAATCTCAGAGTTCACATGATTTTCTTCATTACAAATTTATCTTGAACTCCTACTATTCTGCCCTTAATCTGTATAAGCAGCATTACTTCTCAACTTTTATCTCTAATCTTTCTTCAAACCCAAACATCTGTTCTCCACTTTCAATACTCTTCTGTGCCCACCCACAACTCCTAATACAACTTCCCTGTCAGTTAAAGACTTTGCCAGGCACTTCAGCTCTCAACATACTTCCATTCTCTCACCCCCTCAAATGCTCGCAATCAACCACAACCCCATCACTCCACAGAGACAGCAATCATGAAGGTTACCAACGACCTACTTACAGCAATTTCAAAAGGTCACTTTTCTCTGCTTATCCTCCTTGATCTGTCTGCAGTCTTTGATACTGTTGACCACCCTCTTTTTCTCCAAACCATCCAATCCCTCTGCATCTGTGACACAGCCCTCTCTTGGTTCTTTTCCTACCTGCCAAACCGTACCTTTAGTGTAGCCTTCTCTGGGGCCTCCTCTGCCCCGTTACAACTTTCTGTCGAGGTCCCACAAGGCTCTGTCCTTGGTCCCCTTCTCTTCTCAATCTACCCTAATTACCCTAATTAAGTACATAAACCAAAAAGAGAAAGGTGTAGTACTGAGTGTTCACTATTCGTAGCTGTCTCTGTAAATTAAATAAAGTTCCCATGCAACAACAATATAGAAACATATAAAAAATAAGAGTTGCACTAATACACTGTGATGTGTATAAATGATGATATAATCGGACTGTATAAGTTCTGATATTCACATGCTCAGGGGTAACGTTATGCGTACAACTATAATTCAGGACTCATTATGCTCCAATCATAGGGCTATACTCCCTGGCGTATCGCGCACACAGAACCCAATGCTTCAAGAGCTGAAAGCCAGGCAGCTCTAAGACCATAAATGTACCTCCCAGCCTTTTAGTAGTAAGTTGTCTTCAGGTGGTGTTATGCGGTATTTGTCTATGTAGGTGCTCTAGTGCAATGTGGCCGCTCAGAGTGATAGAGTGGGGTGCGAGAGGGAGAGGGAACAGAGTGAAGACTTGCACTCACTTACCATTTCTCCCCATCCAGAACCGTGGAGCGAAAACGCCGGCTTCCTTTTTTGGGGGATTCCCGCTAACGTGTAAGCTAGACGTATCTTGTCTCCAACGTAGCCGCAACACACACCCCTTTACACGGAGCCAATCAGATGGATGGTTGGGATGGTACTATTTACGCACAGTCCAATAGGGAACAAGCGCCACTTCATAGGGGATAAACTGCTGTCACAACAGGCTAAAAGCGTAAGTAATCCAAAAACGAAGAAGAGGATGACAAGCAGTTGTAGAGTTAAAAAGTCAATACTTTAATATTAATCCATTAAAAAATATTCCAGGGAGGAACAAGGAAAGTAGAAAGTAACACAGTGCACGGGTACTTCGTTTTTTGAATAACTTACCCTAATTAAGTCCCATGGTTTCCAATATCATTTGTATGCCGATGACACCCGAATCTACTTCTCTGCACCAGACCTATCTCCTTCCTTGCTAACCCGTGTCACTAACTGTCTTTCTCACATCTCTTCCTGAATGTCCTCTCACTACCTCAAGCTAAATCTCTCCAAAACTGAGCTACTTATTTTCCCTCCTTCTTCCAAAATCTTCACCCCCAATCTCTCTATAACTGTTG